>NC_136509.1:41715316-41795316 GCF_053919585.1 Euprymna scolopes
CACAGACACGTTCACTTTTATATATATATATATATATATATATATATATAGATAGATAGATAGATAGATAGATATATTAAACAAAAATATATACGTATACAAAAACATATGTGGAAACAATTTTGTGTTTGCTATAAACACAACTATTATGCAAGTAAAAGCATGCAGAATATCTGTATGAATATAATTACACGTAATAGCTAACTAAAAATGATCCTACCATAAGAAAGCCGAAAAACTAATAGAGAATTAATTAAAATGAATGTTTAAAACTATATGCAAATTAGCTAGATCTTTTGCAGATGAATGTGATTCCAGAACCCATATAAAAGAAAATTGTATATCTTTTAAATAAATGGAAAAGAAGGTTTTTAATATGAATATAAATACACATACAAAAAAAAGAATTTATAGGAGTATAGATAGACCACAGAAAGATATATAGACATAGGCACACATCTATAGAAATATAGGCCTACTATATAGATACACAGAAAGTTCTGTCAGACACATATATATAGATATATAGGTATATGGATATAAAGATATATAGATACAGGGATTGAAAACGCACAAAAAATGTGACTTTTTACATTTTTGCATGCATTTTTGGAATTTTTTGTATTTTCTTTGCATTTCCCTACATAGAATTAAATATCAATAAAATATCCGGTTGGTCATAAGCTTCATTTCAGTACCTCACTTTCCTAGGTGGGTCGCCTGTAGCCTAAGATAAACCGTGTCACACACACGCAAGAGACAGACGGTAGGAAATTATATGCATATATATATTTATTTATTTATTATATATTTATATAAACATTTATGTATATATATACATATATTTATATATGCATTTATATATTTACATATATATATTTATATATATATTTATATATATATATTTATATGCTTATATGTATTTGTACACACACACACACACACACACATATATATATATATATATATATATATATATATATATATATATATATATATATTGTTACCCCCCAAAATTGGTGGAGGGTTTGGTATAGTTATCAAAGGTCAAATAATTGGATTTTGACCCCAAATGTATAGCCGTAAACGGATTATAATGATTTTCTAAAATCTCAGTACTCTCTATATCAAATTTTGAGTCTGTAGACTGGAAATTGACAGAGTGAATGTGCATAGAAATGTACACCGACAGACACACAGCCAGACGGACACTTTCACTCTTTGAGATATATAGATAATATTAGACTCAATATTATTCAATCACCGTAGTGTCTGAATACATGGTAATGTGTTAGTTTTACTGATTTTAAACAGCTTTGAAGCTTTACCGCTCACTCATTGTACGACCAAAGTTAAAAATATTTATACAGTCAATAGGTCATCTTCTCCGCTATATTTTGAACAAAAAACATCGATTTTCGTTGAGTAAAACAATGTTATTATAAAATCACTGTGTAATTAAAATATCTGTAAGGAACGGAAAGACGTTCCTTTTTTATTGGTTGTTTGTTTCCGTAGGAGCCAAATCTGTTACACTACATAAAATCGGCTTTGGACTTAACGGGATATGAAAAAAAAAACTTTCGATTATAATTCACCGCTGTCTCGATCTGTTGGTTAGCTGTATTTTCGATAATAATTCACTAGTATAACAGAGAGAGAAAAAAAAATTAAAGCAAAATCTGGTAAAATTCTAGATTACATCGAAAATGCGAGCATGAAATGTAATATTGTTAAAATTTCCACATTGGAAAAGTAAATAGACTTGTTGTTAAAACTGGAAAAGAAAAAGGCAAAACATTCCAGTACAAAATATAATATATTTATAACTTAAAATATTGCAATATCAAATAAAAATTGATTATGTAATGTTTAATTGAGTTAACAAAATATATTAGTGCTCGCATTTTTCTATGTAATATAGTAATGATGTAAAAAGTTGTTTTAAATGACTCGTGGCTATCACTGAGAATCAGAACCAAAAAATAAGCTTACGCTTTACTTTTTCCTTCGACCTTAATGCATGAGCGATTTAGTCAAGTTTGCTGCATAGCTAAAAATTATACAAGAACCAGTAGCTATTACGTTACGCATGCATATTCATATTTATTACCTGGTAAATTCTATTGTTTTTTAATTTTCACAGTTTGCACTGATTTTCTGCGGCTAAAACACTAATATAAAGTTTCGCATGAATTTGAATACCCTATATATTATGTTTCATGTCTGTAGACAAAAAACTTGCAGAGGATTTTTGTCGGAAAAACTAATATACATACACATACATAAATATATATAGAATTTGGTTCGTGTTTACGATAAGTTTTTTACGCAAATATTACGCAAGTGTAAACTAAATAGAGTATCTGCATGGAATGATTACACGTGAGTGTTAACTAAACAGGATAATCCCATAAGAAAGAAAAGAAAACACTAATAGAGAATTTATGAAAATAAATGTTTAAAAGAATATGCAAATTTGCTATATCTTGAAGATGAATTCTATTCCAGGTCAATATATAACGAAGTTGAGTTTTCTGTTTAAATAAATTAAACAGGGTTTAATATGAATATCAATAAAAAAACAAAGTTCATAGGTGTAGTCATACACACACACACACACACACACACACACACACACACACACACACACACACATATATATATATATAGATATACATATATATTAAGTTATAAAATATATATGACGATAAAGCTACATAGAATATTCCGCGTTTCATCCACTTTAGGATACACCAGGTTTATGCGAGAATTTTGTGGTTGTCATGCGTTTTTATATGCGCACTATTGAGTTTTTATTTAGCCAGTCTGCTTTCTAGTATCCACCACACCCTTTCTAATCAGCCAATGAGAAGGCATTTACAGGACAAATGCCCAATTGACCTCCGGTTTACCCGTTCCTTTGTGTTTGCTATTTAGCGTAAATATCTAGTGTATTGATCTGTTTTCAATCTAGGTTTAATTTTTTAATATGTCAGTTTATATATATATATATATATATATATATATATATATATATATAAATATATAAATATATATATATAAATATATATATATTCATACATACATATATATATATATAAATAAATAAATAAATATATATATATATATATATATATATATATATGAATACATACATACATATATATGTGTGATAGTTTATGTATATGCTTTTTATTACATGGGGGTCACCACTTATCAAGGCCCGGAGGCCACTCAGGTATAAGGGTTATTGCGTGTACAGTAATCAATGAGATGGTATTGTAGTAATCATTAGTATTGGAGATTTGATATAGTGTTTTACTTAAGGGGGCGGTTTGTCAGGAACTTATTTATGTTGGATTTGAAGACATCCAAGTTGTAGTCAGGTAGGAAACAGGCGAACGGAAGAAAGTTCCACAATCACAAACTTCTGAGAAAGAAGCTCTGCTCATTGAATCTACGTTTGGATTTAGGCACAGATAATGAATGGGGAAAATTATTGACAGTAGTTTCAACCTGACAGGTGTTTCTCGTGAAAGATTGGCGAGGGGGGACGAGAGATTTGAGCTCAGACGAGCACTTGCCATGGAAATAACTATAAAACAAAGACAGGCTCGCAACGTCTCTTCTGTGGGAGAGAGGCTGCAGGGAAGAGAAAATGGCATCCCTCACCAAGCTACGAATCTATTTTTACTCCGTCAAGACAGGATAGGCTTTTCGCAGCAGCTCCTGCCCAGATGTAGCAGCAGTACTCCATCCTTGGACGTACTTGGCTTTTATACAGATAGAGAATTGCATCAGTATTGAGATATCTTCTGGAGCGGTAGAAGGATCCCACTATTTTCCCAGTGTCCCTGGCAACAGATTTGATGTACGTGTTCCATTTCAGATCAGGAGTAAAGGTCAAACCCAGAAGCTTGTCAAAACATGGAGCCTCCCTAAGTCGAGAGCCATCGATTTCAATTGATGCCAGATGCCAGCGTTGATGATGTAGAAATAGAAGCTTGGTTTTAGATGCATTAAAAGGGACTAGCCATCTCTCCCCTCATTGTACCACGTGCTCAAGATCTGAGGAGAGAGAATTAGAGAGAACTTTGTCATTTACGGCCTTTGATATGTTGCCACAGATGGTCGTGTCATCAGCATAGATGTCAACGAATGATTTAAGTATGTGTTTTGGGAGATCATTGATGTAGATCAGGAAGAGAGTTGGGTCCAGGGTGGACCCCTGGGGGACTCCAGCATTTATACTGTGGGCCTCTGATTTCTGCCTATTAACCACTACTCTTATGAACCTATCAGAGAGAAATGATTTAATGATTGAGAATACATTTCCAGTAATACCGTAGCTGGATATCTTGTGAAGTAGGCCCTTATGCCATACCTTATCGAAGGCCTTCGATACGTCAAGAGCAATTGCTCTGGAAAGGAAACCTTTGTCAAAAGATTCACTAATCCTATGTGATATAACCGTTAGCACATCTGCGGTAGATATTGCAGAGCGGAAACCATATTGCATGTCACTAACAAGGTTGTTTCTGTTGAGGTGGTTGACTACTTCTTTATTTAATATGGATTTCAACAACATACTCATGACCAACAGGAGACTTATTGGTCTGTACTGCGAGGGAGATGACTTTTCACCTGAATTCTTAAATACAAGGCATACTGATGAGGTTTTCCAGGGTGTTGGAAAGCACTCTTCTTTTAGGCAACGCTTAAACAATTTTGTAAGTATGGGGACAAGTTCTGGTTGGAGCTTTTTCAGCACAATAACTGGACTGCCGTCAGGGCCAGTTGCTTTACTGGAATCAAGGTTCTTGATTAGCTTGGCGACCTCACACACAGATATTTGTATGTTGCAGAAGGTGTTGTCTGTTATAGGAGGAAATACATGGAGTTGATGGCCTTCGTCGCGTAGGTAAGAATTAGCTGCAAATTTCTTGGCAAATAGTCTGGCCTTATCTGATGCTGACAAGATGACCCCAGGTCCATTGATGATAGTTGGGATAGAACGCACACTTCTGTTAAAGATCCTGTTTGCTATTTTTCAGAACTGGTTGGAACCACGCCGCTGCTCAATTACTTTCGATTTAATAGACTGAACATATAGCTCTCTTGCACAGTGGTTTCTGGCAGTCCTGAAAGCAGCTTTAGAGTCAGTACATCTATTACGTTGGTAGCTATGGAAAAATGCATGTTTATTTATTGTTTGAACTAAATACTTAAAGTTTGCGCATTAATTTATACCTCTTTTTTTTTCATTTTTCTTAAACTTTTTCTTCTAGGGGATGGGACATCCAACCAGATGTCTGACATTAACCCCTATTTTAGTGAGTCCAACCAAGAGATCTTTTCAGGATTCTAGCCGTTCCTTTCAGTGCAATCGTTTGTATTTCACTTGCTCTTGGTTCACCGGGTATGCTTGCTATGTACTTTTTAAAGTTCTTTTTCATAAGCCCAGTTGCTCCTATGATGACTGGTATAATTGAAACGTCTTTTAATTTCCAATTTCGATTCATATCATACATAAGTCCTTGATACTTTGTAATCTTTTCCCTCTCATCAGATCATTGGGTACACTGACCTCTATTACGGTCGTTTTTTTGTTTGCTCTGTCCCAAATCACTATGTATGTTAATCTATGTGAGTAATTAAGTAGTTACACACACATACACACACACATATATCTATATATATATATATATATATATATATTCAGGACAAATATACTAACAATATTTAATAAGTGACATGAAACTAAATTAATACACTATAAAATAGAAAAATCGAAACTCAAATACAATAAAATAATTAGTCCCCAACCCGCCCGAACCCACCTTTATAACCAATTAAAAAAGCCTCAAAGGAAAACAGAACGAAAAGAAAATAACAACAATTGCTCCTAGCGATAATTGGATGACCGAAACAAAGCGCTTGAGGAAAATATGGCCGACCAACAATTTCTGGGCGCCATCCTATATAATGTGACATTAAAAAGACCGATCGGCAAATAGAAAAGATATCCAACAAGATCGGAAAGAGGAATAACTCTGTCTTGTTCAATTTAACGTGTCTAATTAATGACTTGCTGGCAATATATATATGTGTGTGTGTGTGTGTGTGTATATATATATATAATTTTAGAAATTATAACGTTGTAATGCATTTCGACCGCAGCTTGAAAAAGTAAAAAATTACATGACTCATATGCGATCCAAGAGATACAAATTATTAACCGTCAAAGACATGTCTTAAAATGAGTTTTTTTCTAGACGTGAAGACGAATAATTAATGTTGATGGCTTTATCAGGCAGTTATGTGAACGAGCAAATGAGTCATTGTTCATGTATCTGACATTTAATCTGCATTGCATAAAATGTTTTATAAAAGTTAATCATCAGTTTTCAAAGGTGACATGTCTGCTGATGAAGTTTATCATTAATCTGTGAAGAAGTCTGTATTATTTTGGCATTTATTTATTTGAGTTTAATAAAAGACAGAAAGATAAAGAAATCTATCGTCAGCAGACGTATTCGACAATTCCTATAGAATCGTAACTCAAGGTGTTTAAATACTGCAACAAAAGCACACTCCAAAAAGTATGTCTATATTTTGTGTGTTCAAAATTAATACCTAAATTAATAAACCAATAATTATAAACCTTGTAACATAGCTTAATCCAAGAGATGATAATGTGTTTATATGTTTATATATATATATATATATATATATATATATATATATATATATATATATATATATATGTGTGTGTGTGTGTGTGTGTGCATTTATATATGTACATATATATATATATATATATATATATATATATATAGCATGTTTGTTATACAAACACTACTGGTTATATATGTTCATACATGTGTAACTGGAATACCAATTCAAGAGACCACTTCATGAGACAAAAAAAGAGTGATATATAAACGGGAGTCAAGAATACATTCATTTTTTAAGATATTCGGGCGTGGTTTACGCTCTGATAGAAAGTGGGTGTATACTTTTTGAATATGGGCAATAGGAGATTTGGTGGAAATTGGGAAAGTGGTGAAGGAAACAAGTAGGGAGGTGAAGGAAGAGGGAAAAGTACTGTCTCATGTGGTAAAGCGGTAGAAGCGACAAGGTATTGGTATTATTGTAACTTGACGCTTGTTTATTGGCCTAAGTTTTCGCTTTAATCTGAAATAATGTAATACCCTCGTCGCCGTTTTTTCCTTATCGAAAGTTTTTATTGGTGTTTTATTTCTTTTCCTGGTGGCAATGTCATTATTCATCTATATTCTTTTAAATCCATATTTATTTATTTATTTTATTTTATTCGTCGCTTTTTGATCGGTTCATTGGTTTCTCATTTTCACATTATTTATTTATTTATTTATAAACTATATGCTAATATGGTCAAATTAACTGCCAATGAACAAATATACAAGCTTATTTATATAGTTAAAAAAATGTAGTACACCGGGAGTTATATCTCCCACTCTACCGGTTGTTTTCATATCTATATATAAAGATAATTTCCATGGTTTTCATTATTTCCTGTGGGTTGTTTACCTTTTACTTAATAATAGAGTATAAATAATATTCAATTTTTCTACTTTCAACGTATATTTTGAAGCTTAAAAAATACATAATTTTTGAGATACAACAAGCCAGTTAACATTCAGTCAAACGCCTCTTTGTAAGTCCAGCATGGTACTTGGTGGGGAAACTTACTTTTAATAAGAAAACTCATGGTGTGGCGCATCAAAGAACAAGGCTAAACTAACTGGTGTCAAAATCTAATGTCTCTTTTAAAGGAAAGAATTTTCCAGGTGGGCACTGTGTTTGATGCATCAACCCTGAATCCTGTTGGTTGGGATTTTGTTGAAAAACTTGATCTTTTCAATTTTTCATCTTAACTCAATTTTCCATTCTTTTTTAATGTTAATGATGGCGCAGATGCTGAAACACATTTTTAGAACACACTTAAAGCACAGGTCTTCTAGAGGGTCTTGAATGTTGTTTTAAAGTTAAAACTACTTTCAAACTGAAGGCAGATTCAAAGCCAGACTTCAAACCTTAGCGTCCCATATCATATGCGCTTTTCTTTACATTAGGAAAAGCAGTAATTCAATCTACAAATTAATTATCCTGAGCGGCACTTATTGTCATTGTGAAACACTCTAATGGCAAAATGCGCCTCTGTATGGACTTTAGCAGAGAACTAAATTAAAACACATCAGTATCAACCACCCCTACTAGTAGATCTACTCTAAAAACTTAACGATGGAACTGTTTTTGCAAAACTGGACCTTGCAGATTCATATTTAAAAAGGGAAGTTGATAGAGATTCAAAATATCGTTTCATTATTACATACATAAGGGATAATTTTGATGTAATCGCGTTCCATTTAAAGGTCAAGGCAGCTGTAGTGATACCCCCCCAAAAAAAAAAACTATGGATACAATGCACACTGGATTGTCAGGAGCTTTCGCCTAAATGAGTGATATTAACGTAACAGGCACATCTAAAAAGGAACTTCTGCATCGTCTTAATGTCGTGCAAGATGGAATTCAATAATATGGGGTTCACTTAAAACCGGACAAATGACAATTTTTTCGAAACTTCTGCAAAATAACTTAGATCCATTTTTGACAAAAAGCGTCGAAAGCCAGATCCGGAAAAGATTCGGGCAATAAAGCACAATCCAGCTTCTAAGGATGTTACAACACTACGATACTTTCTGAACTTTGTAAGTCATTACGTCTTTTTCTTACTCGAACTTCACATGTTATGGGGGACTTTGAATCATCTTTTACAAAAGGATACTAAATGGAACTAGTCAAGCACATGCAAAGAATCATTTTAGAAAATCTAAACACTTCTGAATGCTGATCTCTTGCTGACACGCTGTTACTGTTTTGCCAGATGGTTCAGACTATAGTGTCATAAAAGTAATATCACACAGGTTTCCTTATGGAAGCGAAAAATCCATTACGCACGCATCGAAGCCGTGTACGTCTACTGAACGCAAGTATAGTCAAATTGAAATAGAAGCTCTGGCAATTATCTACGCCATGAGGAAATTTCACAAAAAGCTATATAGCCAGCATTTTACTCTGATCAAAATCCACAAGCCAGAGCAAGTTTTTTGATTCTATGAAACATTCCAGTTTATACAGCGAACCGCTTAGAAATATGGACAACTATGCTTTTTGTTTAAGACTTTTCTATAAAGTACCAAGCAAGCAGAAACATTGGTTAGGCAGATGTGTTATGCTAACTCATCACTTCTCGTAAAAGAAACGGAAGACACAGTTATCACCGCAAGATCTGCGGAAGCTGAAGTTGTCGCTGCATTTGTTTCAACAGAGAGATTGCCACCTGCCACTTTATAAATGATGCAAGGGGCTAAAGCCGCAGATGCCTTATATAATGCAATCTCTTCTCCTTCTCTGAGGAGAAGCATTTATATTCGAAATATCCTGGACTAAAAATGTGCATGTTTACTCTCTCTTTATTTTCCATTTTAAATATCTAATGATACAATGAAGTTATCTGCAACTTTTATATGTTATGCTATTAAGTTAATTTATGATTTGCTTCTCTTGATACGGGAGGGTTACTATCTAGGTTGGTTTATTATAGATGATATACTTTCCAGATGCATATATATATATATATATATATATATATATATATATATATATATATTCAGGCAAACATTATTAAAAACAACAGAGATACCTTGCTTAATGATTCTTTTTTTCATTTTTTCGATCTTTCGTAAGATTTTTTAAACTTCAAGATGGAAGGTATTTACAAATGTTCCATGGTTCACACGAGCGTTTTCGATTCTTTCTTGAATCATCATCAGGTGGAGATAAAAAAAAGTAAAAATAGAAGTGAGATATATAGTTACGAATGATAAAAATAGTCAATGAAAAGTCGATTAAAATATACATTTACGAGTGATAAAAAACTCGATTAAAAATTAGGATGATAAAAGACAATGTTAGTAAAACCAGTCGTATACTGGTTATGCTAAACATTTCAGCACATTATTGCTACTTTCAAAATTAATGCTATTTATAGATGGGTGCTGGGTTTTATATATAGTGCTTCAAGTATTTTTTAATTTTTTACAATTACTTTCTCGTTGCAAAATCCTGGTGTTGTCCACGAGAACCTTTCTAAGATTAGAGGGGGGACAGCAATGTTGATTTGTTAAATGCTGATATATTGAGCTAGTACTGTTCAAATGCATCGTTAATCGACAGGACAATGTTGTTTTTTTATGTCCAATATATATGGATGTGCATGTTGTAATTATTTTAAAATCACATTACAGAAGACGAATTATTTATAATTGTGTCAAAGCCGTTTGCAGCCATTTCCAAACGATGTTTTTTCTTTCAGTTTTATTACTTTATGCAAAATGCATCGACTTCTTTTCGGAACAGGATTTCCAAAGTGGTATTCTCTTATCATCTTCCTAAAAAACAGGCAAATACATATATCGAAAATATAGTCATTTGGCTATGTTACTAATTTCACCACAAAAAAATCTTGCATCATGAAAGCAATGTGGAAAACTAGAATAATGTTATGTTCGTAGAAATGTGTCAGTATTAGTTTTATAATGCTTAGATTTATACACTAGTTTGTGACTATATCGATTAATAATTTTCATAATGTGTCGTACCTTCTTTCTATTATTGTTATTTTCTGTTTGATTGCCTTGTCGATGTATTTGCGAAACATTCTGTAATATTTACTTACATACAATCTAACAACTAAAAATGGTAACGCATTGTTTATTAGTATCGATTTATTAACTTACTATTTAAATTAAGCAGCGTCCTATACAAAATATTGTTTTGTTTAGAGAAAACGTAATTTAAAGTAATCTCTATCATAATAAACGTAAGCATGCATTCCATGAACAAAGCTTCTTTCCTATAATTGCCAACCTGTGAAACTATTCCGCTAGTGTGCTTTCCAGCTGACAACTATATTGTTGTCTTCAAATCCAACGTAAGCAAGTTCTTGATGAACAGCCATTTTTAAATGATCTAATTATACTAAATTTTCACTACTAACTATTTCGACGCTATTTTCGACTGCTGTACACACATTAATGGTTATCGTTCAGGACATCCTGACCTTGATTAGTGGTAAATCCTTTGTAAAAATAGTTTTACAGCGAACTCTAAATTTTGGAATTTCCTTTTAATCACCATATAAGTTTTCAAAAGTTCAAATCAATGTTTTTATTACGAACATCTGTTTAATTGATCTGCTCAATTTTTATTAATCTATAATTTTACAGTTTTGTTCTAACCTAATTAGGAATGTGAGCCAACCCGATATAATTATGCAAATTGAACTCTTCGACTGCTGCATAAGACATTTTTTTCATATCTTTGAATCATGTGATCATTTAATATGCAGTCCTTTTTTATTATTAGTGTATACTGCAAGATGTTTAAGCTCCTACGATTGTGTTGTAATAAGACAAGCAGTGTCCTCATCTCAATTTCAAATTGCTGGGTCACGTTTTTAGAGTCATCTGATCATAGAAAATTCTGATTGTCACATTCATGTTCCCAGGCTATTAAGTATTTTCACTTGAGCTTGGATGAGACTGAATCGTGATGGAGGGCCTCAGAAAGGGAAGATTTACATGTAAGTAGGAGGGAGCATTATCTAGCCGTCTAGTTCGCCGCTGTAGTCTCGTCTCAAGCTGTGATGTTGTGTGTGTTTACTATTTTTTAGAAAGCTTCTCGTAATTAATCGTAAGACTAAGAGTATGATCACGTGAAGGAGATAACGGTCATAACTTATATTATTACATATTATATCTGAATCAAGTAAGACAAATAAAATATGAGAAATACGAAGTTATTTTAATATGTTTCCAGAATTTTGGACAAGAATTTTAAATTTTCATAGACTTTTAAAAATTCAGAATTTTATTCTATACATATTATGAGATGACTGGCCAATTTTTCAGATTTCATGTTTAAATGAACAGCGACAACAGGAATTAGATTACACCCTGCTAAAGTCGGATTCTCACAGCTGGTTAATTTAAAAAAAATGTCAGCTGGACATGAGGGCACTGTAAAAGAAAGAAATGCAAGAAAAGTATATTTTACCTATGGAAAAATGTCACTAAAATGTATGGAAAGCTTCAGATAACTTTTGGCCCCTCTTGGGTGAATCGAGCATCAGTTTTCGAGTTGAATAACAGATTTAAGGAAGGCAAAAAACATGTTAGAATGATAAGAGGTGAAGGAGGAGTACGGAACTCAGAACACTCGAGTTGATTGTTCAAATAAAAAAGTTCAGGAGTAAGGGCCGTTGTGTGTCTATAGAGATAATCCCTGCTGAGTTTGATGTCAATATTGGAACTGTAATGAGAAGTATTCGGGAAGAACTGAAGATGAGGAGATTTGCGCGAAGTTTCTACAAAGAGTGGCCAGAGAAGATCTCAAACTGTTTGACAATGATTGGCACCAAAACAGTCTCTCTCCCTCCATATAGTCCAGTCGTTGCTCCCTGTAACTTTTGGTTATTCCCTAAGCTAAAAAAAACCTTATAGGCTGTCCTTATGAGACAATTGAGAAGGTGACTGAGGCTATGACGATGGTCATTAACACGCTAATATAGGAAGACTTCCATGGGGCCTTCCAGAAGCTGTTTTAACGATACTGTAAGTAGTAGTGCGAAGGGAATTAGAATTCAATGTGTGTCCTATCAATAAATGTTCCCATACGAAAAATTCTTGAAATGTATTGAAACCACCACGTAAGTTAGTAACAAAATTCTTGCTTCCATTTTTAAATTTCATGTTGAATATTATAATGTCTACTTGAGAATATTATACAAGATACGGGGAATTTTAATAATACGTATATTTCTGAAAAATTCGTGAGTTAGATTAAACCATTATACTTATATTTTTGTAAATTGATATTAAACTAAGAAATGTACGGCGTTATAAATATGTAAGGGGCTGCATGGGATTATACCAAAATTTTAGAGTTTATCTAAGTTAGGAAGATTTGAATGGGATTCATTTCACATTGTATTCCTGCAGTTTAATATAATCAATAAAACTTGTAGCCCGTAGGTATGACAAAAAGCAGTAGTTCGATAAAAGATGATATTGAAGTACAAAGCTTTTCTTCATCTGAAATTCTACCCAGCTAAGTGTAGGATGTTAGTCCCAGCTAAGTGTCATGTTAGTCAGAGGATTTAGGTTTTAGAGGAACGCCTGCCAAAGCTTTGTTCCCTAATGCATATTTTATCGAATTGTAACGCAAGCACATTCATTTAACGTTGCGTCGATGGGACTAAGGTTTCAGTTTAGCAAACTTTGTTGATCTTAGACAAGAAGCGTTTTAATAATGTCTTTACCAGTTTGTCCACTAGACAAAATGTTGCAACAATATGTCATACCTGAAAGACAAGTAGCTGTTAGAGAGATGGAAGATATTTGCGCGTATAAGATGTTTAGATCGGTAACAGATTCCTACCTTCTTTGTTGCAGACTTGCAAGTAGCACATAATTATATGTTTTAATTAATGTTATCGTCAAAGGCTTCGGAATGCGCTAAAGTATTGCATTAAAACACTTTTTTCTGTAGTTTTGAGAAATACATTATTAAATACTAATACTATATTTCTGCAATCGTCCAAGTTGTTCACAAATTCTTTGCTGTTCATTCAATAACCTATTTATCATTCAACTTTTGTAAAATAGGTCTGTTTTTGTTTTGATTCGTTGTTGTTCGTGCAAATGTCTGGATTATTTGAGTTTTTTTTCTCTTCTTCGATGGTATTCCCACAACGTGTCTGCCGACGTAACTTCCTAGAAATACCTCAATAAAAACATTGTTATAAAAATCGCTGTGAGATGAGTAATGCACATAATCAAACAGTGTTTTATATTAGAGGCCCTACGCCTGCATCGAGTAAGTTTGAACTTTTGCAAGGTTACATGATAACCAAGTCCGGGTAAACAGATATGCTCTTAAGGGCGAAGGAAAGATGGTTACAAGCGCGGTAAAAAGTCAAAAGCCATAGGTGAAACGGTCGACTGAGATGAGAATATGACAAATGAGTCACGTGTTCGAACGAGAGAAAAATAAGTATTTAGTCAGGAAGCTCTGATAGAAACACACGCTTGTTATGTACAATATACCAACGGTTTTTTGTTTCTAAGGGTGTCCGTCTGCGGTTCTCATTTCGCAAATTAGGAAGCTACGTTTTAGAAGTAGCAACTTATTAATACACATTATCCTCTTTCTCCAAGAGTACTTTTTTTTTCGAATGATTCTTTATACAAACTTAGCGAACGTCTCCTTGTGTCTTTCATGCACGCGAAGTTTCATTCGTTTTACTTATAGACAAAAAGCTACTCGTGAATCGGCGATCACGGAACAGCGTCTATAATAGAAAAGCGATTATGAATAGAATAAAAAGACTCATATTGAAACGCTCCGCCCATGTATGTATAGATCATTTTATTAGGTTTATGAGCTTCTTATTTGTGACAAAATTAAATCAGAATCAGCTGGTCTCGTAGTCTTCATACATTAGCTGTTCCGATATCTCATTTCAATACAGCTTTCTGTAGCAATAGTTTTCTGTAATCAATGACTGCAGATTGCAAAAAAATTTTTTTCTGCTGACTGTTTTACTCCTACAGATATATTTAATAATTTTGAAACTAAGATTAATAGGAAGCTCATGTCATGGTATTATGATATATTTATTTTACTTCCTTATATCACGTAGCTACTTTACTTGTCTGAGGTAATTTCCATACATAAGGGATCGTCAACCTCTTACGTGACGCTGGATACTGTCTCTTGATACGTTACTCATACTAGAACATGCCTGTAGGTCAACAACGCACTTCACTTCCTCTAAGATATCCGGTAGTAATAGCGAACAGTGCAATATTTTACACGTACACTTACACAGCCTATTGATTGATTTTCAAACGAACAATGCGGTTCTTTTCATTAATTTAAGCCAATGTTATTTTGTTTTCGTATTTGTTGTGTATTGCTTAGTTTTGTTTATATTCTGAACGACTTAAGCTTTCTTTATTGCCACACTCTGCGCAGATTTACCAATATTATATTTCTACCAATAGAAGAAACGCGTTCAGAATAGGATCTATTTTGGGAATCAAACAAGATTGTATGAATTATGAGATCAAATAAAAAATATAAATGTTATGGTTGGGAATAACTGCAACTGTAAAAACAGACATAATGTCAAACTCATGATTTATACTTCGAGGATTCGCGGCGCTTATCTTCGTAAACAAATACCAATTCACTTATAATGAGAAAAGTCAGAGATTTGCAAGTAAGTAAAACAAGAATAACACAAACGATTGTGTAGCGTTGATAAAAGAAGGAAGATATACAGGTTGCCCCCCCCCCGAAAACGGATCCCAACTCTAATTAGGCCCCGTTTCTTAGTGTTTCGTCCGAATGAAATGAAACTTTGGTCATAGCTAGTTTATTATATTCAAAACATCACATCAAAACACTAAGGTATTTGGCCTTTTTTTCTCCGTTCTACAGCATATGTTCTAGATATATATTTTTTTTTTGGGGGGGTAACCCTGTATAAGATGTGCACAGTTTTAAACTCTCAATATCTAGGTTTAAACAAAAATCTAAAAGCTGAGACTTATTTTTTCGATGAACTGCCAAAAAATGGTTGAGAACAGGTCATTTATTTAATTATTTTCACTAATTTTATTTTCGACAGCTTGTTATTAAATTGAATAGTCCGACTGAAAAAATACACATGAAATATGTCACAAGGCTGAAAAAGGTAAGTGAGGAGTATCCGGGCATAAATAATTTTTTACTTTACTAGTCACACTCATAAAAACAAAAATAGTATGTGACTTACCTATTAAAACACCAAAAGATAATATATGCAGGGTGGGGAAGAAAAATTAACAGTGAACTTTAAGTTGTCTTTTCTCAAGCATTGCGCCACTTGTTTTAAAACGTCCATATGTGTCTGTTATAATTATATTTACTATTATTATCCATAACTTTTCAGAAATGTGTACTTATATAAAACATCAGGGGGTCAAACGTCAGGATTGTGTGATTTGCTAAATGTGCACGTCTCACCGAAGGAGATATCTGGAATAGTGTGAGTGTCAGAAAAAAAAACAGTTTAAAATGTAAAGAAGAAAATGACTATGAGCAAAACTATTACTAGAAAAGCCTGGAAGTGGAGGAAGCAAAAAAAAAAACATACTAAAATATTTATCAGAACTCTTGAATCTAAGATTCCAAAAGACCCAACGAAATCCATGCGAATAATAGCAATTGAACTTAAGGTGGACAGCAAAACCGTCAGAAATGCAGTATAATATGATTCGGACTTAAGGTCATATACAAGAATGCAGAAACAATAGTTGACAAATGCTCTAAAAGAAAAAAAAAAGACTTTAAAGGTGAAAGGAAATTACTACATGGCTTAAGAAAAATACTTCTATGAAAAGATCCTCACTTCGGATAGTGTTCTGAACGGTAGAAATGAAAGATAAAACGCAGCATCAACCGCTGAGGTTAAAGGGAAATTCAGAACAAAACATCCTGCTCAGATTATGGCTTTTGATGTTGTAGCTTCTGATGAAAAGAAGATGCCCATAAAATTCTACAAATCTGATGAGAAAATCAATGTTGACACTTATTATACCACCTTGAGATATCAGGTATTGCCATGCCTCAAAACAAACTATCCAAATGGAAATTATGTATGGACACAGGATGGTGTTCTGGTTCACACAACTAGAAAAATTCAAGATTTCGGCAAATCAAATTTTAGTAACTATTAGGAGTCATGTTTACTGCCACATTCTAGTCCAAACTAAAACCCCTGGATTATTTTTGAAGCGTTTTGGAACATGTTATCAGTAAAATATCACACAGAAATGTCGACTTTATGAAATATACTATTACACATAAATAGAATAAGTTAGCTCCCGAGTATTTGAATAAGACATGTGCAAGTTTCAGGAGACGTGTGGCAGCAGTTATTGAGAAAGAAGGGAGCCACATTAAGTAAATAATTTTCTGTCATGGATTTTTGTGTGGCAAATTAATTGTCGTAGCAATCTAAAAACGTAAAGTTAAAGTATTTTCATAAAATATTGAAACATTTCATTCCCCACCCTGTACAAAGTTTTACGGGAAAAGCAAATTTACATACAGTCCCAGTCGTTTTAATATCCCTGTAAGGGTACATTGTTATGTTAGGAGTTTGTTGTTCTTGCAAGTGAGTATCCACATTTTTTTTAACGCCTGAAATTTTTATATTCTTATCAAGTGGGTCAACATATGAATACAATATGAAACAATTATAAATAACAGTATAGAATGAATTAATTATTTGCAAACTAGTTTGAACTGAGGCTTAAATGTTAGAGAACCCTTTTGAATAAGTGTATTACTTGCACACTAATATACGTATATATGGTCGCAAAATACGTTTTATTACAATATTTCAATTCGTACCGATTTCGTCCTTATTATTAGAGAGTCAATCTTAGTTTAATGACGATATATGATAGTTATTTCAAAAGTGAAAAAAATATTACTTGAGTACCATCAAGTAAAATCGAAACCAAAATATATAGCTTCACAGTATTTTTAGTTACCGTGTTAGCTAAGGCCACCCACATGTAAAAACATATTAAAATAACCTTGTTAAAGATATAAATGCATATCTACGCATTCATAGATGTAATACGTTAATTAGACTTATGCTAGCTTAATTGCAATTGTTATCAATTTTGGCTTATTACCAGATATTTTCGCTTGCTGACAGACAAATCGAATTAGATTCACACATTCAAATCCCCTTATATATCAAGTTTCAAATTAGTAAACTCTCAAAATTGACAGAATAGTTCGGTATAGACTGTTTTGCTGATATACAGACAGATATGAAAGACCACTTCAAATAATACCGTATGTCTTTATTATGAGAGGACGTGTTCATCGGGGATTGGATAGTTTTTTCATATAAAACCCTAGGAATGGAGCCTTTAGAAATGCGTATACTCCATTCGAGTTGCGACAATGATGAATGGAATATAAGTGGTTAATCCACATTAGGTTAAACCACATTAGAGAAAGCTGTAAATTCAGAATCTCACTGTACTTCTTTTTGCTTCTCTGTTTTTTTTTTAGAAAGGGTACACCACAGCATGAAGCCATTCACATGTATGTGGTCCTAAATGTTAGAATAATATTATTAATATACTTTTCTCTAGTCGCTCAAGTAAATGGACAGTGAAACCTTACTGCCACCTCGCGAGAGTAAACATTAAAAGCAGTGATGATTTAATTTAAACACTGATTCACCAAAAGATCGTATTTTGCATGCTTACATCATATGCTTAGTGATTATTTTCTATATCATATTTTGTTTGTTCTTTCTTTTGTTAGTTCGTACGCCATGCTTTCAAATAACGATAAAACATTTTTGAAGACCACATTTATTTTAAAAATATCATATGGGCGTAAATCAAAAAAATATATATATAAATGCGAGTGTATATCCGATGGTGAGGCCCCAGCTTGCGGGCTTTGGGGAGTGTGGTGCCACCCTTTAATTGCCATTGCTACTAGGTCCACTCTGACCCGGAGTGGTAGTACCTGTTAAGGTCCCAACTATGGGTTAAATAGAAACCGACTTGAAAAAAACAAATATATTCTATTAAAATATTGTTCTTCAAAATCATTGGATTCGGCATTAAATAACCTGAAAAGAGTTGATATGCCGTAAAACAAAACACCCAACCAACCAACCTCGAGGATCGATCCTTGGGCCTTTATTATTTCTGATATTCACAAATGACACCTGATAAATTTGTTTCTGAGATGGGTATATTTGCCGACAACACAATGTTCTCTAGCAGTTACGTGGAAAAACTAATGAACACATATATAAGGTAATGGCAGAATCACTAGAGAGAGACCTTCAGTCTGTAGTGGAATGGGGTCAAAAATTGATGGTAACGTTCAACGCTGCCAAGACAAGGCTCATTTCCTTTAATAATTACATGGGACCTTAGCAACCACCAATAGCTATGGCGAGAGATACTTTACCTGAATATACATTGTCAAGCTCCTTGGCTTAACGTATAAAGGAAACATAAGTTGAGGCAGATACATCAAGATCATTGCCAATACTGCTGCAAAGAAGTTGGGCTCTCTCTCTATTGTGCTAGAATGTTACTTACGCCTTAAATTACACTGTACCTCTAGAAGGCTACCATTTGCCCATGTATGGAGTACTGCTGTCACATTTGGGCTGATGAATCTGCTACTTGTCCCTCGTTTCTGGACAGGGACCAAAAGAGAGTCGCCAACCTACTAGGTCCCGAACTGTCATCTAAGTTTAGCCCCTGACCTATCGACGAAATATTGCGTCCCTCTGCCCCTCTGCCCGTGTTACAAGCATGTAATGGTGAATGCTCTGACGAACTACTCGACCTTGTACACCCCGACAAACCCGACAAACAGCGAAGTTCAACTCACACACAGATCACTAGATGTAAGAAAGCCTTCTTCCTCAGAACTGCTAGACTTTGGAATGCTCTTCCGTTTTCCTGCTTCCCCAACAGTACTGACATGCAGAAGTTCAAGTGTAATGTGAACAGACTACTTGCTGCTAAACTCCCTATATAGCACCCTTGAAACTTGGGTCCCTGATAGTAGCGCCCTACATCAAAGTGGCACCGTGCCTTGTTAGGGATGAGAATGTAATAAAAAAAATCCCTTTTAAAATGATATATTCTTGAAACTTCCATTTATAAAAGCCAAGAATATTTATGTTACCTTCCTTTGATATAGCCTCGTTTTTGAATATCATTGAAATAATATATAATCATAGTTTTAATATTGTAAGAAAGTAGGAATATCGACATATATATATATATATATATATATATATATATATTGGCAGTTCTTAAACGATGAAATGACTCATCGAAACCTTACGTAAAAAAGAAAATTCGAAAGAAACAGGGCAAGCAAGTTCATTGTTTGCCAAGAGGTGCTGGACAGAACAAGTAAATTAAAGACTCTATATTACAATGTGATTTCATTATTATGTATTGAACTATGGATCACAATATTACTATCGGAGTATTAATATGTATTAATTCATCTCGTGTGTATCAGTTCTCTTTTTTGATCGAACCTGTTTTCATAGAAATGTATTTAAACCCGCATTTACTGCGTGTTATTAGTTTTTCTGTCGAGATAATTCTTTTACACTATTGTAGAAAAAGTATAAGCTTTATGAAATTATTTATTCATTAAATTTCTTTTTTCATTCTATGCAATTTTCACTGGTCCTGCTAGTTATTAAATGTTATACCAAACTTGCGATTTTAAAAGATGCGGAGAACATATTCTGTAAAAAAAACATGTCACTGAGTACGGAGATAAAATACGCATCTACATCGAACAATAGAATAGTCTAACATAAAATAGGACATCCCTTTAATAAATTTACTAAACGAAATATTGGTTATTTTTTAAACATTTAATTTTTCTCCTATTCAAATTATTTGGATTCCTCAGTCGACTGTCCTTATTTTGAGTGCAATGTAAAACGTTCTGTCGATGTAAACTCCGAGCATTTTTATGTGTATCTTGTCGAATACGGGAATCTTTGTGTCGACCTCAGACACTTGCACAGACTTTCGAACTGAAGGCTTTATTAATCAACAAGAACATATAGCGTTATGGTTAAAGTGTTTAGTAAAAGCGGGATTTAATTTACACATTTCTGGAATTTAAAGGTGTAATCCTCAGTGCAAAAGACACTCAAAATACAATAACAACCAGAAAAGCTCCCTTGAATTTGAGCAAAATGTTTGTTTTTTCGAATTTTCAATACACTCCATCACTTTTACGAACTTCCCTGCAACATTTTGTTGCATCAGTCACTTACCATTCTCGCTGACAATGAGCAAGGTCTTCACTAGAGCTAGAATGGCTAGAAGCCACTGTAAGATACAAGTATGAACCGCATTATATTGTGGATATCTCGTTAATGTTCTTTCTCCTAGCTCTTTTTGTCCTACACAACTATTGTCGGTGTTATCTGCAAATAATGATAGCTTTTCTCTTAAGAGCCGATACGATTTAATAAGAACTTGTTTACGCTGGACATGAAGACGATAATATTGAAGTTTGATAGAAAGCAGACAAGCGAAAAAAGGGTTCAACAGAAAAGCTGGTCTTGGAAAGAAGCTTTGTTCATGGAATCCACGTTTACGTTTAGGAAGCGGTACAGAGTAAGGGATTTTTATAACGATTTTGGCTGAACGAGTGGGTGTGTTTTTTTATGATTTTCTTTTATGAAATGACAACTTTTTAATGATTTTTTTTTATGAAATGACAAGTTTTATCGCTTAGTCGAACACTTGTCATAAAAAATAACGATAGAGCAGAGACAAACTCGCAACACGTTTTCTGTGGAAAAAAATTGTTGAGGAGAGAAAAGGGCATCACTCATTAGATTACGGAGTCGAATTTGAACTCTATCAAGGTAGGATAAGTTACTTTGAGTAGCTCCCGTCCAGATGTGGCAACGGTACTCCATCATTAGGAGTACTTTGCTCTTATTCAGGTAAAGGATTGCATCGGCAATGAGGGATCTACTGGAACGGTAGAATGATCCAAATATTATTTCAGCGATCATGGCAACATATTTGATGGATGTGCTCAGTCACAGACCAGGAGTGAGGGTCATACCAAGAAGCTTGTCTGAACATGTAGCGTACTCAAGACGAGATCCGTTCATTTCAAATGGGGCAAGATGTGGGTCAGAGCGTTGATGATGAAAAGAGAGCAGCTTAATTGTATATGAATTAAAAACAACCAGCCATCCTTTCTCCCATTGTATCACGTGCTCCAGATTAGAAGGGAGAAAATAAGTGAGATGTTAGTCATGTATAGCTTTTGAAGTGTTACCATATCTGGTAGCATCGTCTGCATAAATGTCTACAAATTATCTAAAAATATGATTTGGGAGATAATTGTTAATAATCAGGAAGAAAGTTACATATGAGCTTGATTAAGATTTCGAATATTGAATAAGGTTTTGCGCTCTAAAAGCTAGTAAATAACCGCTGTTCTAATAGAGATTGTAATGCAGCTAACGCATACAAATATCAATAGTAATAACTTGAGCAATTTCGAATGATAAGCATTCAAAATAAACGGTAAAAATATATTCCCCTCTATACAGCCGCCTTTCAGAATCGAGCAATATTAATAAATAGAATGAAATATATGCAGAGATAGAGGCTTAAAACGCAGCGTATATAACGTGGTCCTTATTCTTTTTCAATAGTGTGATTATATTTTAAAACTCAACACTCAACACGTTGAGTTTGAGACAGTCGCAAAGAAACAAACAAAACAAAATTAACTCAGCTTTTTCGAATGAAATGAAAGGCATTTATTCATGGTACATTTCAATTGCATTATGCTTTAAAGTATTCTTTTTTTATCTCGTCACCTATGTAGTAAAAGAAAATATCTCGTCTCTATATGGGTTAAAAAAAAAGTCTCGCAGATTTCCACTGGGCCACGCATCCATTTTTTTCTCTGGTCCACGCCACGCAGTAAATATTTCTTTCTTTTTCATTTCCTACGCTGTGACGTTAATATACAACGAAAATTTACAATCTAAACCAACCAACCATAATCATTTAAAGTTTATAGAAAATACAATATCCGATATTAATAGAATATAGAAAATACTAGATCCGATATTACTTGAATATAAAAAATACTAGATCTAATATTACTAGAATATAGAAAATACTAGATCCGATATTACTAGAATATAGAAAATACTAGATCCGATATTATTAGAATATAGACAATACTAGATCCGATATAATTAGTATATGGAAAATACTAGATCTGATATTACTAGAATAAGAAAATACTACATCCAATATTACAAGAATATAAAAATACAAGATCCGATATTACTAGAATATAGAAAATACTAGACCCGATATTATTAAAATATAGAAAATACTTGATCCGATATTACTAGAATATAGAAAATACTAGATCCGTTATTACAAGAATATAGAAAATACAAAATCCAATATTACCAAAATATAGAAAATATAGGGTGCCCCAAAAAACAAAAGCTAAATGGAGGCCATCTAGAACATATGCTGTAGAACGGAGAAAAAAAGGGCAAAGACCCTTGTGTTCTGGATGTGATGTTTTGAATATAATATACTAGTTGTATTCAGACAAAACACTAAGAAACGGGGCCTAATTAGAGTGAAGGCCCGTTTCTATTGGGTCACCTTGTACTACATCCTATATTACTAGAATATAGAATATACTACATCCAATATTACAAGAATATAGACAATACTAGATCCGATATTATTAAAATATAGACAATACAAGATTCAATATTACAAGAATATAGAAAATACTAGATCCAATATTACAAGAATATAGAAAAGAAAAGACCCGATAATATCCAGCATTGAATGATGAACAACACATATTTTAAACTTCCATATTTTCATTGTCATCAAAATCGGCGAAATCCCCCATTTTTCAATTACTCAATAGATTGCTTGCTCTAGTTTAGGAGTAATCACAGGGTAATCTTTACATGTCCTCCGTAGTGACTTTGTCCACAATGCATTGTAGTTTAGATTGCACTGTAAAGAACCTAATTTTTTCATCTATGTACTATATGTAACAGTTTGAATTAAAGTTAAAAATGCAAAGTTATGTATCATGCTTCGATTGTACTCATAACAGAAACATTAATTTTGAACGCACCCTTATATAACAAAAACTATTGTCGATTTTATATGCATGGTTCTTCTGCTTGTGCAGTTCTAATGATTTATATGATGCCTTATATGTCGGGCTTTTCGGCTGGTGTGATAATAAAACTTCTGAAATGCACTTATAAGCTGTTAACTTTAGTCAAAATCGTCTGTTTCTACTTTCATCGGGTTCTTTCAATTATCGATTATTGACAGATATCCAAAACATTTCTAAGAACAGTTTCAGGTAGATGAAGTACATTTATGTTAAATTTCGAAATAGTTGGCCCAGTCATTTCGAAGTCCATCACCTTTTTTTTATAATAGTAGAGATATTTAAAGACCTTTCGGCAACGCAATAGGATACAAAAAGGATACGTACGTAGCAATTTTTCGCATGGATTTATGAAGAAAAACTTTAAATTTTACGTAAATAGTCGTATTTACAAATATACTCATTGAAGGATGGGGGTTAAGTGCACAATAAAAAACGAAAAAAAAAACGCAAAGCGCGTGTTCGTTTTTACTTGAGTTATGAAAAAAAACAAAACATGTATTTGAAATATTACGATCACACCCCAAACATAGCACAGTGCGAAATTGATGTAGGGGCTACTATCGGGAATATAAGTTGCAGGAACATTATGTAGGGAGTTGAGCAGCTAGATATCTGCTCACATTACACTTTTATTTTAAAATCAAGATTAGACTATCTTAGCCCCATTAATTTATGACTCTATAAATTTAACTAGTACATGCAAGATATCATAAGGCAACCTTTTAATTTCTACCGATGTTTTTTTACGCCATATTTAATTGACGATATCCATTCTCAACACCAATTAGGTAACAGATTTTCTGTTATGTCATACGTGTGTAATCATTCGTTTGTTTCCGACGGAGGTGTTTTGAAAGAATTTTTTTTTTTTTGGTGGGGGTAGAACCCTCAACCTATGTTTTTTACTGACGAAACAACTCATCTGTCATATGTTTTTTTAAATATTAACACCAGTTTTATCATTGCAAATATTTCAATCTATTTGTATATTAGATTTTTATTCCTCGCTACCTCACACTATATGTTAAATCATTATATCATTTTGACTAAGCCACTAAGGGCTTCTGTTTTGGTGATTGTGACTAGGTAAATAAAATTTGTGGGTCACTTATTACCTTCTCCATGTTTTCGATCTTGTTTAACATTTCGTATGTGTTGTTATAATATATATGAATAATTAATATTAAATTAAAAAGCCCAACTTTACTTTTAACAACTATTTAAATAATGTACATGTCTCGCAGGCGTTATATGCGCTCTAGAAACTTTATTCATCTAGAAAATTAATCTTGGAAGTAAATTAATATGAATTAATGACGTCGGTTATGTAGTCTCGATAAAATGTGTTATTGAAGAGACATAATTAAATGAAATCACTTTTTTGGATTTTATATATGGAAATTACTTGAAAATGAAATTTTTATTTTATCAATTTTATTTTTGAGGTTGGTTGATTTGTTTTCAGATTATCAACATTTTTCGACTTATTTAATATCGAATCCAATAATTTTGGATGAGACTATTATTCTTAAAGTTCTTTGT
Organism: Euprymna scolopes; assembly: GCF_053919585.1. Taxonomy (NCBI): domain Eukaryota; kingdom Metazoa; phylum Mollusca; class Cephalopoda; order Sepiida; family Sepiolidae; genus Euprymna; species Euprymna scolopes. The sequence continues at coordinate 41,740,817 of NC_136509.1, forward strand.
ATCTTCAAATGTTTATTCGTGGCGTTTGGTTTAATTGTATTGTAGAAGAAAATTGTCGTTGTTTTTAATCTTGCAGAGCATGATTGAGTTACTCAAAAGTAAAAAAAAGAATAACATTAATGTTTGGTGCATCGAGAAGTCAGCATCTTCAAACCCTCTGATCTAAAAAGAAACATCAGATACTCTAACATACATTAGTACTCCGGCTCAACGTAGACCTTGGAGCAATGGTAATTAAGAGAAACACTTTACCTTCCTACAATCTTCAAATGAGGCCTTTTAAGGTAATAACGAGAAAAATGTTATTTAATGTGAATAAAATCACTTTCAATTACGTTCTGACGTATCGTATTTAAAAATGTCGGGCCATAGATGAAACAATTTTAAAGATAAATAGTATTGAAATATTTGAAATCGATTTTTATTGCATACACGGTTGGCTATTCAAGTTTACTAGCCTAATCACACAGGAGAAGTTAGACACAATTATGGTATTTAATACAGAGTAAAATCAGCTGCCCCCCCAAAAAAAAAACTATAAGCTGATTGTTAGATAATAAGAGTGATTAAAGTGTAAATTTCATATCTCTCGACACACACACACATGTATATATATATATATATATATATATATATATATATATATATATATATATATATATAGAGAGAGAGAGAGAGAGAGAGAGAGAGAGAGAGAGGGATTTTACTGTTTTTTTGCGATAGGTTTTGAATTAATTCAATTATTTACGAAAGTGCATTTTACCTAAATGCGAGTTGGGAATAATTTTCCCTTTAACCAACTTGGTACCCCTACATAAGAATCTGCATACTTTTTTTTTCAATATAATTATCCACTGATACGTATTTCGTCGTCTACGATTCATGAGAGTGGCTGAATCTAGCGAGGCTGAATTAAAGATTCGCTAGATTTCGCCACTCTGATGAGTCGTAAACGACGGAACACGTGTTAGTGGATAATTATATTAAAAAAATATATATGTGTGTGTATATACCTATCGATCTGTCTGTATAGTTATTTATCAAGCTAGAGTTATGTGGACAAGTAATCAAAACATGTCAAACTGTGACCTGGTCAAGTTTGCAGCGAAAAGTAGCGAAATAGTAACTTCCAGTTTTTAAGAAACTAGTAAAGTTTGGTTGAGTTCGATTGACGTCAAAGGAAAATGATCTAAAAGGAGTTTCCTCCCGAGGGGAACGAAGTCTTTGAATGGAGGTGTAGAAGAACCACACCAAAGCCAAGATCGTCGATCACTCCTCCGCTACCTGTAAGAAATTATATATATATATATATATATATATATATATATATATATATATATATATATATATATATATATATATATATAGTATTTTGGTCTATCTTGAAATGTCTGTGTTTAAACAGAATCTAGCTCCCCAGATCATTTTGACACACGCGAATCAACATTACATGAGACTAATCACAGACCGTGAAATAGTTAGTAAGGACAAGAACAGCAGTGCATTACACAACGTACATATACACGTATGGTCCGTTTATGATATAGATCATGACACGCTAGTGCAACTTATACACCCATACACACGACAATGCAACACAAATAGGTCACAAACACAAATACGTATACACACACGTGATTATATATAGAAGTATGTTTAACTAGTAATATATATATGTATATATATATATATATATATATATATATATATATATATATATATATATATATATATATCGGATATACATATCCAGACAATTTCTCAGTATAGATTGCGTTAAATCTGGTGCCGGGTGAATAAGGAAACGTAACCCCCTCAGTTTAGAAGGATTACTTTTCAGTAACCTTGGCGCGAATAAAATAAAGACAGCATCGGAAAATATACTACGGTTTGTTTGTAGTCAAATGCCCAATATACAGATATTACTTGTCTCGAGTGCAAATTTAGACTTACAATCTCTTTTTATGCAGGGAAATCCAGTTCATCCGAATGGAGCATTCTATATTAGAAACAAAATTCACTCAATCTAAAAAGATTCTAAACGTACTAATGGTAAAAATATGAATTTAATATCAGAACATATAATACACATCGTTTCTTTCCAAAAGGCCACCAGATGACTGTTGATAGAAACATCTTCCCGTTGTGAATGGGACGGTTATAGAATGAATTTTTATGGGAGGTATTTTTCAACTTACCTTTAATTAATATGACTAATAAAAAAATAATAAAGGGTATTTTCAATAACATTTGATTCTAAATACATTTTTATACAAGACCATTCGATACCCCGTATAGGCTGTTTATAAATAAAAAGAATATTTGCTGCATGTATCGGTTGGTCTTCTTTTAAACCAACGCATTTCACGTGGAAACATTATTACATACGTGTCATGTCGAAATTAGGATAAATATATAAAGTTACCAAAATGATATAGATTTTACAAAAAATAAAAACATCCACAACTGTTTAAACATGGCGGGGCCTTGATTTTAGTTGACCGAAGTCAAGGGTGATAGTCAGTTTGTCATACAGAATAAGTAGCACAACTCTTCCACATTAAAGCCTTAAACTCGATTCGATAAATTATAATTTTACTTGTAATTATTTTTCTATTGGATCATTTTTCGTAATTTGAGAAATTTATACTGTATTCTATATAACACGTAATATTTAATAAGATTTTCACCTGAAATTTGTTGGTTTCAAATATCATCAATTTATACACGTCCAGAATGTAAAAATGTCGTCGTTGGATGTGGTTTAATGTGGATAAATTCATACAACTCGGCAATACTTTGTGTTTAGTAGATAACCGGTGTAGTTGTTCATTAATATGTTTATGTTTTCATGTATGCTGCTAATATTAATACAGTTGAGTTCTTACATCTATGAAATTGTTTTTGTTTATCGAGCGTGTAATTACCTATGTTGGTTAGATATTTAGTGCGATTTGTTCAATTATCTCTATACCAGAGTATAGTGTCGGGTATTTACGAGCAGATATATTGCTGGGCGTAAGTTATTTTGATTAAGGAACATTAATTTTAAATACCATCATGGTTACACTTTTCGCTTTGAACGAATTAAAACTTGAAATGCCCAGTCTACAGTTATCGCTGTGATGTCTTCAAGAGTTATTAAGCATTTCAATTGATGAAAAGATGAAAAATAATGAAAAGGGACTACCTGAACTTTAACATATATTGAGGACATTGCGAACGCACCTGCTAAGAAAATAAGATCCTTCCACTGTGCTAGAAAATTACTCTCACCAGAGAGTAAATGTTCTATATCTTTAAGAAGCCGACATTCTCCCATGCATGACACTGTTGTCACATCAAGGATGGTGCATTTACCACAAGGCTTTAAAATAAGGTGCAAAGAAGGTCTCGAATAAGTCATGCTCTAACTGCCATCCCATTGCCGCAATCTCTGCGCCTGTTTTACAAGTACTTTAATGGAATGTGCTGTGGTGAACTAATAGGACTTCTATGCAAAAGACGTGCACAATACCGACTAACGCAACATGCAGCAAATCCCACCTTTTCAGTGTTGAAATCGATTATTGCCAATAAGCTTTCTTCTCTTACGCTTGGAATCTCTTCCTATTTCTATTTTCCCCGACTGCACTAACTAACAGAGGTTTTAATGCAATATGAACGGACATCCCTCGTGCTCGAATCCAAAGTAAATAGGCATCTTGGTTTGGAACAGAGCGCCGGCGCGCGTATAGCAATAGCAACGGTTAACGTATGCAAATACCGAACTGTGTGCAAGGTTACTTTACAGTAAAAAAAAAATCAAATAAAAATATAAAAACAGAAAAACGCTGACCCTTTAAGTTAGAGAAGAGAGAGAGAGATAGAGAGATAGAGAGATAGAGAGAGAGAGAGATGTGTTACACAGGTGGCCCTAAAGCGGCAGGAAAAGACCCGTGCTTAACATGGCTGGACAGGATTATATTACACGGTGTTCGACAAGGCAGTGTCTTGTTAACTACATTGGATTGCGATTGGACATTGAATAAGAGACAAATCGCTAGTCTGGAATATACCTGTAAATAAATGCCTGCTGTTTTACTGAACAAAAGAGTTAATCGAATTCTTTGCTATACTGCTGTTACCTTGCGACTGTCTGTATACAATGTGTGGGTTCCGAGTGTGCGCATGTAATGACTGCGTTCAATGTCTACAAAACTCCGCAGCCTTTATAAGATACGATCCCAAATAGTAGTCCCTTATATTCAAGTTGCAATGTACCTTTCGTCACGTGGAAATGAAAACAAAACTTTTAGTGCGGTGCCATTTTTAAATGCTCACCTTTTTATAATAGACATCTATAGAAGAATAAATTAATTTGACAAATTGCAATCAATTTGAATCATCTAGAAAAAACAAGTAAATTACTTGCACCATGGAACACTAATAGAAATACTTATTTTAGATGTTCAGACCTTTTTATAAATACATTTATCAAGAAGATATTTTTATGGATTTCTATGTGTGGAGTCTGAAACATAGAAACTCTATTAATAAAAAAAATCATTTCGGCCTTCATGTTCAAATCAATTTAACTTTTTTTTTATAGATCTGTTAATTGCCCCTAGTGAATCTAAATATACACGAATTAACAATCCTATATGTCTTTTGGTTCCGTAGAGAAATGTTGCCCTAGTTCAGTCATATTTTAATTCACTAAATCTTAACAAATCGGTGTCTATAACAAACATCGGCTTATATATATATATATATATATATATATATATATATATATATATATATATTAAGTTATGAAAATATATATGGCAATTAAGCGACACAGAATATTCCGCGTTTCATTCTCGTGAGAATTCGTCAGGTGTATGCCATTTACGAATTCTCACGAAAATGAAACGTAGAATATTCTGCATAACTTAATTGCCATATATATTAAATTCACTACCTAGCTCTACATATGCATTGAGCACTGTCGAAATTAATACTGAAATAAATACGCATAAAGTTATATCTTCGTATATTAATTTATGTGATTAAATCAAGTAAGCATATATATATATATATATATATATATATATATATATATATATATATATGAGAGAGAGAGAGAAAGAGAGAAGGCATCTTAGATATATAAAAACTATATTCCGTATTACTATATTACATTAATTTAAAAGTCCTTAATTAATTCCCCATGTTTTTCTGTCTCATAAGATAATTAATTAAGAAGATTATTCCATGAATTAACATCAGTGATGAAGATACCTCTCTTTACTCTTGTCTTCTCGCTCTTCTACAATCGACTAGTGAAAATATGTAGATAACCTAAAGGTTATCTTCGATTCAGTTTCGTATCAGGTGAAAAATGTTTTGATTTTTCGTTTAAGATTCATCTTGTGTCTTTATATCGGAAGATTATCCATTTTCTTACTGAGGTTATCATGGATGGCTTTACTGTACTTTGATTTTTTTTCGAACTTATCAAATATGTCATATAGTCTATATTTTGATTAATTGCTTATTCCGCTTTTCGTAGATTGATTCTCTGTCGCTTTAAACGGTGTCTCCAACATGAGGTGATTCCCTATTTCTAAAAATCTACTATCACACAGTCTATGAAGTCTTTTTAATGTCCCCCAATTCGCTTCTTTGATAACTCATTGCAATATATTTTTTTCAGTTTTCCAAGTATTGCAGATTTGTGGACCTACCTTAATGCTACATGTTTTCCTCTTACTTATCGCATTGGATTTAAAAAATACAAGCCAATTAGTGTCTTATTTCTTTACGATAATCCATGTTCGCTCTCATTAGATTGTAAAACATGTAGTTCACGCCTTGTCTGGGGAAATTTCCATAAAAAACAAGCAGGATAATCAGTATCTTTTATAATTACTAGTGTTTGTACATTGTACGATCCCAAAGTCTCTAATTCGGCATATTACCAACCAGATTTCTCATAAACGTTCGTTCGTAGCCGCCGGAATATATCAAATTCCGTTTAAATCGCTCGGAAACTCGTTCAAATCATTGATAGTATTTTCAAATTAAATATTATTTTACGATATTATTGTTTATAAAATTCTTAACTGAAAGTACACAATAATTTAAAAAAAACACACACCTTTCCTCCTTATGTTGATAATGGCTTTCTAAATAATAACGTAATTATTTAAGCGAGGTAACATAGATGCACAAGTAGCCACCATTATTGATTTAACCATACCGAAAATTTGCGAGAAATCAGGTTCGTAATATGCACCAGTAACGACATCCGATTCGTACAATGCACCAGTATTTAATTACTACACTCGAATAATGTTAGTAGATTAATCATTATCATCTGTATATATTAGGTACGCCCTTATTTGGCGAGTATCAGCTAGTGCTTACAAACTTGATTAATATCCGAATTACCGATATTTTTGCCTATGAGTTAGTACTTAATGTGAACATTTCATGGTTCTTCTTCCCCTATACCTTCTCCACATAACCCTAGCCTGCCTCTTGCATGATTTGATAAATGAATCAAACCACGGGCAAAATCCATATCGATATAATTCATCGTTATGGAAATAAATCATATCATTCCAACGTACAATTTATTACCGGAAGCGTGTATCAAAGCTTTTTGTCTTCGGTTAAAATTCTGACATTCTTCGACCTCGCAGCTTCGCTTGGGCAAAATGTATCAAAATTCTGTACGTTTTCTTTTTACGAGATTGCTCGACTTCATTCCAAGAAAATAAATAATGCACACTTGATTATTGAGTGGTGCACATTATAAACACTCGTTAGCACTACACAAGTTATATGTCACTCTACCCATGTATTGTGGTTGCTAGCGAAATGTAAACAAATTTGTATAGCGACGTCATCCTCTTTAATAATCAAATTTTGCCCAGTTTTCACGATTGTAACAATTCACCACGGTATGCGGTGTGGTCTAATCCTCTAAGCTGCCATCTTATAAATCCTTATTTTCGAGTGGCATTTTAGTCTTGAAAGTTGTTACGGGCTCTCACATAAAAATTACCTTCTGTAAGTCGAACATACGCGTCCCCGGAGCATAACTACAAACTAGTAAACATCTAGTTACAGTAAACATAAATATATTTATTTTTACTATTGTATTATAATGCATAAAAACTAAACTACTACTTATAATAAGGTTTACAGTGAGACAGCATTATAGTGATTCGTAATGACAGTTGTGATTTGTGTTTATGGTTGGATGTTGGTAATATTGATCATAACTGAGTATTCATTTACATTGGAATTTAAAACGACCGTGTATTCAGATAAGTATTGCGTTCTGAAGGTAAGCAGTAATAGAAACGAAACTTTGCCGATGAAAGTTTCGTTAGAGAGAAAATGAAAATAAAACAATTGATAATGATTTTAGGAAGATCTGTTTTTTTTTCTATTCATATGGCGTCCAGATATTGAGGCTCGGCCAAACACCAGCATAAAAACACGATAGAGTCGAGAAAAACTGGCAAGGTATTTTACGAAATAAAAGTGAGTAGGGGAAGAAGATAATCACGCACTGAAATTTGATTTTAGTTTTCGAATTCAAACTAACTCAAAAATCGATTCTCAAAATAAAAAAATAAAAAAATTCACACTAGCAATAAAATGCTATTTCCCATCTTATATTTTCACTAGTATTTATCATGAAACACCAATATCTGCACACGCTGACCACAAAAGGAAACATAATACCTTGAACGATGGCATTATGAAGACAGAACATAGACTATATTACCCATCCCATCCAATGATGGGGGCACTACCGGAGACGGTTGTTTGATAACAATAAAACATATACGATACTTAACATCTGAATCGAGGATGAACATATAATATATTTGTTTAATGTATTACAGTAAACTAGATTAAGAACTACTATATAGTAATGGTATTATTTCGGTTACACATATAAACGGATTCGTCAAGTTTCGATTTCAGATGTAGTTCTAATAGCATAAAGTCAAAGCAGACAGACCCCCAATCATATATATATATATATATATATATATATATATATATATATATATATATATATTTGTGTGTGTATGTGTGTGTGTGTGAGGGAGAGAGAGTATATATATATATATATATATATATATATATATATATATATATTGATAAATCATATCGATTTTACTCCTCTACTAAAAAGATATTATAGTTTTGCAAACACAGATGCTACATAAAAATATAGTATATGTATCTATTGGGATTGTTTCCTCTCACTTTCATTTGTGGACAAAAATCAGTATTGTTGCTTTCAAGGAAAGTAATTTTAATTCACTTCTCATCTTCATAAATGGAAGCAGGATAATTACTTTATCATTACCTTTTTACCTTTCCTTTCCTCAAAGCGACCAGGAATTTTAATACATTTCTCACATCTGCATTAAGCAGTGCCATCTCTGTTTATTTTTTGCAAATACGTTTAATAATAGTTCTTTCATGTTCATTTCTTAATATACTGATCACTCCCTCCAAAAACTCAAACTAATTTTATTCTTTGTCTGATTGCGTTTCTCGAAATACGGGAATATCGGTTTTCGGTATTTTGGAAATAATATGGCGTCAGCGAACACAGATCAACTTTGGGCATGTCTCTCTGTTGAATAACGAGCGTCATCTAAATCTAAGTCGATCCAAATTTTTGGCAGCGTCATCTAAATCTAAGTCGATCCAAACCTATTTGCACAAAAATAACTCTTAGCAACTTATTGTCTCACACGCGTTAATTCCATTCACAACCATTGTTTACACGAGTAAACAGTGGGGAAGACATGGACACTAATCAATAATTCGCTTGTTATATAAAGGTTTTGGTTGGTTGGTTGTTTTTTACGGCATATCAACCCTTTTCAGGTTATTTAATGCCGAATCCAATGATTCAGAAGAAAAATTCTTAATAGAATATTTGTTTTTTTCAAGTCGGTTTCTATTTAACCCATAGTTGGGACCGTAACAGTTACTACCACTCCGGGTCAGAGTGGACCTGGGAGCAAATACAATTAAATGGTTGTTTCACACTCCCAAAGCCCGCAATCTGGGACCTCACCACTGGATATAGTTTAAGGTCATATACAGGACCACTGTGATATTTAGATGTACAGAATATACCGCGTTTTTTTTATTTCGTTTGGATTACGGAATACAACGATTTTATGGCAGTTATTGCCGATTAAACACATGTGCTTCACTTCAGACACATCGAGAAAAAAATAACATTTAGATTTTTTCCGGACGACTCAAATTTTAATATCTTTTGTTGATACACTTTTTAAACTTAAGCACTGAATACTTTTTTTTTTAATATACTACGCTTCACCATATTGGGAATGGGTTTCAATGCAACATCGTTCCCGTGTCGCGATCATCCGTACCCTGCATGAGTATATAATAGGATTCTCACATTACGATGTTTAATCCAAAAATTACATTTAGCTCAGCAGCTTGAAGGTTTACAATTGAACGTAAACTAAAAAAAAAAAACACACACACAAGAGTCAGCGATTTTTTTTTAGCCCTTTACATTTTTTTTATTCAGGCAAAACTGAAAGCGGTTTTGATGCGTTCGAACTATTGGTTCAAAAGTAATATTTCTATTAAATATAAAATTCAAAATTAACCCTTTTCAGTTATGTCGTCGTTCGCATGATAACTTTCCGAGATTTTCCCAAAATTTGATTTTTAATTAGGTGTATTTGTTACAGTAGTGGTAGTATTCATAGTATACTTATAAGTAATTGTGTTTATATATCCTTATTATTATTGGCTCACATGGAGCTTTCACACAAGTCAACAAACGATCTGATTGGAAACCTGTGGCATTCTCTGGAAGCTGAGTGACAACAAGTCTCCCCAGACGTCCAGCTCTCTCAGCCTCTTTCGATAGCATTTGCAAATGAATTTGCATCATCGCAACAGCCGCTTACCATTGATTTCTCGCTGGTAGTGGCCATTGGTTTATACTGGAATTTGAGTGACACTCAGCCTCCCCAAGGTCCCAGTTCTCTTTGCGCTTGTCCAGCCGAGGTCTGGTTGGCGCTCGCTCCTCGGTCTTTCAGTCCTTATTGACCCTTCTCGGCCCTTTGGTATCATTTTTTATTGGGGGGGGGATCGGTGATGAAAAAATGGGGGATGCATGATGGGGTTTTGTGTAGAACTTAATATATGCAGTTTCGTTATTATTATTATTATTATTATTATTGGTCCCCCTACAAAAGGCGGGTGGACCTGTAAATTAACCCTTGTCATTCTTTCGTTCGTCTCCCCGCACTTTTCTCAATAACAATGCCTTGGAAAGTTTTGAAATTTTGCACAAACATTTAACATATGAATAAAAGAAAGTAACAAAACTGATTTTCCGGGAAAACTCCGATTGCCTCCCCTGGGGGATGCCTTTCGGGCTAAAATTGCTAAAATTGACACTTTTGTGTTTATTAAAAAAATTGATGACTTGGATTTTTATAAAACTTCCTGAAAAGTTGTAACTAAGTAATTTCTATATAATTTTGTTTATCTATACTTCGCGATAACTCTTGGGTGCGCCCTAAGGGCTCTTTTAGCGTTGATAAAAACACTCAATTTTGGGAACTATTTTACCATATTTGCCGCAAATTTTCTGTGTATATCTATTTAGCAGCTTTTTATGGTGCTGAACTTAAGCTTTAATATATTAAGTCCTTGGAGACTTTTGGGGCTAAATAGTGTGGGGTGGGTCCAATGACGGATCCATTAACTTCTTTTTTGCATGGTGCAGAACTAAAATTTACATTGATTAAGGCCAAAAATCGCAGGGTTTTTTCATTTTCACCAGAATTTGACCCCCACCCTGGGGATTTTGGGGCTAAATGAGATTGGGTCGAATGCTGAACTTAGTCATTTTTTATGCTTCTTTCACTAGTGCACTCATGGAGGGCATGCATGCTTCAGTTGTTATTATTAATTCACTATATAAATATTACTGTTACCCACATTGTATTTTTTACTATCGTTGTTTACATTTCATTTTATAAGCGAGGCTTAATCCCTTCACTTTTTACCTCAAACCAAAAAAAAATAATGTCTATTTTGATGATTTCTCAATAAATGAAATACATCATAAAGAATGGTTTGTCTATTAAAGTGCGTTTCGTTCTTTTTCCCATTTTCTTTTAAATCTCTCGAATCATTTCCTTACTTACGTTCATTAAGTTACACTAGAACCAATCGTTTTTATTATTGCCCTTCATGCTTAATTTTGAGGTGAGGAGCGTTAAGCACATTTTTGGTGCAGCGTCTACTTACATGCTGGTTTCATATTCATATTTTTTTTTAGAAATGTTTCCTTACTTACAAAACCTGGATGTGTGGGATCCATTCCCCGTCATTACAAAACACTTCATCAAAAGAAACGAATTTAACTTACTCTATAAATATGTTTCTTTCATATCAAAAAGATCGGTCTTAGTGGTTTCTGAGTTGATTAAAACATGGCTTCATAAACATTAGTTATTATTTAATTTCTTTAGTGATAGGGTCATACACATATGCACATATTTAAAACTATTTAAAAAAACGTAACATGCGGCCGCAGCCGAGATTGAATTCACTACACTAGTTTGTAGTGACATTCAATTCATATCCGTAGCTAAATACTTGATGCTTCGCCAGGGCTACTATGTTTGCTTTATCTTGACGCCATCACTAGATGGGTTGCCTACCACGGCTTAAGAGAGGTCCATAATTCACGGGCCAATCACGTTGACACATCGGTTTTCACCAGATCACTGAAGTTAAGCAAGGTTTAGCCTAGTAAGTACCAGATGTGTGACTCTTTGAGGAGGCGAAGTGTATATGTACCGCGAGGTAAAATACGAGGTTGGGAAACTAGCACAGTCTATCCTTCTCTCGAGGGTAGATGGGCCTCTCTGTAGCCGTGGTAGTAAAACTATTTAACTAACGCCCATGTTTACGCTTCTGTTTATTGTTTCACGATTAAGCATAATGTTTCTTCCTAAACGTTATTCACATGAAAGCACATTTACTTATGCCTTTGTTAACGAGCTTTTTAGCATTGCTTTCTATCAGTGCAAACCTCAGTTACAACTTCACAAAACAAAACAATATTAGTTCAGTCTACGATAATGCGCTACGGAATGATAATTCCATATGTTCTTGAGGTAGTAAACTTCTTTCAACGAACTTGTCCTGGCTTTGTGGCATCTTTCTATCTGGAAACGCCGGCACCAGGTTTTTTTTACATGGGAATATCCACTCATCAAGGCCCAGAGACGACTCGAGGATAAGGGTTAAGAGTGTACATTAGTCAATTGGATAATATAGTAATCGTTAGTAATGGAAATTCGGTAAATTTGTTAACTTAAATGGAACGGCTCATCAAGAATTTGTTTACGTTGGACTTGAAGACAATCATATTGTAGTCAGCTGGAAAGAAAGAAAACGGAGGACAGTTTCAAAAGCAAGCACTTCTAAGAAAGAAGCTTTGTTTATGGATTCTGCGTGTAAGTTTAGGCACATATAAAAAGTGGGGGAAATTATTGATAGTGTTTTCAGCTAAACGAGTGTTTCTTGTGAAAGTTTGGCGAGGGAGGACCATAGATTGAAGCTCAGTCGAGCACTTGCTATGAAAATAACGATAAAGCAGAGACAAACTCGCAACATCTCTTCTGTGAGATAGAGGTTGCGGGGAAGAGAAAAGGACAGGTTTTGCTAGTATAATGTTGATGATGACTATTCCAACCGTAAGCCAATGGTAGACGAATTCTTAGATATTACCTCTTTTGTTTGGCATCTGTTATCGATTTAAATATCACATTAAACAAGGAGAACTAATATTATTTTATTTCACTCATTAAAGTTTGTTTCCGAGTTGTTAGAGTCGTGTATTTTCCAATATGTGTTCTGGTTAATAACTTCCGTCAAGATTGGATTAGTCGATGTAACATTATTGGGAATGCTGTCATATATTTCTGTAGTTTTATCGAATACACTGATCATTGATGCGAATAGTTTTATAATTCTTCTGAATAAGGCCGACATATTCAGGCTGAAAAAAAAAGACAATAACGACGAAAATAAAACTAAAAAATGAAATATTAAACAATATCGTCAAAACAAATATTCAAGAAATATTTTTAAATAAATTTAGACGAAATCTGATGAATAGTCAAACGTCTCATTCGTTACATTCATTTATTTAAAAAATCTAATAAAAACAACTTTGGATTTTTACTAGTTGTGTTCTTTTTTATAGGCATTAAGATGAAGCGTCATGTTGACCATCTGCCTGCTAGTCTTATTTTGCTGTGAATTAATTTAACTGGCTCCTTCTAAAATCGTTTGGCCGTAATCAAAGTGTACCATCCTTTCTGGTACTATACTTCATCTGTTATATCTCCTCAGTCAATGACTGATTAAAAAAACATTTATACTAAGAGATTTCATTTTATTTATGGCTCACAAATTAACTCATAGAGGGCATTCTATGATAAAGGTTAATGAGTTTCAGGAAGAGGGTAAGACGACGCCCTTATGATCAGTAACAGTGGAAATTGGGTATTGTTGTCTTATTTAAGATGATTTTGAATGTTTTACAAGGAGGGAGAAAGGTTGAAACTCAGTTGAGCACATGACATAAACAAGTAATAGATCAAAGATAGGCTCGCAACGTCTCTTGTGTGAGAATCATAAAATAGAGTGGGAAATAGATCTTCACCCACAATAATTTGGAGGAGATTTTGTACTCTGCGCTGGAAAGGACATGCTCTTGAAATAATCTCGCCCGATTCGACAACAATGCTCCCTGTTAGGGTGTATATGGCTCTTATATAAGTAGATGATTGCGTAATGTTTGAGATATAGTCCCGATTGAATAAATACTCCTTCAAGTAGGTGACCATTTTAAAAGAGTTTTATACTTCTCAAAGGAAAAAAAACTAAACATTTAAGTCTGCTTTTGCGGATAGGCATATAAATACGGGCTGATTCCAAAATGACAAATTTACCACTTGTCACGTGATATATGTCGACCAATCAACACCAGCTTAAATATCTAGTATCAATGTAAGAATAATGGAAATAATTTAATGGGGACTTGCATAGGTTTATCTCTATTCATTACATATGACAACTGAAACAACATTTCCACTTAAGAAAATGGAAAACGAAACATTTTCTTCCCTCTAAAAAGATACGAAAAAACAAAGAAAACTATTACATAAGATATGAAAAGTTATAAATTTCTGTTGCCTTATTTTTTGTAGGAGGATTTACTTTCTGGGATGAAAGAATAGTCAGTTATTAGCCAATGGAATTTGGTCAAATATGAGAAGGGAAAGATCATTTTTTTGGAATTGGAAAAAGGAAAGATTATGTTATGTACATAAATGTATGAGACAGATAATAAGTGGGTACCCCCATAGCTGACAAAAATGCAGAATTCCTCACGGCGTGTACTGAGAGTGGTAGCATTACTTTTTATTTTGAGTGAAGAATAGCAACTTTTCCTCTACAGATGTGATGATGTTGCTCCTAGGAGGTAATGCAGGATTTTAATATAACGAATAAAAGTGTGTAAGATGTCGTTCAAAAGTTACATAATATAGTGTCTAAACATAATAAATGTTTCTGTGGCATGTGTTGGCGCAAAATTAGTTTACTTCAGTCCAGAGAGGAATTTCTGCAATCAAATTATTATATATGGGGATAAATCCAATATCTATCTTTAATCTCATATACGAAAGACGTTCCAAATGTAATGCCTCATATTGCTTTTATTCCATCCGATTAAATTAAAGGTAAATGCAAATTGGTTTGTTCTAATAATTGTACTTATTCATTTATAATGCTTATTATCTCTGTTGCAGATATTGACATGTTGAGATTAAGAATGTAACCACTCTCATCGACGTGTGCCAGCAACTTAGATGCTTTTTTTACTTTCTCTATTCAACCAAAATTTAAACCGATTAACATTTAGTAGCGCCTTTTGAACATTTTCGTACCGCACGCAGTTAATGACAGAACAGTCGGGCGATAGGTTCGTCGATTTCAATGTTACAATGTAGATGTGAGTAAGAATGCGTGCTCTGGACATTTTCTACCAGAGGCCACAAAATAGATTTCAAAGGTGCTTTGAGAATGGTGCTGAAAAATATATTATGTAGCAAAAAAGCTTTTACTCGGAATCAGTACAGAATGTTTAACGGAATAATGTGTATAATACCGGTGGTTTACATGTTTTTTTTCTGTCAGCAAAAGTGAATGGTAATCTTTAGTAATTCGCAATTGTATTCAATATAGCGCTCGCACTGAGCATCGAGTCTCCAACATTCAGATGAATGTTACTTAGACGTGAATGTTGTATTCGTTATGTCATAGGTTCTTACAGGTAAATAACACAGATTATTAATTCTCATCGAACAATGCAGAAACATTTTTAAAAATGATATTTGTGATTATCTATTTTTGTAACATAGTATATTAGGCTGTTGCTGGAAACTTAAAAGTAAAAACTTCTTTGAATTAATCTGGATAGTCTATTATATGTAAGTTTTATACATAGAAATGCACGAGATTTGAGCATCTGGGAACAACGTTTGAAGAAATATCGTCGTTGTTTTTTACGGCTCTTCAACGATAACATAAAACTTGCCTTACTTTTGAAGGATTTCACATGACTGCGGACAAAACATTTGCTAATTAGTTGTTTCCTTTTACGACATATCATACATTTCATCCTTATGTAATAGAGTGTTCCTTTTTTTTAAAAAAGGTTTTATATATAAATTCATGGTTTTATTACAATATTTATTTATGGGATTTGATTTTTTTGTTTTATTGTTTTACGTTATAGCGATTATTTTTTGATTTTTTAATACGGAATCCATTAATTTCGCAAATCATTTATATAATTCAAGTTCTTTTTATAGCTTCGCATATTTATATATGGTGCTTTGTTTAGCTGTTTTTTCTCAGTATATTAAGCCTTTTCGTTTACTATTATGTCGAATTCAGTAATTTAGAGAAAAAAATTATGCTTCAAGTTTTTTTTTATATCTGAAAACTTTTTCGTTTTGCTTGCTTTACTGTTTCCAAAAGTATTTTTGCTTTTGACTTTGCAGAATATGATGGGCTTTTTAAAGGAAAAAAAAAAAAACAAAAAAAACACTAACGTTAATGTTTGGCGATGTTTTTGTTTGCTTTAGGAAACCAACGTCTCCAACAACCTGATCCGTAATGGTCAGATGCCATACCATGTATTACTACACTATGATAAACTGTACCTGGTAGAAATAGTTACTACGGGCAAATCTACATGTTATTTCATGTAGTTATATACTATACCGGAAGCAGATTAAATGAAGTGTAGCAGAAAGACAAATATACTTTGCTCCGCACTATAAAGCCACTGAGTATGATGTTTAGTGTGCAAGAAAGACGAAAATTTTAAGCACGCATGAACTGATCGTCTGAAAACAGTTCAGATTCGATCCGTTGAGTGCTTAATGAATGGCGTGATATTGAGTAATAAAGCAAATTAAAGGAGTGATTTTGAATGCGAATCACCTTAATTTGTTTGCTGAAAAAACAGTTTCCATGACGATGACTGTCACAAGATAGGATGGGGGTGGAATGTGTTGGGTTGATGGTTAGTAAAAAGTGTGTTATATTTATATGAAGTCAAGAAGAGAAAAAAAAAGACCGGACTAAATGAGAAAATTAACTTATAATAAAATATTCATGTTGGATAATTAGAATATCGGAATATGTTTTTCTCAAGAGGAGTGCAGACAAAAACTGATAAATAACTTATCAAATATTTCATTGAATGCTGGAGCCAAAATAACGATTATTTACACGGCAAGAAAAATTGAAATCGCAGACAGTAGATTAAGAAACGCCGTTACTATAAAAAAAAATGGGTCCAAATATGCATTTTATTTAGTGAAAATTAGTTTTATGAAAGGTATTAAAAGTCGACCCTCTCCGGGAATATTAAGACTCTTCCGGGTTTATGTAATTTTTGACAAAAAGTCACAGCTTTCCGTTTTTATTTTAGATAATTTGTACGGTTTTAAGAAATCTGGCTTAACTTTTATAGGTTGCTAATTTCATTTTATTGGAATAACTCATTTTAGGAAAACATTTTAAAATATAATTCTTTCTTATACTAGAATGTGAAAGTGCAATAGAAATGTCAGGTGATAGACACACACAAATAAGGATTTAAAAATTATGAATTCGCAAACAGATATATTATATATATATTTAAAGTGAAAGTTTACCAAGATTTTTCAAAAATAAAATGTATGTTATTATTTTTAGAGTCTGTGAAACAAGAGGCTTCTTTAGCTGAAATATCGAAGTAGCCAGACTCTATAATATAAAGGCCGTGAATTACCCACGAGTCTCAACTTAGAAATCAAAATTTCAATCAGTTACACAAATTATATTCGTAAATAATAAGAATCAAGTTTCATTGGCCTCCATTGTAGAAAGAAAGTTAAAAGATAAAAGATAGAAGTAATAAAATGAACACGTCAATACATTTGCATTAAATGAGCAGACGATAATTGAAACAGTTTATGAGTTCGGTGCATGTGTGTTCGTTAATATCTGTGTATGTATGTTTACGAGTGTGTGCATACAAGAGTTTAGATAGCAACCGCAAATCCCACAATAGGACCAATGATGTTGAGTAAACAAGAATATTAGCTTGAATACTTGATCCTCAATTATCCTCATCTTCCTTAGTTGTTTCACGACGTTTCGGCCAACTATTCCTCTGGCCTTCCTTAGGTGGTAACCACGACGGGATAAGAACTCCGATTCTTCTAACTGCATTCTTAGTAATTACTGGATTGGATAGTTGTTATCGTCTCACCACGTTTTGGTCACGTAAGCCTCTGACTGGCTTTGTGTAAGATTGAAACCGCTATCTTCAGACAATTCTCACCTTGAAGCGAAAAGATTCAGCCGTAAAGACTCTATCGACTAATTCCAAATAAGCCTGGATGTAAAAGACCAAAAAATCCAACTTAATTCGGGTCCCGTGGCGTTGTAGATATAGACTTTGAATCTCTACGATTCCAGGTGAGAATTGTCTGAAGATAGCGGTTTCAATCCTACACAAAGCCAGCTTTAGGCTTACTTGTCCAAAACGTGGTGAGACAAACGAAAACAACTACGGAAGGCAGTAATTGCTAAGGCTGCAGTTAGGAGATTCGGAGTTCCTATCCCATCGCGGTTACCACCTGACGAAGGCCAGAGGAGAATAGTAGGCTGAAACGTTGTGAAACAAGAACTAAAAAGATGACGATAATAGTTCGTAATGAATAAATTAATAAATAATACACATCTCAATAATTACAATTGAATAATATATATACCATTCGGTACAGATCCGACCATAGAATACCAGATAATAAATAAACGTTGATTTATACTCATCTCCATAAGTACAATTAAATAATCTATATATCATTCGGATAATGATAGAAATTTCATAAATTCAGAAAAATGTTTTTGATCAGCTCAGGAAGTATTTTTAATTTTTTTTTTTTTAATTCAAGGGGAGGACAGGGGTAGAGTCAGTTGCGCTGAAATTGACTGAATCATATTCATTTTTGGAAAATCCAAATAATTTTATAAACTTGATCTAAATTAATATACGTTTTCTTGACATAAAAGTATACATCATTGTATGTTTATTCCGATGTTCAAAAGATTACAAAGACTCAGTTAAAAACTGTTGTAACCGTTCGAATAATTTTACCTGTCTTGTGATAGGTATTCTTCAAATTTATTTTAAAATTAAAAAATATTTTTTAAAACTTACTCACTTAGAGATCGAACATAATAAAAACCGCCACTCTAAAAATTCAATTTTTAATATTTATGCACAATATTGCTTCTATGACAAAGAAAATGTTCATGTTTAGATTTAGTGGTAGAATGAAAACTTTTCCAAAATATTGTTATTATATCATTGTATTCAAACTAAATATTCTAAATATAAAAACTCATTTAGATTTAAATTACATTTTTTTATTTTTTTATTTATTTTTTATTACATTTTCACCCCAAAGAAGGCACATTGCCACTTTGGTGTAGGGGGCTACTATCAGGGGCAACAACTACTGGGGTACTATGTAGGGATTTGGGCAGCAAGATGTTGGTTCACGTTACACTTGAACTTCTGCACGTCAATAGAGTTGGGGAAACAGGGACCTGGAATGGAATTCCAAAGTCTAGCGGTTCTGGGGAAGAAACTACTGGAGTAGAATGATCTTTTACATCTAGGGATCTCTACAGTGTGGGGTGGGGTTTTGCGGCCTGTCGGGTCTGTCGAGGGTGTTTACGTCGTGGGGGCACAAGTGCTTGCAGTTCGTCAGCGCATTCACCATTAAAATACTTGTAGAATAGGCAGAGGGAGGCAACGTCTCGTCGATGGCACAGAGGCTGAAGCTTAGATGCCAGTTCAGGGCCTATCAGATTTGCGACTCTCTTTTGAGCCTTGTCAAGGAGCGAGAGACTAGTAGCCGATGCACCAGCACAAATATGACAGCAATACTCCATACATGGGCGAATAGTTGCCTTATAGAGGTACATGATACTTTCGGGTGTTAGTAGCTTTCTAGCACGGTAGAGAGAGCCAACAATAGAGAAGTACCTACATCGTTATGATAATTTATTATTTCTATTTAAGGCGGCCTATATAGCCTAGGACGATATTTCTTCTATTTCTCTTTCTCTATATATATATATATGTTTAACGTACACAGAAAAACACACATATACATAAATATGTGCGCGCGTGTGTGTGTGTGTGTGTGTGTGTGTGTGTGGATATAGATGTACAGCTGTAGATAATACTTGATCATATATAGGTGTAGATAATTATAACGAGAAAGGTGGGACATAAAAAAAAAACACAGAAAGAAGAACAGCCAATGCAGAAAAAGAAGATGGAGCTAAATAGCGAAAGAATAAACGTACGATTCAGGTGTAGAAAAATAAACAGTGCGATATGGAGAGGAATGAAGAAAGAGGGAGATAAAAAAAAGAAATAGATTTAAAAAAACAGAAAAAAAGGGGAAGGAACGGAGAATGAAATAGAGAGGTGAACAAGCAAAGTAATAGAAATTTGAACAGAGAACCCGAGAGAGTACCATAGAAATAAAGAGATAAAGAGAAACATAAAAGGTAAGAAAAGAAAAAAGAAAGGAGACGTAAAAAGAAACGTAAATGGGAAAACGGGTTGCAAACGTTAAAGGAAAGCGGTAGAAAAACGTTAAAGGGAAACAGGGGAAACGTAGATAAATCAGCGAGTGAAAAGGGTAGAAAGAAAGAGAGAAACGTAAAAAGAAAAAAAAGGGAGATGAGCGTGAAATGAAAGAGGAAAACGTTGAAAGAAGTAGAAAGGAACGTATAAAAAAGAGAGTCAAACGGTATTAAGAAATTGGGAAAAATAGTAGAAAGCAAGAAAGAGAAACGGTGAAAGAGAGGAGAAACGTAGAAAAAAGAAGGAAAAAGAGAAAGAGGGGTACAAATAAAAAAGAGGTATGTAGAAAAATCAGAAATACAGAAAAAAGAGAGAAACTTAAAAAGTAGGAGGGAGAACAACGTAAATAGATACAGGGAGAAAGACGCCGAAAGAAAAGGGAGAATAACGTGAAAAGAAGAGAAAAACGTAGATAGAATAAGAGAGAGAGAGAAAGAGAGGGGGGAACGCAGAACAAAAGAGGAAACGCTGAATGAAATACAGAGAGAAACGTGGAAAGATAGGAGAGAAATGTAGAAATAGAGACTGAAAGAAGCCTAGCAGGGAAAAGGGATAAAAACGTAAAAAGAAAGAAAGAAACGTAGACAGAAAAAGAGACAAAGATAAACTTGGAAAGAAAGAAGGGGAGAAAGGTAGAACTAAAGAAGGAGAGAGAGACGTAATAAGAAAAAAAGAACATAAACGTAGAAAGATAGCAAAAAATGAACGTAGATATAAAGAAAGGGGAAACGTAGAAGGAAAAAGATGGGGAAACTTAGAAAGAAAGAGACAGAATGCCGAAATACAAAGAAGACTAATATAGAGCAAAAGAGATTAATCGAGATAGAGGAGAAAAGGGATAAAGGTGATTTAAACCAAAGCATGCATCGTCGTGCCTTCACATGAAAAGTAACTTGATTTGCTATTGAACATTATTAACGACCAATACTAACGTGAAATGTTAGAGTTCATGGCGTGTATTATCTCTATACACACAGATATTTATGACACTGAATCTTTATTGCTGAATAAAAGCCAAACGAGTGACGAACAGTGATGTAGGATTACAATAGTATAGCGGTAACAGTTGTCTCATTTACGTTCGAAATCTAATTTATAAAGCTCACTATGCCTGTCTGTCTGTCTGTCTGTTTGCCTTCATATTTTCAAACTCTATCTCCGCCAAAACTAAAGGTCGTAGAGCTGCGCTACGGGCCTCAAATGATTGGATTGTATATAGACCGGTATTTTTATGGATCTTTAACCGATTTAAACAGTTTTAAAGGGGTAAAAAAAATTAACAACATTGAAATAAAATGTTATATATTTTATTTCAATAAATTTTAGTTTATTTTTTAATCTGTTAATATGCGTCTCACCTTTGTACAGTGGTAACGTCACTAGCTTAAAATTCTACAGTTTTTCTTTCAGTTTCGATTCTAGTTGATGGCACTCAAATACTTTTAAATTTTCTTCTTAAATCACGACTCTATAATAATATATGCTAAATCTGGAGAAATTAACATATCGTATTAAAGTGTATTTTACGACCGGGCAAAGCCGAGCGCCCATACCCCGCTAGTACATGATTATAAAAAAACGCCCGGCTACTTCACAAGTCAATTATACGGCTACTAAAAATAGCTCTATATTTTGGTCGTTAAAAAGAATAAACATCTCGAAAAGCGAAAACTTTATTAATTATTTCTTGAACGTATGAATGCCTGTTTCCAGACTTTTTCAGTATGGCCACTTTTATTGATAGTACACACATGAAAGACTGGTATTCTTCGCAGTAATCTCAACCAGCTACAATACACTTGATGTATCATTCCAATAACTTTTGGTAAGTCCCATTGTGTCCTCTTGTGTGAGCGTGTCAAGAACCCCCAACACCGCCTCATTCATCGCCTCAATTTTCTTGAAAAGTATAGAGTTGTGGACTGGTTCATTCGAACCAATTTTCTGCACCTTCAGTTCGTCGCAAAAAAATGTGTGTACAGTACCAACAGTACTCTCATACTGTGCACTAATTGTCACTATACACACAAGAGAGTTCTTATCATTGAAACTCTTTATTTGTCTAATCAACTCTAGTTTTCTCATTTCCGAACTCCTGCCACGCCTCCCAGATTCCTTGCTATTCTTGAATCTCTTGTGCCACTCAGAATTTTATGTTCGATTTATGTAAGACTAGCCTGGGTGTCCGGCGTTGCCCGGGCGTTTGGATGTGTGTGTTGAGCAAAAATTAATAAATAAATAAAAATTGGTAGTAGGCAGGAAAAGAACGTGAAGAAGTGACGTCTTTATTTTTGCGTCCATTGCCAACTCGGAATAGACGACTTTATTAATTGAGTCTAGACAATGGATAAGAGAGGATGGTTTCCGAAGATATCAGCGAAAAAAGCGACCTATCCTTGTAGAAAAGTTCCCAGTTGAGGGTGAAAGAATTAATGTTTTAGCCAGTTTTTCGATATTTGTAGTGCGAAGGGTTGCACTTTAAGATGATATTCATCTCGCGAAAATCCTTCGCCTCTGTCGAACGTTTTAGACTACATACAAACATACATACATACATTTAAACATGCAGATGAGATTTATATTATAGAAAATGGTTCAAAAGCAGACTGAAGCATCGCATACGTTTCTGTGTAATTCATCCAAGTTAAAAAAAGAGGATTTTATTGCATATCCTTCTCATAAATTGTCCTCGCGTCCAGACTGCACTTTTGAATTTCACCAACCATGACAAAACATACTGAATTTTGGTAAGATGGATTATAATACCGGCTACAGTTGTACATTCGAACATGAAACCATTAAAAAAAAAACAGGCCATTAATTTCATAATGTATATAACAATAATGGACTGACCTTTAAAAGGTTCACAATAGCTTTAAATGCCCGTACAAAAAGTTTTAACTTTATGCACCTCGTGTTTAATAGTTTCATATGATGTCGTTCTTTTTATAAAGTTTGATTTGACTTGTCTGCTTTTCGGCTTATCAACCTTTTATTTTTAACACTTTTTTTTAATGCCAAACTATACCTATTTTTATATCAGCCTTTTGTTTTTACACTTTTTTAACGTCAAACTATTTTTATAAGGGATATTTAAGATAAGAATTGGATTTATTGTATTATTCTGAATGTTATATAATCTTGTTCTTTTTATTTTGATTATATTTTGCTAATTGTTGCAGTTTACACAACGGAAAAAATGCATTAGTTACAGTTATTTAGTAACATTCTTCTGCCGGGATATATCAAAGAGTATCTGCTAAACGTGAGACAAATTAATAATAACATAAGAAATAATTAGTAATTTTACCTGACCATGGCTAACGGAACGAGAAAAATACCACCACGAACAAAAAAAGGGTTATGTTGGAAAGTTTGAATATGTTCGACATAGAGATTCAAAAGTTCAAATAGATTCATTAGAAGAAAATTGAAGGGTTATGAGCGGAAAACTTAGAAATAGTACCAGAAAGATAAACAATTTTACCCAATCAGAACTCAAACAATTAAAATAGTTAATTTCGATGGATTCACTGAAGGGTTCAGTTCGAAATTCACTACAGTTTGACATGAGGATATAACGAAAAGAAGTCAGAGGTAATAAGTGTTGTTGGTTATGTAAGATATACGTATTGTGAAATCAATCTGTTTTCCTCAAATAAAATATGGCGGCCTTAAATAACAATAAAATAGTTCCAAATGTAATACCTCCTATTTTATTCTGCCTGAATGAATCAAAAGGGACTCCTTCTTGCATTGTTATGATGACTAAATTCATGCATTTATAAATAGCAATATTCATTTTACTCTTGCAGATATTGACGCTGTGAGATTTTAAGAAAGCAATGCATGGCTGGGAAAGTCATGGAAGTGCGTCAGAAGCAGAGCTGCGTCATGGAATGCCTCCATGTAGGAATTATTGCACCGCTGTTTAAAAAACAACCAAGCTGGAAATAGTAGTCTAAAAAATAAAAATAATTTCCAACAATTCATTGTACGGCATACGCTCTGAAAGTAATGCATCCTATTTTCATTCCGCGTGAATGAATCAGAGTGGATTAAAAATTGCATTGTTATTATGACTGAACTTATGCATTCATTACTTGAAAGACTTATATTCCTGTTGCAGATATTGACGCTGTTTTACTCTACCAAAACAATCACTAATATGGACGTGCGTCAGAAGTGCGTCATTGAATACCTTCATTCTCCCGCTTTTGTTTTGTAATGAAATCTAAAACAAAACTGCCAAATAATTGACCCATGTTCGTTTCATTCTATTAACACTCTTCGAGGGTCATTCCAGAAGTGAGGATTCCTATTTTGAACTGAAAAACTAACACGTTGAAGAGCTACAATGATGGGCTATAAAATCGAGCGACGTTTTGTTGCTTTAGAAATATTTTTTTTTACATATTCACCACTATCCTCAAGTACGCATTCCCATCCTCTTTTTATGCGATGATCGTACAGTCCGAAGCGCACTTTGTCACTCGCATCTGTCACCAAATTTAAATCAAAGAACCCGTCTCCTAACTACGCTACTACCGACTGCATCGACTTCATAATTATTCAACAGGCGACGGTGAATGTTTATCGGTGCAATAATTTATGCATGGAAGCATTCCATGACGCATATCTGCTTCTGACGCACTTACATGACTGGGGTTGCTTTCAGCGTCAATATCTGCAAGAGGAAGATTAATCTTGCAGCTTATGAATGCATAAATTTAGTCATCATAACAATGCAATTTGCAATCCATTTTGATTCATTCGGGCAGAATAAAAATAGGCGGTATTACATTTCGAACGCATTATATTGTTCTTTAAGGCCGCCATCTTTTATTTGAGGAAAACTGATCGATTTCACAATACGTATATCTTACATGACAACAAAACTTATTCTATTTGTTGATAATTGTATTATAGCTTACTGGAAAGTCCTAATTATTTTATGTTACGCGTGCAGCGAGAAAAGTAATATATAATATAAGTAATTGTGTATACATGTAGACATGTGAAGAGAAAGACTTGAAATACTGAATCCTTAGTTTTTCTCGGCAACTGTTATTACAAGGATGTATTAATCAAATTCCAAACTTATTTAGTAAGAGAAAAAGAAGTGAAGAATATTGCACAAAACTTTACAACTTTTGAACATACAGATGTGTCCGTAATACTAAACAGTCAATGGCTTTGTTATAGTCATCATAGCTTTCGTTGAGTTTCCAGATACAAGGGATATCTTCTGAAGGGACGCCTCGTATTTTGCAAAGGTAATTTACATAAGTCTTTCTAACATATTTAGAAAACATAGTTTTTATTTTATTTCAAGCATTACATGTAAATAAAACTATGTACCTGTTTTGCATGTGTCTCACATCTTCTATGCATCATTTAATGAAAAAAGCGAAATGCGGTTCATTTATACTTTGATATTATACATGGAAAATAATTGAATATATTTATATTACACTTACTCACAAAATATTTGAATAAATATAATGCATATAGTGAAAAGTTATTTGTCCACAGAAAAAAATAATAAATTCCGTGAGAATATAAATAAAGAAATTTCAGAATCGATTCATCATATGATCTTTAATTATAGGAACATATTTTTGGAAACCATGCAGACTGGTAATAACAAAGACAATAACCGTGGTATTGTAAAACAAAGTGCAGTAGTAAAATTAATGCTACAGAAGTACATGCCATGATTTTAGGGGGCATGACTGCCGCGAATCTTTACTTAATGTCTTATTTAATGTAATTACACTTTTAGTCTCTAGGTAAGTCTATTGTTCCTAAAATTAGTATATGAGCTTTCTCCATACAACATACTTTTTAAAGTTAGTGCTAAGTGTAATATAACGCAATGTATATAGTGCCTAATCACCATGAGCATAGAGTTTGACTCCAAGTTAGATTTTAATGTTATGAGAATCTTTTTTTTTTACATAGGCATCACCACTTATCAAGGCCAAGAGGCCACTCAAGGATAAGGGTTAAAGAGTTTACAGTAGACATTGGACAATATAGTAATCATTAGTAATGAAAATTTGGTAAATTTGATAACTTATATAGAACGGCTCATCAAAAACTTATTTACGTTAGACTTGAACACAACCATATTGTAGTCAGCCGGAAAGCAGGAAAACGGAAGACAATTCCACAGGCGTGCAGTTCTAAGAAAGAAGCTTTGTTCATGGAATCTACGTTTAGGTTTAGTCACAGATAAAGAGCGGGGGGAATTATTGATAGTGTGTACAGCTAGACGAGTGTTTCTTGTGAAAGTTTGGCGAGGGGGGACCATAGATTGAAGCTCAGTCGAACACTTTCCATGAAAATAACGATAAATCAGAGACAAACTCGCAACATCTCTTCTGTGAGATAGAGGTTGCAAGGAAGAGAAAAGGACATCTCCTACGAGGCTACGAAGTCCATTTTGAACTCTATCAAGGCAGGACAAGTCCTTTCTAGCTGCTCCTGCCCAGATGTGGCAACAATATTCCATCCTTGGACGTACCTGGCTCTTATATAGATAGAGAATGGAATCAGCAGTGAGATATTTACCGGATCGATAGAAAGATCTCACCATTTTTCCAGCGGCCTTGGCAACAGATTTGATGTACGTGTTCCATTTAAGATCAGGAGTAAAGGCCAAGCCCAGAAGCTTGTCAAAACTTGAGGCCTCCTGAAGACGAGAGGCATTCATTTCAATTGATGCCAGATGTGGATCAGAATGTTGATGATGTAAAGAGAGAAGCTTAGTTTTAGATGCATTAAAAGTAACCAGCCATTCCTTTCCCCATTGTACTACGTGTTCAAGATCAGAAGAGAGAGAATTGGAGAGAACTTGGTCGTTTACTGTCTTAGATGTGCTACCATAAATGGTAGTGTCGTCAGCATAAATGTCTACAAATGATGTAAGGATGTGATTTGGAAGATCATTAATGTAGATCAGGAATAGAGTTAGGCCCAGGATGGACCCCTGAGGGACACCGGTAGTAATACTGTGAGCTTCTGATTTTTGCGCCTCAACTACTACTCTTATGAACCTATCAGAAAGAATCTAGCTAACAAAAGAGAGGACGCACTCCAATTTTACATCTCGCAATCTAGAAGGATATCTCTTTCATAAACTTAAGGCAGAACATATTAAGTGTATAATTAAAACACATGGAAGCAACTAAGAGATTTTAGATACATTGTCATCACCATTTGTTTTAATAGCTGGCATATTTTTGTGTCGTTTACCTTTAATGACTACAACATTGCATTCAATACGTAGTGCAAACAGTCAAACAAGTTTATACGAATCCTATGAATTTAGTAATAATTTAATTTTCTATTATTTAGCTAGTTCTTTTATGTTTTAATATATGTATAGCTTCGATATAACATTCAATCGCGAATATTATTGATTTTAGAGCCGAACTGCTTAGTATACAAGAATGTAAACAGTATAAATAAATGTAAACAATATTTAATTTTAATGTCATACATATTTGTGTGTAGAAAATTTTGTGGAAATTCAGGTAGCTCATATTTTTGGGAATTGTTTAGATCTATTAGACATCAATTTGTGGCGACCGCTATATACGGCCGGAACGAATCCACGGCAGGAGCATTTTCAGAGCTATCACTGTTTTAAGCACATACGCATATCAGAACGCGCAAAGACACAACGTCGTGATCAGGTTACTCGTACGCATGGAAATAAGGAACTATGTTACGATTCCGCACGTAGAAGTACAAAAAAAAACAGGTTGGAACTTTCGAGAACACCCCTAGATAAAGATTTGCCGAAAAAATCAATTCAGTTCTTGACTTGTTTCCTTAAGACTGGATGTGAGAATAACTCCCCCACTGTAATGGGTATAATCCCCCGTCTTGAATTTGCACGCAATGCACATGCACCTTACCACTCATTATGAAAAACCACCATACTGATTGGGAATTTAAATCGCCCTTTTTAAACAATGTTATTTCAAAGTACTTTTTCATGCGATGCACACACGTACACTTTCGCCTGTATGATTAATGAGTGTTTATTTTTCTCTCGGAAAATGATCACATTTATTCAACGTGTAACACTCTGAACACAGAAAAATCAATAATTTTAAACTCCATGCTATACTCACAAACTCCGCACCTTGTTAATCCTTCATAATGAACTCTCATTACAAAAAAAAAAAAAAAACAAAGAAACAAAAAAAAACGCACTCACATTCAAAGGATTTTAAATAATATTCCCAACACGTAAATAAATGTTGTTTATTTCATTTTAATATAGAGATTTGGAGTTATTTGTAAGGTGTCATTATTTTCCGGAGTTATTTCTATTTTTATTTTTATGTATGTGAGGATATGCCTTAGGGACAAACTTCTACTAACCTGATATCTCGTAAAATTTACCTTTAACGGTCTCTTGGATACGATACTATTTCGACTTCAAGAGATTTTTGTACCTGCAACCTCGGTCCTAAAATACATAGATACCGATTATGAACAGTAAACACCGTATCACAGCCTTACAAGTTAGGGAGTCCACGGTCAGGTCCGCCTAGAAATTAGTAATTTCTGTGGGTCCTACAAATTAATAAATATTTATAAAATTTTTAATTCTTCAGAATATTTTAAATTAAGGGGAATACTATGGCAACGCCTTTGTCGAAAATATAGCAGGTTTGAACTGTATTTTTTATCATAATTAAAAGACACAAATTAAGAAGGATTTTCTTAATTCCATTTAATCACAGCACATTGGATGCTAAAGCCTTGCACGTTAGTCGATTTTTATTGTCAAAATCATGGAATAGGTTTTTAGAGAAATTACCGTTATTTGTAGATTTTAATCTACGTATAGATATACATTAATGATATATATTAATTTATACACACGCAAATATACAGAAAGATAGATACATAAAATCAGTCAGGTTGATGAGTCTGAAATTGACGAAACAGATGTCTGTGTATTGTTATATTTTAATAAAATCATGTAAGTTCTCGACATGAAAATCTCTTTGCATACGAATAAATTCAAATCTTGCATTCAGGTAAACTGTTTCTCCTATACGAATTGAGTTCATACATATATATATATATATATATATATATATATATATACATATATATATATATATATGTATATATATATATATATATATAAGCTGCATACGAATAAATTCAAATCTTGCATTCAGGTAAACTGTTTCTCCTATACGAATTGAGTTCATATATATATATATATATATATATATATATATATATATATATATATATATATACATATATTTTGGGTACAGAAAGTTGTTAATTGAGACAGGTCATTGGTACCGTCGGTTTCAAGCCCGATAATAAGGCCCGTTTAAGGTATCCTTATCGAGCTCTCTTCAGCCAATATTCGTCTCGCCGGGCTGCCAGCTTATATATATATATATATATATATATATATATATATATATATATATATATATATATACATATATATATATATATATATATATATATATATATATATATATATATATATATATAAGCTGGCAGCCCGGCGTTACCTTGAGGTTCAATACGCTTAAAAAGATATTTTAATTTATGTAGATTGCATATGTATTATAGAATCAATCTTCTACTCATTATTATATGTTACAAGGAATAATTTGCCGGCTTGACAAATTCGAAAAACAGTAAAAAAAATAATGATGATGTCATTCCTCAATATTTGCCTGCGTTTCTTTATAATACTATGTCTGCTGGTATTTCAGTGGAATCACTTTTGATAATTATTTGGTTTTAAAATGTGCAAACGAAAAATAATTATGGCGCCTTTTTCTTTTTTTCACATGGGAGTTACTACTTATCAAGGGCCAGAGGCCACTCGAGGATAAATGTTATTACGTGTACAGTAATCAATAGGACAATATCGTAGTAATCGTTAGTAATAGAGATATGATAAATTGGATAACTTAATTAGGCAGTTTATCAGGAACTTGCTTATGTTTGACTTGCTTATGTTAGACAAGTTGTAGTTAGGTGGTAAACAGGCAATCTGAAGAGAGTTCCACCGGCGTGAAGTTCTACGAAAGAAGCTTTGCTCATGAAATCTACGCTTATATTCAGGGACAGATAAAGAGTGTGGAAAAATATTGACAGTCGTTTCAGCTAGACGAGTGTTTTTCCTGAAAGATTGGCGAAGAGTGACCAGAGATTGGAGCTCAGACGAGCACTTGCCATAAAAATAGAAACAAAACAAAGACAGCCACATCTTCCTCCATTGTACCACGCGCTCACGATCAGAGGGGAGAGAATCAGAGAGAACTTTGTCATGTCCATCCTGTAATGTGTTGCGATAGATGGTCATGTCATCAGCATAGAATCAACGAATGATTTAAGTATGTGTTTTGGGAGATCATTGATGTAGATCAGAAGAGAGTTGGATCCAGGATGAACCTGTGAAGGACTCCAGCATGAATAGTGTGGGCTTCTCATTTCTGCCCATCAACCACTACTCTTATGAGCCTATCAGAGAGAAATGATTTAATAATTGAGAAAACAATTCCAGTTATACCGTAGCTGGAACTCTTGTGAGGTGGGCCTTTATGCAATACCTCATCGAAGACCTTTGATATGTCAAGAGCAGTTGCCCTAGAAAGGAAGCTTTTGTCGAGAGATTCACTACTTCTATGACGTATAACCGTCAGCACATCTGTTGTAGATCTAGCAGAATGGAACCATATTGCATGTCACTAAGGTTATTTCTGCTGAGGTGGTCGACTACCTCTTTTATTTAATATGGATTCCAGCAACTTACTCATTACACACAGGTGACTTATTGGTCTATACTGAGAAGGAGATGACCTATCACATGAATTCTTAAATACAGTGTATACTAATGAGGTTTTCCAGGATGTTGGAAAGCACTTCTCATTAAGAAAACGCTGGAACATTTTGGCTTTGTCCGATGCTGCCGAGAGGAGCTCAGGTCCTTTGATGATGGTAGGGATAGAACGCACGCTTCTGTTAAGGATCCTGTTTGGTATTTGCGAAAACTGGTGGGAACCAAGCGACTGTTATTTGCGAAAACTGATGGGAACCAAGCCGCTGCTCAGCTACCTCGGATTTAACGGACTGAGCATACTCTTGTAGTTTTTATTACTCTTTTACAATAGTTGGTGGCTGTCCTAAAAGAAGCTTTAGTCTCAGTATATCTATTACGTTTGTAGCAATGGAAAGAGTGATTTCTGTGCTAAATAGTGGCAGTATATTCTTGTGAGAATCAGATTTTTACTGCAATTCTTTTGATGGTATGAATCAGTCTATACCTACGATTAACCATTCCGTCAGGTCTGATACTATACTTTTAAAACATGGAACGCAAAGGTAGATCTGATATAAATGTACCGAAGCTATCCCTGTCAGCACTAGAGTATCGATATACAGAGAGATACGTTTGAAGACATATTACATTTCATTTTTATCTTAACTAATACAACCGAGTGGTCGGAAGATCCAAGAGGAGACAGAACGGAACATGAACGGAACATGAACATAGCTCAAGGCAAGTTGTGAGAAAAGGTCTAAAAAAGATTACATACTGACCGTTAGTATCGAGCACATGGGTGGGTTCGTGAACACTCTGAGTGAGGTCATAAGCAATCAAGAAATCATGGCAGAACCTCCCCTCATCACCTGTCTTGTTTGAGTGAGTCAACCATTCCACGTTGTGAACATTGAAGTCACCACAGATGTGAATGTTAACCGAAGGATAAGCAGACATGATGTGATCAATTTTCCCAGATATACTCTTAAAGATCGTAACTCCACTGTTGTGGGAGCGATGGAGGGCAAATATAAATGCGGTAAACAATTGAATCCCGAAAGCACATATAGGGTAGATTAGGATACCCTGTGGAGATATCCCTGCTACCTGGAAAGCCATCTTTAATGTAAGTACATATTCCTTGCCCATGGCGATCTTGGGGGTCAGATTTAGATTTTTACTAAGAGTACCCTTTAATGATGAACTAATGTATGGAAATAGTCGGCTCAATGCCAGTTTTGCTTAGGAACAATAGGTCAGGTTTTGCCTTCTGCAATTGGGTTAAAACCTCTGGAAGGTTGGAACGTATACTCCTGATGTTGGAGAAGGAGACATAGTAGTAGGAGTTTACATTGGAGAATGGGGTTCTAGGTTTATTTGTGTATTTTTTCTGGAGATATTTCATGATGAAGTTTTGGGATTTGTGGAACAGGTCCGCATACTTGGTTGGAGCAAGTTCGAGAGGGAAAGTAAAAGAGAAAAAAACAGGAAAAGTTTCTCTTTTTCATGAAAAATTGAACTCTTTAATAAGACAAAATTAGAATAAAATAGTGAGATACACCTTAGCTTAACATGAGATAATTTGACCTATAGTCAAATGTCTACCACCATTATTTCTCCAGATTATAATAAATCTCTTTTTATTAAAAGAAATGATTGCTGAAATTTTATTAACTTGGTCGAAATGATTTTCTCAATTTGTTTTATTATATTGGCTGGTGTACCGTAAAGTATCCCTCCGTAAAAGGGATTAATTTTTATCTATAAAAGAAAAACAGCTATTTTTAAATAGGATTTTTCGATTTTCGACACTTAACGGATGAATTTCTTTTCAACAAATATCTAAGAACACTAGCTGATATATTAATTTGCTTTGGGTGAAATTTGCAAGAGATAGACTCAGCCGTTTCGGAACCTAGGAGGAAGCAACTCACACACACAAAGTGACTTTCATATAATATCAGCGGGGGTAAGAAATTTTGCCCTAATACTAAGGATATAAGCCTCCCTCTCCCCAAAAAATAAGAAACCAGCGATTGCCCGTGTTGCCGCAAAATAATCGCACGCAATTATTTTGCAAATAAACATGTAATAATACTATCTGACAAATCTATATAATTATAAAACTCAAATTACCTTGTAACAAGTGTTTTATCCCAACATCCGGTTTACGACTTCCGGTTTCGCATGTGTAAATAAACATAAACCCATAACAGCGTAAACAAATACACACAAATCGCTACTTTTGCAAAATTTGACCTACGCACTGAAATATTAACGTTATTATCTAAAAATTATTATTTAATATGGAAAGGTTGAAGATGTTTTGCAACTATTCTGTATTACAAGTATACTGTCAAAATTTTCTTACAAATAAATCAACTTTGACCCGTTAACAACGTATTGTTTTACTTTGTACGCTTTCAGCGTCCCAATTGTTTTTTTTTTCGCGTTTAAATTAAACGATGTATCAGAATTTGAATAGTGCAGACTTACTTATTAGTATGGCATACCACTTATAATTCAATGGCCGTAATTTATTAAAAAAAAAAAACAATTATGAACAGAACGAATCCTAGAGATCTATCTATATTCATTTTCTCATTTTAAATATACTTTCATAGGAACCTTTCTTTTATGTAACAAAAACTATTTTCTTTACGTCACAAGTGTCACGCTCATACATTAATTCCATATCTAATATAACATGTTGACCCAATAAGTCACGGGTAGTCTAGTACATATTAATTTTGCCTGAAGATATTTGCGTTTTATACTTTCGCAGCCATCAGTATTGGGATTTATATTTACTGCCAGTGGAAGGCTTAGAAACCGGTCACCAAATCAGTATGAAAATACAGCGCCGTATTAATTCAGCAGACTATTTATATATAACATGTTAACGGATGACAATCTCATGCTAGAATTAACCATTAGGATTTATACGTTTTTTTTAAACAAAACCTGAATTGATTTAATCGCTTCGGTTTGTTTTTCATCGAAAGAAAAAAAATCTTCTCCTCATCTACTTTATAGCCAAGTGTTACAAACATGTTATTTCAAATGCAGTTTAGTGGTTCTTCGAGAAACTTCAATCGTATCTGCTAAACGTCAACAAATTTAGTGAGATTTCTCTTTGAATTATTTTTTTAATATTGTGACAGTATACTTGTAATACAGAATAGTTGCAAAACATCCTCACCCTTTCCATATCAAATAATAATTTCTAAATAATAGCGTTAATACTGTTCGCCCTCCATTTTTTACACGATTTAAAACACGAAGCAATTGGAGATAAAGATGTGCACAAAATATACGTTTATTAAAAAGTAAGGTGATAAAGACGGCAAGAATAATGAATAAATAAACGGAATATTTGAAATAAAATACTTATTAATATGAACACCCAATGTAGTAGCAAGTCTTGGGAACACGTTTACCAGAAAGAACGGTTGGAAATAAGTCATACACCATCCACTATAATTACAAACATTCCTAAAGCTACATACCTGGAAAATGGAGTTTTTAAGCCTGACATAGTCATATGAGACAAAGGGCAGAAAATGGCAACCCTAGTTGAAATAATGATGCTGGCCTTAACAGAGCAGAGAAAGAGAAAATAACAAAATACCAAAGACTTATGTACGACATGAAAAGAAACTGGAATCTTAAGAAGGTATCAATCATATCAGTCATTATAGGAGCAACCGGGCTAATGAAAAATAATTTCAAAAACTATCTGGCGAATATACCCGGTGAACTAAGTGCAAGAAAAATTTAAACAGGAGCACTTAAAGGGATATTTAGAATCTTAAAAATATCTCTCGGTTGTAGTAACTAAACTAATGGGAGAATGTTTGACATCTGGAAGAATGCCCCATCCAAGTGATAAGAACATATAAACAAGATATATATATATACATACATATATATATATATATATATATATATATATATATCAGAGAGAGAGAGAGAGAGAGAGCGAAAGAGAAAAAAAGAGAATATTTTACTTCACATATAGTGTTTATTCATTTACATTTCTTATATTTTAAGTTCTTCTCCATCGATTAAACGTAATTCATGTACTTCAAAAACATTATATATATATATATATATATATATATATATATATATATATATATATATATATATATATATATATCATCCCCTTTAAGAAACTCGTTTCTTATCGTTGAGCACTTTCAGTTGAATTAAAAAGTCGGTCAATTTAGCTCTTATGCGCAGATAATCATATAATGATTAGATCACTCTGACTGATGTTAAAAACATTTCATGAAATAAATGTTTAAAATTAAACAGCATTTCTAGCGGTTAACGGTATCCGGTTGGATATGATCCTTGTTAATGAAGCCAGAGATGGCCTTTGTCGCCGGGTTCGAATCTATCGACAGGCGTTAATCGTAGCACCCTAAACTGAAGATTCCCCAAAAGATTAAATACTCGTGTCTGTAGGTATTTGATAATTATTATTGTAAATAATTATGTCTATCTATCTATCTATCTATCTATTATCTGTATATATATATATATATATATATATATATATATATATATATATATATATATATATATATATATTGCTTTTAAAATTCAATTATTTCTTGGCATGTGTTTTGGTCGTCCACGCTTGAATTTGAAAAGGATCGAATAGACATATATGATAAGGAATGCTTGTTTGCAAGAATTACTTGTTTGATAGAGGTAAGCCCTTAAACGCTGCGCATTCTCTTCTGATGAATGAACATTTTTCTTGCGACTGGAATGAAATATCACAAGTTAAAGACAGCCGATAAAATTTATTAACAAGTGTTACATGAAAGGGACGTCCCCTTCTCATGTAAGTAAGAAGACATACTAGATAAGTGAAAATGGTATTAGAAAATTAGGCTAGAATCGAACCCTGAAGGCAAGTGTTCAAGATAATCGAAATTAGAATCTTAAGAATTTCAGTCTACTGTTAATTCTATTCAATGGCTAAATATTGTTTATACCGGAAAAAATGTCGATTGTGCATTCTTTTAGAACTGGATATTAAATATGTCGGTTAAAAGAATGGGCAATGCCGATTCAAAAATATTGTTAAAAAATAGGTTAGATATTAAACAAGTAGAATTGAGGATTCTTTGTTAGCCAAAAGTATGTTTGGACAATCATTTGCAAATCCACGTAGAAGTAGTCACGTTGGTAAACACACTTCTGACGTCATAAACAAAAGAGATTTCTCAATATAGGATCGAGGGTTCGAAGTTAGAGAGAGAGAGAATAGAGACGGAGACAGTAGAGTGAGATGAGAGAGAGAGTCAGGAGATAAGAATCAGGAGCGATCGCGAGGAGAGCTCTTGGAAGCAAAGGGAGGAGATTAGACCATGTAGTCGAAAAGGGTTGAGTTCCTTATATCACCCTTCGGTCAGTTGGAGAATATAGAAATCAAGTATATTTTGTAAGTGGTGTTTCGTGTCGTCATTCCTTACAACAGAAAAGGTAAATGTGGTTATCATCGTGATAAGGAACTTTGTATAAATCTCCCCATCAAGTAATGTGTCCTCTGTGTTAATTAGAACTGCTATAAATGTCTCTCCGTCATCATCACCGTCGTTGTTCGTCTATTATGAGTCTCGTTATATGTATCTACGTTATATATGCCACCAAAATGAGCACTGCTATTTAACACAAGTCTACAGGTAAGAGATTGGCACGCTAATGGTACGTAAGTATTTCTATATGACTACAAATAATATGGAGATTAAAATCGAAATACCCTACCAGCGAAAAGCAGCCGAGAGACTTGACTTCATACCAGTTTACTAGACAAGGGAATCCTTTCATAACAACGCCATCTGTTGATCGCTCGTTCCATGCCGAGTTTCAGATATTGTTCACTCTAACTTTGTTATTTCAAATTACAACACTTGTTATTACACAGACCTAGCTGTATTTATAGCTTTACTATTTTTTAAAAATAAAAATAAAAAAATAATTTTTTCATGTGGACAAATGATTTTCAAACTTTCTTCTTATCAGTGTAGGAAATGATAATCGCTGCCAATCGACGCATTTGTATTCAGTCACAACGTAATTCTTTGTTCCGTAGGCTGGTGTGGAACCTTTAAGCTACCGATAATCAGCACAAGAAATAAGATAAATTTAAATCTATTAACATCGATTAGGTTCAAATTAGGGGTTCAAGATAAAATCGAAATATTGCCACGTGCCTATGATGTACACATTAGTTAATTATATTTAATAAACGTAATATTCAACGATTAGGTCGGAATATTGCGTTGCGCATGAGTTGAATGCCTATTTTAATTCCTTGATTTCAGCTTTTTTAAAGGATCTTCTTACAATAATATTTTTAGTCAAATTACTTAAATCTACAAACGTATGTTTCAACAGTTCTTTCCCATCAGTAGAGAAAATTATAATTATGGCAGTCAAAGGGGATTCGAACCCAGTTAAAAACTGACTCTGATCTTCGCAGGTCGATATTCAACTTGCCTATAATGTACACATTAGTTAATTATATTTAATAAACGTAATATTCAACGATTAGGCCGGAATATTGCGTTACGGATGAGGTGAATGCCTATTTTAATTCCTTGATTTCAGCTTTTTTAAAGGGCCTTCTTACAACAATATATATTTATATATATTTTTTAAATATACAAACATATGTTTCAACAGTTTTTTCCCATAAGTAGAGAAAATTATAATTATGGCCGTCAAGTTAAAAAGTGACTCTGATCTTCGTAGGTCGATATTCAACTTCGAGACAACAAACAATTAGCACAAGACGTAAGAAAAATTCAGTCCTATTATTATTGATAAGGCTAACAGTAAAGAGCCAGAAAGTATTCAATGACTACCGGTAAGTAGCACAGGATATAAGAGGAAGTTATGTTTTATTAATACCGATAAGGCTGTTATAGATAATAAACAATCAGATAGGATAAACAACAACTAGTGATTAGCAAATGAAATAGGATAAACAAAGTTCTATTAATACTCATAAAGCGAATAGAAACAGGGAGTATGGGATAGCATGTAAATAATATGTAACATAGTAAACAAGGGATATGAATATCGGAGAGGTCAGAAAAACTAGAAGATGAAAAGAAATAACATTGTGTTTGATGATAGAAAACTTCAACATCTTGTAATAACTCACCAACGCGTATGTCTCAAGTACTTCAATCTTTTCCTTTGTTTGTTTCCATTGTATTGTTGCTATCCGAAATAGAAGCAATATGAAAATAACAAATATCGATTGGGAATTAGAACCGAAAACAACAAGAATGGTTCGTGATCCTACTAAACCCTCACCCGGGAAAGAAACAAATAGCAGTGTAAGATATAGAAGGCGTAGTATTGTAGAAGAGTAGGCCGAATGAACAAAAATAATCGACTGTAGAAACTTCAGGTTTAACTAGCTGATGCGTTAGAGACAATAAAACGGAAATTTTTTTTTTAATTTTTATTTTACGATGCTTTAAGTTATAACAATGAACTTGTCTTATGGGAGGGTATACCACCTGTTTAAAACACCAAATAAATATTTCACAATTGTAACTTCCTTAATCGATTTTACGGACATATTAGGAGTATATTTTTACAGTTTATCTAAGATTTAAATAAAAATGTATTGTGACGTTTTACTTTTCACAATTTTTACTATAAGATTTTTATTTGTTAACTTTTCTCGACAACGGCACAAGAGAGAAATTGCATCTTGGGGTCAAAGAAAAAATCGAAAAAATACTAACATTATACTAAGTACACATTGGTTAAATAAAGCGCCGGTAGGAATTCAGTATTAAAAAAAATATAAAATATTACAAAAATTGAAAATTGCATGAAGGTTTCACATTTTCTAGAAGCTACAAGAAGCGCGAGACCTAATTATCGAGGGTGATAGCCATAGAAAAGAGATGGAAGAGTGTCCGACACAATCGACCAACTATAAGTCCTTTTTGCTTAAATTTTAAACCAAGACTCCGATTTATACACACACACATACACACACACACGAACACACACACACGCATTTGACTATATTTTACTATACAGTATTCTTTGTCTTGCATACAATAAAATTTCTATATTTGAAATTTAACTTTTTCAAATCCCAAATGTTAAATTCCTAAATTATGATATAGTAGGAGAAAGGCCTTATGTTGCCAAATAGTGAATAATGACCAACGATTATATACACTCATATATTTGATTATCATAGAAATCCATGAAATTGCCCATTTTTCGACCAGATTAATTGATTGCCTGCGGCATATCGGAAGAAATCTTGACAGGCCTCTTCCCAGAGACTTAGTCCACAATATATTATAATTTACATTTCATAGTATTGGAGTTCTGTTAATTTTTTAAAAGTTATTGGTAAATAATAGCTTGCTTATGAGTTTAAAATGCAAAAGGCAAGTATCATGATTACAGGCGATATTATAGGCTGGGATTTCTGTTGGTGCATCTCAAAACTAAACATCTCAAATGCACTGTTGATGTTAGGTTGTATAAAAGCGTTAACTTTGGTTTATATCGGACATTCTCCCTCGGATCAGATGCTTTCGGTTTTCGATTTTTCGATACTTCTCAGAAGCATTCCGATACAAAACTGACGTAAGAAACTCCCATCCACATCAAGTACAGCTGTGAAAAGTTAACACAAATGACCCATCAGTTTTGGAATCTATAGAAAACGAGCTCACACACACACACACACACACACACACACATATATATATATATATATATATATATATATAGGTGTGTGTGTGCATTACAGAAATTATGACAGCATTATTATCGTCAATTGAAAATCAAAACAAAGCGGCCCTATATTTCACAGGGTGGCAACTTATTGAACGTGTGTCACAACGGGCACATAAA
Organism: Euprymna scolopes; assembly: GCF_053919585.1. Classification (NCBI taxonomy): domain Eukaryota; kingdom Metazoa; phylum Mollusca; class Cephalopoda; order Sepiida; family Sepiolidae; genus Euprymna; species Euprymna scolopes. The sequence continues at coordinate 41,780,884 of NC_136509.1, forward strand.
GCGATTTCCAATGACACGCTGACGTATCAAGTATTTTCCTTTGCGTTAAAATTAAATTACTTACTGAACGTTATTTTAAAACCCATACAACATTTTCTTTTCTATTCTATGTTTGGATTTTTCTAAAGAACACGTTTTCTTTTTTAAATGCTTTGTAGATGTTATTAGAAATTGTATTACATGGTACATTTCTGGAAATACATTTTAATTATATACAAATATAGAAGAAGAAACGAAAATTTGATCATCGATTATTTCAGGACAAAAGAATATAGCTTTTAGAATAAAAAAAGATTGTGTTCTGTGTGTGTGTGTGTTTAAGTGTTACATGTCGCGTATCTTGTTTAAAAACACTTAAAAAAAAGAAGTCTAAGTTTACAAATTCAATAGAGGAAAGGGAAGTCATAAAGATCTAATTTTGTTTTGAAAAATCAAGCTTAGATTTGGAGCCAATCAAATGGAATAAAGAATAAAGCAACTAATTGTAATTATAAAATAAAAAAAGGGAGACGATTAACAGACGAAACATACGTACATCGAAAAAAGCTTTTGTGAGAAGTGTGGTATTGTAATCAGTTATTTACCAAATAAGATCATATTCTCTCGGGCTGGATAAAACCTGTTTGCTCATGAGTAGTGGAGAGGCACATAACTGATTCGGCCGAAAATTTAACAACTACACACATATCCGAATGAAAACAATCCCAAGTACAAAATGTTTCTCTTGACAACATCACAGATTTAAATGATTTATCTCGCTTAATCGTGGTTGCAAGATATCGTGAATTAATCACATTTATACAGAGTTATGTTGCTCGCTATCTTCTCATGGGGAAACTAAAGAAGAAGGCGGATGACTGCATTTGTTAATTATTTTGCTAAACATGAATCGACTTAAATTATTCTGTGTGACAACCGATTGTACTTCCACAATGAGTATCACGAGGAAAGGATTTGTAAAACTTCAAGAAAATTATGTTGGCTGACAAACTTTGTAATTTGCATTGTATTATGCACCGGAAAGGTTTATGTGCAAATACATTATTTTAAATTGGAAGGTTCACTGTTGAAACAACAGTAATTAATGTTGTTTCAACAGTGAACCTTCCTATTTCTAATTTCTCACTGGTGCAAAGGCAGTTCAAATCTATTTTACAAAAAACTCTCGCAAACCAATTTGAAGTAAATGTAGATGAATTCAGAAGTACATCGACGCACTTATAATAGAATTTAATAATTGGAGTAAAGACGTCCACATTCAAAATTAAAAATTGATCCATGTCGAAGTAACTTACATATTAAATTTCTAGTGTTTAGATCCAAGATTGGCCAACGAGTTTGGTAGAGATTTTAATAGTTAAATCTTTGAACCGAAAATTAACGGACAGATTTGATTGAGACCGTTTCGCATACACATACAAACAACGTCACCTTGACAGTCAAATTTCTGGCTGAAATCCGGTTTTCCAAAAGCTCAATACCCCTTATGTAAAAACTCGAGTCTGTAGACTGAAAATTAACAGAATAGTTTGGTAGGGAAATGAACACACACACACACACACACACACACACACACACACACACACACACGAAATTTTACTTTGATAGATATACTAGCAGTTTAAGCTCGGGTTTTTCTCGGGTCCTATGTACGGTTTAAAAGTTTATGTGCATGTGTTTGTATATATTTAAAAGTTAGACTCATGTCCAGGTAACCTACAACTAGAATTTGAAGTGGTTGACACCTAAAATTGGCGGGGAAATTTCGTACAGTCTGTCAAAGTCTACCTTTTAATTTTTGACATCTTGGCAGACAAAATGTTGCCCAAAAACTGATTAAAAACCTTGTTACATTTCTGAATATACTTTATGTAAAATTTCAAATATTAGGCTAATAATTGACTGAGTTATTTGGATGGGCCCGCAGAGATCATTTTTTTTTAAATTTGACGCCTTTACACTGATTGTTTTGGTCTCAAATGAAATTGAATTTTGATCCATGTTCCAATAAGCTACATCTAAAATTTCAAGTGTTTAGACCCAAAATCTGAGGAGGAGTTGACAGCCAAATTTCTGGACAAAAACTAATCAAAAATATTTTACCAATTCTCAATACCCCTTATGTCAAATCTCGAGACATGAGCCTGAAAATTGACAGAGTACTGGTGTAGGGAAATTTACACACACTGACACATACAATTTAACTTATATATATATATATATATATATGTATATATGTATATATATATGTATATATATATAAAGTAGTACCGTACCTGTGTGTGTTTGTCTGTGTGTACAACAAGCAAAGAAACATAGAAGCCGTATGTGTGTACACCTCTCCTGAACAAGAAATATTAACGTCTATGATAGGATACTTCTGTTAATGGAGACATTATATTTTATACGTAATTACTATATATATAACATTCTTACACACCACATCTACATTTATTGAGTTACTGTCATTAGCATATCACATAAAATTAAATCTATTTAAATAATAAGCTCGATAATATTACTTATTCGACATAATAGCTTCGTTTCAACTGTACTAATCAAAAAAAATAATTATTTAGTTTATTAAAATTTCAATTTATATTTGATTTAACTTATTTTATCTGAAATCTGAAACAATTTTATTTTCAAACCAGAAAACCAAAGGGGAAATACTTGTAATAGTTTTATTGAAAAATTATTTTAAACGGAGCCGTTATTAAATTTTTTCTGTAATAGATTTCTTTTCATTTCGAAATATACTTCTAAGCTGAATTATTATTTTTATGTTTAATTCGGAGGAATATTTTTTCGTTTATTCTTAATTTTAAAGTAACCTTTTTTATTTGTTAGAGAAAAATTATTAAAACTAATGTCATCATTTACTTGCATCCTCACGAAGGCAGAGTAAGTCAGACACAGGACCAATTTCCCATGTCAGCAAAATCTATCATTCCATATATATCTGCTCCCATTTTGTAAAATAAAATTTGATCAGTGTTTCCCAGGATTTATTATAATAATTATATCATAGCAAGTGTGTTTAATTGACTGCAAAACAGATTTTCTTTATAATTCATTTAATATTTTAAATTAAAAATGGTGACATTTTTCGACGTGACCCAGCGTCGTTTAACCCCTAAAAAAATTAAGACCTGCATTTTGGGGGCCTAATATGTTTAAGCAGTCTTTATGAATAATATGAAAGAAGAAATGTTGAAAAGGTAATATTTTAACGTGGGGGATTACTTTTCTATATAAAGTTTACGTAAAAGGAACACCCATTTTTGCCCACTAAAAATTCAACCAGACATTTCATCTCTAGCATTTTTCCAAATTTAGCGATCGAGAGGGGCAAAATATGACAAATATATTTTTTTGTGGTGGGGGAGCGGGAATTACATTTGAAACATAAAATAACGATAAATTTAATTAATTTTTATGAGACCATTCTGTACTTTCACCTAAGCATTCTATAAACAGAACGAACCCCCAAATATGACAAATTCAATTTTTTTTTTTGGGGGGGGGGAGGTGGCTACATTAGAAATATAAAATGACGAAAATTTTCATTTAATTGTTTTTAGAATTAAGTTTTGGTAGATCATTTTCTTTCATTTTTTTTGTTTGCGATCGCACAGGCATTCATTCGCTGCTATTTTTATTGAAACAAAAGTTGTAATGATTTATTTTTAATTATTATTATTTTTTATTTGTAGTATGGGTTCTTTCCAGTGCTCAATATCCGGAGAATAGTTTCTTCTCTTTGTAGCCCTTCTGCCGAAATATCTAGTGGAGAGGGTATCTCATACCTCCTCTTTTTGGGGATGATTACATTTACATATTTACATCCGTTTTTATTTTAATTTTTTGTTGTGAGAGTATCCACGTTGCCCATGATAATTATGATCAGTATACAGCTGTGTTTCAAACGGAAATTCATGTCAATCCAGGCAACGCTGATTACCCATGCTAGTATATATATATATATATATATATATATATATATATATATATATATATATATACATATATATATATTGTGGCAATTATTTGGTATTTTTATTACTACTAGGTGTGACTAGATCTATCGAGATTCGCGATTGTACAAGCAGTGACTGGGTATTTGTTTTCTGATAAAACTAAGACAGTGTGAGACAAGGCTGTAGGTTGGTTGGTTGCTTTGTTTTACGGCATATCAACCCTTTTCAGGTTATTTAATGCCGAATCTGGTGATTTTGAAGAACTTTTTTTTATATAGTATATTTGTTTTTTAAGTCGTAATCTATTTAACCCATAGTTGGGACCCTAACAGGTGCTACCACTCCGGGTCAGAGTGGACCTGGGAGCAATGGCAATTAAAGGGTGGCCCCACACTCCCTAAGGCCTGCAAGCTGGGGCCTTCACCATCGGATATAGTTTTAGGTCATATCCAGGACCGACAAGGCTGGAGGGTTCGCTGCATAATGAAGGAGTATTCACAAGTAAGGGATATTCTGTCCTATTATATATTGGCATCTTCTTTCTCTGATCGGAGGGCCTTAAACTGCTATTAATAAAGTCAAGACCCAAGAGTGGACCTAATAGAAATACTCATTATTAATAATCCAGCCCAAAAGATAAAAAACCATCTAAATGGCCCAGTTTCTATCGGTCTACGTTTAGAGAAAAGATCCTTGGTTTTTAACAAACTAACCGCTTTGACTGACGGGCCACGACTTGACAGACGTTTATCAATGGAAAAAATATATTTGACAAACAAATGCCATTTCTGCATCTATGTATATATCAAAATGACGTTGTTTGTATTTGTATGCGGAACGGTCTCAATCACACTTGTCTGTTAATTTTCGGTTTACAGCCTTGAAATATATTGTGTGGCCTATTCGAAACATATTCTGTTTTATTTTTAACAGAAAAAATGCTGCTAGGAAATTTAAAAAGAAGTAAAACTTGGTAGGCGTAAATCGAACTAATATGCACCCTTTACACATACAAAAATATACATTTATCCATATAGTGGGTTGGTTTATAAAGTTTTTATACGTATACGGCCTTAGCTCAGATGGAAGCGAATAACGCCAGAGAGCTTAAATGTTTTGGTTTCGATTCTAGCTGATGTCACTCTAGTGTTTTTTCCTAACTTTTACAATCACTACAATACATTGGGTACAATATAATAATCAATCGAAAATTGGTTCTATAATAATGAATATGAAATCTGCATGAATTGGCGCTATAATAATAATTATAAAATCGGCATAACTAAAAATACAATACTTAACCTATTTTACGACTGCATAACGCCGCGTTCTGCTAGTATACTACGAATCTAGTATAGAAACTATATGTTTCAAGGCGGATAAAATTAGCTTAATAATCAGAAACGGTTTTGCACCATATTCAAGCCCCCGTTAGAAAGAATGGCGCTTACATTTTAACCTTTAAAACTCTTCAGGTTACTATAAAAAATAAATGAAATTTCGAAATATTTGTCAATTCATTTAAAATAACTAGTGTTAACCTTGAATATGAATCAAAGGTATTTGAATTTACATGACGATATTTATCCTCCCATGTTTTCCTGGCACAAAACTAAAAGGCAAGACCTATCAAAATTGAGATTCCTTTCCGTCTATCAGCGGTTGGGCCGAATTCATAAATTTAAATGAATTAACTTTAAATTTCTAGTGAATCTGTAAATCGTTATACCTACTTTTATACCTATGTATAGTATATTTGAATCTGTATATTAATTCAATAACGTGTGTGTTATTTTCTGTGTCACGCTTATATCCGATTCATTCAATTGTTATGTACTTCCATTTCTTGTAATAAATAATTTTACCAAAAATTCATCATAAGTTTTGCTCTCGGTTTCCTTTATAGCTTATGACACTTAAGTCATCTATTTTTTTTACAAATAATTTTATCAAGAATTCTTCATAAGTTTTGGTTTCGATTTCGAGTATAACTGATGCCACTCCAGTAATCTTTTTATGAATAATTTTATCAAGAATTCTTCTTAAGTTTTAGTTTCAGTCTTGATTATGGCTGAAGTAACTCAAGTTATATATATATATATATATATATATATATATATATATATATATATATATATATATATACAGTGGGGAAAATAAGTGTTGGACACATACCATTATTCTTTATTTAACACATTTCTTATGCAGCGAATGACGCGAAAATTTAACAAGAAATAGTTACTAATTTAACAATAACAAATAACTTAAGAAATTGGAATTGTGTTAAATAAAGAATGATGGGATGTGTCAACCACTTATTTTTCCACTGTATATATACATATATATATATATATATATATATATATATATATATATACATATATATATATGTGTGTGTGTGTGTGTGTGTGTGTGTGTGTGTGTGTGTGTGTGTGTTTGTGTGTGTGTAAGTTTTATTTTGGTTTCGATTTAAGCTAATGTACCCAACTCATATGGATATATTTTTTTTTCATTTTTGAAATCTCAACTTTATAATATAAAAAAAAAATCGATAGAACATTAACTTTATAATAATATATAGGTAATCTGCAACAATAAAATATCATATTTAAGCGTACTTCATGACCGACTTCGCCACGCGTTCGTGCTAGCTTAGATAAATACTTTTACAGTTTTAATAAAAAAGCTACAATAATATCAGAGCGTTTCCATTTACACTGAACACCTAGAAAATGACAAAATCAGTATATTACATATGAATGAGTCCCCTGTGGAATTTCCACATATCCCACTAGTAAATATTATCATGTTTTAATAATACTGCAAAAAATGAAATTTTCATAGTTAAAAAAACAGTATATATATATATATATATATATATATATATATATATATATATATATATATATATATATATATGTGTGTGGGGGGTACGTTTGTGTGTATATATGATGGTGCATGTGTGTGACGCAGCCTTTTGCCAGTAGGTGTACCGAAATGAACTAAGATAGAATTTTCTTGTTATCATTAGTTATACGTTGCCAACGGCCATTTTCAACAGAATTTATAAAAATGGAAAGGGAATAATCTAAAGCGTGCAAATAAGACACGAAACTCGCTTCCTGTCTAAATATACATATTATTTGCAGAATCTATCCTCCTAATATGTTCTTTCATTTTATTCGACCCCAAAACATCTATTGATATTTTTGGTCTACTCCAAAATTGCATTTTTACCATTAGAAATAAAATATTAGAAATGTGTCTCGAAAGATGTGGACCCTTTGGGGTTTCGTCCGCATTGCAATCGTTTTTTTTTATTCTGGGGATAAATTTTTGCTTTAGATTTTATTCTATATGAAACGTGAAAATAAATCTTTTTATATGGAAATATATTTTGATATGTGTAGGATATGTCGCTTAAATCTGCATGTTTACGGACGGAAACGCCATATAAACCTTAATTCTAACCGACCAATAAAAAATTATCTTACAAAATAAAGTCTAACCGACCAATGAAAAATGTGAATTTAAAAGGTCGAACAACCAATGCTATTCCGAACTTATGTCGAACTAATAAATGAAAATGATATAGCAAACGTTAATAAAACAAAAAATAAAAAAATCATATTTTGAACGTTTTCCAGACCAAAAATTAAAAATACACGTTAGACACCAATGAATAATATATTAACAAACTTTAGTCACATCACATGTGAAAATTGTATTTTAAACGTTCTTCGAACCGCAAACAAAATTTCCATAGGTTAACTTTTTTGACGGATTTTCATAATAGTTATCAATCGGGATATTAGACTAGCACAATCATGCATACTGATTAAAACTGTGTAGAAATATATGGCTTTTTAAATGTACATATGACTTATAAGATGTTGGAAGTGCGACCTGAGCACGTGTACGGCGAGTGGCTAAATTACTTTACACTTTCCTCGTCGAAGGATACTTATATATATATATATATATATATATATATATATATATATATATAGTGTAGTAATTTATAAATTACTAACTAGCTCTACCTACGTATTGAGCACTTTTGAAGTAAATACTTAAAGTTTACGCATAAATCAATACTTTCGTATATTAATTTTATGTGAGTAAATGAAGTAGTTATATATATATATATATATATATATATATATATATATATATATATATATAGAGAGAGAGAGAGAGAGAGAGAGAGAGAGAGAGAGCTTAATGTAAAAGGAAAAGAGAGAGATCAATTCCACAAAAGGAGAATTATCCGGATAATGCCAAGCTCAACAGTAATTATTGGAGCTTATCCAATAGGACAACAAGAATTAGAATTCAATAATGTTTCCCCCAACATTCTATAATTCCACTTAATTTTTTCATCCCTAATGAACCTTACGCTAGATGCCGCCTCTCCCCCATGCTACCTAGCATCTTCTCTACTCTTCTGATGAGAAGCAATAGGCTTCGAAAGGCCTTGGCATAAAGTGTCCCTTCTATCCCCCAAATTTTTTCCTGTATTCTATTATTCAATAAATGATCCATTCTATATCTACCTATATATAGCTTTGTGTCTTCATTTCATACTCTTGTTGTCCTATTATATATATATATATATACATAAATATATATATATATATATATGTGTGTGTGTGTGTGTGTGTGAATTAAAAAACAAGATAAATATGTGTGTGTATGAATGAATAAACAAAGCTATAATCCATAGTTCATAATATTGACCATCTTAAAATTTATTCTTTTGTTCAGTTGATATGACCAATTCTTGACACTATCTGTTTCGTAGTACCAAATCAATCACTTAATTGTCATATCTATTGGTGAAATTATTATGTCCTTAACTCATAAGACGAAATAACAACGATCAATTCGTGAAAAGGATATAAAGTGCGCCTTGGCCTGATTAAAAATCAGAAAATGGGAGTGGAAGCTGCAAATAACTCATAATATATTTACATTACGCCATTTTGAATGGTAAAATTAAGTCGCTAAAACCCATTATGCTACGAAACAGGAACTGTCACGAATTGTAAATTTAAACTGAATTAAAGGAAGACACTGTAAGATAATTAACATTATGAACTTTGGAATATAGACTTTTGCCATTCAATGAGTATATTGCTCTGTAATACCACTGAGCTTCTTTAATAAGTATTGATATATGTTATAAGAAAATAAAGTAAAGGTATATATTATAGTCTCTTCTTGTGTGTTCGTTCAAACTCATTGCAACGTTGATGGAAAACTCATAATCATATTTATTCTAAAGCTACACTTTCTATGGTACCTGCATAAGGATATTTAATTTTGCTAAGTCTCACAGGCAGTTATGTTGTGTGTGTGAAAACTTACACACAGCCTAATATTATTCAAGTGTTATTAATTAAATTTGATACCTGACTGAAAATTAATTCATTGATTATTTCTTAGAAATGATGAAAATATAAAAGACTATAGTAACACGTGTAATGAATTAAAATAGGTGCATTGTTCATATATGGGGAGTAGGAATATTTATAACTTAGTTCCAATGACGCCATTGCATGGAAGAACCGATAATTTCAATCGATTTGGCTCGCATTTAATGGAACTTTCTAAAGATGTGAAAAGGTAAAAAAATGTATCAAAATTGATTGCAAGAAGTAAAAAAAGAAAACGTTGAAGAAAAGGGGGTGTAGGAAATAAAAAAAAGAAAATTTTCAATTTGAAAAGACAATGTTCGAAGAAGGTAGAAAAACTGAAAAATAATTGTATAAACAAAAGAAAAAGTATACTATTCAAGAATGAAACAATGACAAAAATCTATATCTAAGAAAGAGAAGCCTATAGGAATAAAGAAAATAAGTAAACATGGATTTTTAAAATAAAAGAATTTAAGAAAATAGAAAAAGAAAAAAATACTAAACTGACAGCCAAAATCATTAGGAATAAAAATAAAAGTCCGACAGAATAAATGCAGACAATTTTTTACCTACATCTTACAATCCTTTTAAAGCAATTTTTTTCTTTCGAGAATGCGTAATACAAGATGGAAAAAAAGCAAACATCAATGGAAAAAACATTTACCTCAAAATGTAAGCAAATAAATTCGAAGAAAAAGAACGAAGAAAATGTTTAAGAATATAAAAGAAACTTAGACCATAAAACGAATGAAAATGCATGTAAATTAATAACTTGTATCAACAAAGAAGTAAAGTAATACATGTATGGATCAAATAATGAAAAAAAAAACATCTACATCTAAGAAAAAGAAGCTAAAAGTAATAAGGAAAATAAGTGAACATGGTTTTTAATATGTAAAGAATTGAAGGAAAAAGAAAAGAAAAAAACAAACTGACAGACAAGATTATCATCAATAAAACAAAGTACGCGTTGGAAAGAAATAATCGAGAACTAATACAAAGCATGAATGTAAAAAACATGTAATAAAATAAAATCAAAGAAAAAGAATGAGGAAAATGTTTATGAATAGAAAAGAACCTTAGAATATGAAACGGATGAAAATGCATGTAAAATATTCAATTAATAAAACTATAATTTAGACATTTTGGAATTATGAAAACGTGATTAAAACGAATTACAAAACAATAAAGAAATATAATAAAAGATAGAATAACAATATAATAAAATAAAATAAAAATATAAGAAAATAAAGGACTAAAGAATAAAAAGAAGAATGGAAATTTGGAAATAAAATAATGATGAACTAAAAACATGAAAATACAGCGATCGAAAAAAAAACTATTGGAAATAAAAAGGACAAACAATGGAGAAAACACAGACGAAAATCAATTCATAAAACAACAGAAAAATGAATAAAGAAAATAAAAAGTAACATAAATAAAAGGAATTAAACAAAACAAAACAAAAAAAAAGAATGTAGAGAATGAGGAACCTAGGAAAGAAAAACTCATGTAAAATGAAAGAAAATCGTTAGATCGAATATATTGAGCGACGATGAGCCGTCCGGATGGATTTTTTTTTAATTGCAATTTCACCTCAAACAAGGCACATTCTGTAGGGGGCTACTATTAGGGACATAAGCTACAGGGGGAATATGTGGGGAGTTGGGCAGCAAGATGTCAGTACACGCTACACTTGAACTTCTGCATGCCAGTACAGTTGGGGTTGCAGGAACTCGGAAGGGAATTCCAAAATCCAGCGGTTCTGTGGAAGAAACTACTGGAGTAGGAGGCTCTCTTACACCTAGGGATCTCTACTGTGAAGGGGTGGGATTTTGCTGCTTGTTGGGTTTGTCGGAGGTACTGACGTCGATCGGGCACAAGTGCTTGAAGTCCGTCAGAGCATTCACCATTGAAATACTTGTAGAACAGGCAGAGGGATGCCACATTTCGTCGATGGGACAGAGACTGAAGCTTAGATGACAGTTCAGGCATAGTAGGTTGGCGACTTTCTTTTCAACCCTGTCTAGGAGTGAAAGACTAGTAGCAGATGCACCAGCCCAAATATGACAACAATACTCCATACATGGGCGAATGGTGACCTTATAGAGGAACAGGATACTTTCGATCGTTAGTAGCTTTCTAGCACGGTAGAGAGAACCTACCTTCTTCACAGTGTTTCTGGCAATGCACTCAATGTAATTTTTCCAACTAATGTTTCCTGTGAACGTTAGGCCGACGAGTTTAAAAGATGTACTTTCAGATAAAGATTCTGTGGCCATTGCTATTGGTTGTAGAGAAGGTTTCTTGTAGTTATTGAACGAAAACAAGTTTAGTCTTGACAGCATTGAAAGTGACCATCCATTTTTGTCCCGGTTCCACTACAGATTGGAGGTCATCTTCTAGTGTTTTTGCCATCTCTTTAGATACGTGTACATTTTGTCTCCTGTCGTGTCGGTTATAGAGAGTGGTGTCATCAGCATATATACCCATCTCGCAGACAATTTTGTCGGGGGAGGTCAATTATGAATATTAGGAATAATAGAGGTCCAGCTGTTTAAGAACATTAGACGTTGTATGTAATAAAGTATAGTATTTCTAGTAGCTGAACGCCTCTGCCTTGCATAGTTTTCTATTAACCCTGTTCAAGACGTGTCACATGATATCTCCCCTTTGATATTCTACATGATCATCATGCTGATGATTTTAAGAACTCCCCAGTCGTGCTCAAGGAAGTCCACATAACAGAAGGAAATACCGGCGAAAAACTAAAGCCGATTGAAAGAGTTCGTTAGCCATGTAATGCCACTTTGTAATTATGACGGAACAAAATAATACACCTATTTACAAATTGTCATTAGTTAGAATAGGAGTAGTAAAGCTGTGAAAACTCTCATAGTAATGATCTAATCGGATATAGCAAAATTTTTCTAACAAGACAAAGTAAACTATTATAAATTTGGACGTCAAGACGAGTGAATAATAAAGATGAATCCATGCTAAACACGTATATCTGTTGCGCAACAGATATTTATAATTATCCATACTTCTTCACTAGAATTAATTTAAAACATGATGTATTTTATTTTTCATTCGAGATTTCCTATTGCCTGCCCTTTGATAAAGATAGGGGCTGAATACCGGTTCTCAGAAAATGCGGTAACTCCTATACATCTCGCACTGTAAAATGAATTCAAACTGAGAGATTATATATATATATATATATATATATATGGGTGTGTGTGCGTATGTGTGTATGTGTGTTATGCATATATATATAATGTGTGTTATGCATCTATATATATATATATATATATATATATGCATATATATAATATAAACATCGAAAAAACATAATTATACAAAAATTCGTATAAAAAATAAAATCTATAAAAATAATTTTAAAAATGATTATTTAATTATTAAATAAATATACTTACACATAAATTCATGCATATCTACATATATACCTTATATATTAATTTTATTTTTATTTCGGACTATTAGTCTCATCTTTATTAGTTGTTGTTTTTTTATCTTTAATCTAATAGTCCGAAATAAAAATAAAATTAACATAAAAATGCTCATCTCAAAATAAAAAATTCCAATTAAGGAATAATATATATATATATACCTTATATATAATCTACACATATATATGCATGTATATATGCATATACATATATATGTATTTATCTCTCTCTCTTTTTATATGCATGTGTTTATATAAAGGAATCTAATATTTTCCATCCTCAACGTGTTCTGTAATGCCTTGTTGTCAAGACTGATGCGGCGGATTAACATTCTAAGTATGTCAAACGCAAAACTTTTGTTCGTATTAATTTCAACTAAATGCCTACTATTTCTACTTCTTTATAGATCAGACATTTTTCTGAGGTTAAAGTATCTTCTATTCAGTTCAGTATTTTAAAATACAAAACTACTTTAAACCTGCTCCTTGGGAGTTGTGTTTACAATGCTTTGGTGTTGTAACTTTTATCGATGTATGGATTCTACAGATTTATATCAGCCACGAAAAAAGATCGTTGTGGAATTTGAAAGAAAGAAAACTAGCTTGTATTATTACAAGACGGCATTTTCTAAAATCGAACAATTGAAATACGGTTTTTATTGATAAAACGGGTTTGTATTACTGTACACATAGATTCGAAAAAGTTGTCAAAAAACAAATATATAACAAATAAATGTTATAAAAGGCAAGATAAATTACTTTTCTACCAAACTGGATATAATTTTCGTGTTTTTATTCAATTTAATATGTTTATTCAGCTCGAAAAGCATACAGTGTTTACCGATATATTGGAAAATTCAAAATGGCGGTCGACTCTCTCTTTAACATGGTAAGTTCGGAAAAAGGTGCATAAATAATAAACTAAGCAAAATGCTGTTAGAAATTCGCTGAATATATGTTACCGTGACATAACTTGACATATATTCGGTGGGATTTTAATACTATTTTGTCTAGTTTATTATTCATAACACCTTTTCCCGAACTTACCATGTTAAAGAGAGAGTCGACCGCCATTTTTAATTTTCCAATACATCGGTAAACACTGTATGCTTTTCGAGCTGAATAAACATGTTAAATTGAATAAAAACACGAAAATTATATCCAGTTTGGTGAAAAGTAATTTATCTATCCTTTGATAACATTTATTTGTTATATATTTGTTTTTTGACAACTTTTTCGAATCTATGTGTACAGTAATACAAACCCGATAAAGCATATTAAGGATTATGGTTCAAGCATAATAATTTACTTTGTACTAGAGCAGGACACATTTCTTTACATTTAAAAACAAGCTTTATCTTTAGTTAAAACATTTATTAACATGTTTTGTTATTATTTGTAATGTTATTCTGTTATTTTGAATTCAGACTCAGCGTATACAGTTTAGAATCTTTCGGCTTATGCATATTTGCGTAGAGAAAATACGATCTCTCAAGACACCATCACTTTTTAATAATATATTACAATAGAAAAATGCGAGCATGAAAAGCAATATGGTTAA
>NC_136509.1:41800316-41850316 GCF_053919585.1 Euprymna scolopes
ATATATATATATATATATATATATATATATATATATATATACGTATAAATATATATATATACATAAATATATATATGAATATATATATAAATATATATATATAAATATATATATAATATATATAAATATATATATTATATATATATATATATATATGCATATATAAATACTAGCAAAAGTACCTGTCGTTGACTGGGTTCAAAAACAGCCTACAGAAAATGGACTCTGATTTATGAGAGTATGATAGGTTATGAAAAGGAAGGGTTATAAATTTGGGTTGAATTTGGGGGTATCAAAACCAAAGCAAAATATGATGAAAGTAAAAATAAAATAGATAAACCCCATAATTTATTATACCATACCTGTTCACACTGAAACACTTATCACAATATTCTGTGGATTTATATAAAAAAAACCTTGTTAAACTTTGTGACATATTTCCATTTTATGGAGGTCAGGTGCGAACGAACACCCCATAATTTTATTATACCATATTTATTCAAACTGAAAATAATTATAAAAGTATACTTACGCAGATAGATATGGAAAGTCTTTATTAAAGTTTGTGCCTATTTCCATTCTATGGAGGCCAGTCGCGAACGCAGACCCCACAATTTTATTATACCATCCATTATTTAAGTTAAAACATACTTATCAAAGTATTCTTATGTACGTCTATATACAAAACACTTGTAAACGCTTTTTTTTTAATTGTTAAATTCTTTATTTCCATACTTTGTGGACCAGGCGCGAATGCAGGCCCCACTATTTTAATGAACCGCCGTTCTGCCAGATCAAACATACCCATTCCTGTGTCTCGATGCATCTTCTATCATTATATGTAATCATTTTTTTAAAATAGTCAACCATATAGGAGCCTATTCGTGACCAGATACACACACACATACACACACATACATTCAGCTTTCTATTGTATATATATATATATATATATATATATATATACATATATATATGTATATATATTAGTTATCTAGCTAGCAACGGGGGAGACAACCAAGTACATAAAAACCCTAAGCGGTTACGATTGTGAACGACATATGACAGTAAGCTACGTAATCGAATTGTTTAACTGATTCTGAAGTGTAAAATGGCGGCTAGGGTTTTGTGTAGTGTTCGATATATGTAACGCTACCGATCCTTCAATCAGTCTTCATAGGTCTGATCTATTGCACGCATGATTTCAGAAGAGGTACAGTTAATAGTCACTTTTATCAATTTCTTATAGGTGAAGGCTTACAGTTTGTTAATCACTGTTTTTTTTATTTAACCTATTCCAGGTTTTCTGATAAGATTGTATGTTTTCATAAAACTTATGGTTTATTCGGGACAAATAGACTAAAACCGTTACATTTATTCTTAGTTGTTTTTTTTTTATTTTTACATGTATTCAGTTTTATCTGTTATACGAGTACATGGCCCTTTTAGCTGGGAGTAAAGCTACACGTGAGTAAAGAATACACAATCGGGAATATTAGTTTATACATGGCGAGGAGTAAAAAGATAAATTGTCTAGCTGACCGTTAAGAATGCAATCGTTGGCATATAGCAATATGACAACCTTTCATCGTTGAAGAACTTGGTCAGAATGCGGAAATATTTGACAGAAAAAAACCCATAAAAAAACAAGGGAGTTCGAAAAAGTATGTTTTATTATTTTTAGCCGGGGAAATATTTCCGCTCCACAACAAATATTCCTGTTTCGAGAACAAAATGCATTTGGATAAATGAAGTTAGTCTCTCTCACGTATCTCTATCATTATCTCTACCTCTAAGCCTGCTATTATATAAAACTTCACTTTATTTGTGTGTGCGTTCATTCCACGTAGGTTCCGAAAAGACTGAACGTCACTCATGCAAATTACAAAAAAAAAAAAAATAATTTATATTCCTGGCAGTGTTCTTAGATATGTTTAGTACAGAAACCATCCGATAAGTATCAAAAATCAAAACAGTCCGTCTTTCTTCTCTTTTAAAAAAATAATAATTTTTACAGGGAATATTGTACATTTCAACGGTGTAACTTTAACCGGTGTAACGCTAAGTATTCACCTGTAAAAATAAGAGAAGAAATACTTTTTAAGAGAGTAAAACCCAAATATCAGCTGGCGTTATTTTGTAAACAAACACAGACACAATTTGATGAACAACATTATCATTAACTTTTTAAAAAATATTTTTGCGGCCCCCGAGACAAAATATACCTCATAATTTATAGTATTTAGTAGAGTATTGATTTTATAATAATGCATACTCAATCTGCATCACTAAAAATATTATGTTTACTCGTATTGTACGGCCGGGCAACGTCCGACGTCGAGCTAGTATATATATATATATATATATATATATATATATATATATATATATATATATATATATATAGCATTAAGTGAATATAGACATTAAGTATCCTGAATATAAGCAGAAGAAACTGGATTAAATCCTTTCGATTCATTCTTCACAGGCCTTTGTGGGTTACATTAAATTCTTAAACTAAAGTGCAACTACGACTAGTTAAACATATTCATATGTGAATACCTCTCTCTCTCTCTCTCTCTATATATATATATATATATATATATATGTATATATATACATATATGTGTGTGTGTGTGTGTGTGTGTTTATAAACAAGCGGTTTGCACACTATAAAGTGATGGACGGATGTTTGTTTAAAATAGACATTTGGTGACGTTATTTGCAGGTGACTATCAACGCGATGGTTCTAGGTTCAATCCTAGGCTTGGGAGAGATGCTATGCTAAAACGATACAGAACTGTCTGTCGATGACTACAAATATATATATATATATATATATATATATATATATATATATATATATAGTAGCAGTGTATCCCGATTTTGCTCGCGCCTTATGTACTGTTCATAACTTTACGTTCATATATATATATATATATATATATATATATATTTATATATATATATATTTATATATATATGTATATATATGTGTGTGTGTGAGTGTGTGTGTGTGTGTGTTAAATAGATTGACTCATATTTCAGGCTCTTAGACCTTAAATTGGCGGAGGAGTTTGGTAGAGTTTTCAAAGAAAACTCTTTTAAGTGTTACCTGTTGGCAGCCAATTTTTCGTCCGAAAACTGAATAAAAAGCATGCTGCATGTTTGTATACTGTTTATGTAAAATTTGAAATGTTTAGACCCAAGATTTGCTGAATAGGTTGCTAGACTGCATAGTACACATATAAAACACATTACACACAAACATACATAGACACACATGTATATATATATACATATACATATATATATATACATATATATATATATATATATATATATATATATATATATATATATATATATATATATATAAATCTGAACGTCTTTGTACGTGTCTGGTCACGAATAGGCTCCTATATAGTTGACTATTATAGAAAACTGATCACATACAATGATAGAAGATGTATCGAGACACAGGAATGGGTATGTTTGATCTTTCATAATTATGGTTCATTAAAATTGTGGGGTCTGCGTACGCGCCCGGTCCTGGACGGGTCCTTTTGCAAGTATATATATAATGGGAATGATTACTATCTGTTTAGTTGTTGATACTTTAATTAATTTCCTTATGTAAGCAAACATAAAAAGCGAGTTGCATAGATTCGAATATGTATGAATATTTTTGGCTGGATTTCCTGCCCATGTGGCCCTTTTACACAGTTAAGACGGTAGAATATTATTGTCCGTTTTGAGTGTCATAAAAATAATCAATTTCTATGTTTGCCACATATCTGTTGACCTTGACCCATTGGTTAGAACACTGGAATGTGGTTTAAACGTCTTGCAAATGCTTGGATACAAACCAGGCTGAACGTTATCGTTAAAACTGACGATTTTATTGGAGGAACCCATGTACATGTGTGGATACTAATTCTGTCACTCTCTCCTGATATATATATATATACGTTTTAATTTTTATTATCGTATCTTTCTGTTTAGTTACATTATTGTTTCGGCTATACGGCCGTTTTATTTTGGCCGTCTGTAGCGTCCTTAGACTTTTACAGAAAGTAAAGAAGGTTTCTGTAAAATTCTGAGGACGCTACAGACGCCCCAAAAAACGGCCGTGTAGCCGAAACAATAATGTAACTTAACAGAAAGATACGGTAATAAAAAATAAAATGCATATTTGCTCTACAACAGTATTGAACACTTTCTGCAGTTTTTATTAATTACCATCTCCACTTACTATATATATATATATATATATATATATATATATATATATATATATATATATATATATATATCATGTGTGGAAAAAGGGAGTGAAGGGTTGTTATTTTACGATGAATCATTATTTTTCCTCTATTTCAGATATTTTACAGATAATATTTTGGAAATATTTTATAAATAAGTACAACATATGCAACTTATGAAATTGTTTTACCAAATTAAGGGGTCAATTTAGTGACTACATTATCTCTCGCTATAACAATGTCGAATGACCACCACGTTTTCCAGACTTGACCTGCATTGACCTTTTCCTGTGTGGATATCTTAAAGAAAGAGTCTATGTTAAAAATTACTCTGTACATCAGGACCGAACAAAGGGAGTTAAATCGCTATCCAGAGATGCTGCAATCTGTCATGAGTAAGGGTTTCGAAAGAGCACAAAATTGCGAGCTGAAAATGGGCAACATTAAAAAGACATTATTTTTTTATGAATACAGATTGTTTGAATGTTGCATATTTTTAAAGAAATATCCGCAATGTCTTAGACTGTGTTAAAATAACAGAAAGATATCATAAAAAAACAAAGAATGTGTTTAAGTTTAAAATCCCTTTTTTTGAACAGATTGATATATATATATATATATATATATATATATATATATATATATATTGCAATTAGGAAGGGAAAACTTTTCTGGTTCATAATTAAAAGTAAATTTGTATATATATATATGTATAAATATATATATCTTCTCTCCAAAAAGGTGGGAATGAAGGGGGAACAGGAGAGGAAAGAAAAAGGAATGGGGAGCCAGCTGACCGGTTTCGACCCTCGCTTCTCAAAGCTGTATCGAGGGATTTTTTTTTCTTTTTTTATTTTTAAATAAAGAATGAAAGCTATTAAAATAGCGTTTTATTAAATTTACGGGGAGAAAAAAAAACGTGGGAAAACGATTAAAATAAAACGACGTTATGAACGAATGCCCTAGAGATTAGTCACGTTCACACCCAGGAGGCATTCCCATTTGCTTGCAAAGAGAAGGTTTTCTGAGTCGAACGTGAATGGTCTCCAAGATCTTGAGATGGTATAAAGAATGAGCACGACTAATAATAGTAAAAGAGTCCGTGCTAAAGTTTGCTGCACAAGACGGGTTTTTAAGTAAATGATCAGTAATTGAGGACCCGTATGTGTTAGTAACGACATCAGTTGCCCGGTAGGTTCCATTCCTAATTTTACTGGGTACATGTTGTTGGATTTTTCCATCTAACGTTAATGTCGTTCGACCCAAGTAGTTGGCACCGCAACCACATTTAAAATTGTGAAAAACATTACTTTTATGGTGGGGGGGTAGAACGTCTTTTCGAGAAGATGGAAATAAGGTTCTCGTAGAGAAAACAACACGCACATTGGCAGCAAAATAACATCCATGAACTGCTATATTTATATATATACAACTTTACTTTTTATTCTGAACCAGAAAAGTATTCCCTTATATATATATATATATATATATATACGTGTATATATATATTTATACATGTATATATATACACTTGTGCCCGATATTATTCATACCCCTCGGATCTTTGAGATTTCTATAAGAATATTGCTCAAACCAGAAGGTAGACAATATTAAAGGGATTTCAAACAATAAATCAAGCATAAGCATTTAATTTAAACTCAACAAATAAATAAATTATGCAAGTTTGAAACATTATACAAAGAAAAACAATAATGGCACTAGTTCAAAATTATTCATACCTCTCTTACTAATAGTCAATAGCATGCCCTTTATTCTTAATAACTGCCTGTAACCGTTTGGGATATTTATCAACAAGGTTTTTACAAGCATCAACACTGATTTTTGACCATTCTTCAATGCAGTAGTTCTCCAAATCCCTCAAATTTCTAGGTTTCCGCTTTTTAACCTCAGTTTTCAATATGTGCCAGAGGTTTTCGATAGGGTTCAGGTCGGGACTCTGGCTAGGCCATTTCAAAACATTAATTTGATTATCCTCAAACCATTTCTTGACTATTTTGGCAGTATGTTTTGGATCATTATCCTGTTGAAGGACCCAGTTTGGTCCTAAATGGAGCTTCTCCGCATCCTGTCTAATGTTTTTCTTGAGTATCTCCAAATATTGCTCCTTCTTCATGGTTCCATCTATCTTGACCAAACTACCTGGACCACTAGCCGAAAAGGAGCCCCAAAACATTAGGCTACCACCACCATGTTTCACCGTGGGTATGGTGTTCTTTGGGTTGTAAGCTTCTCCTTTCTTCCTTCAAACGTAAGAAGCATCCATATGGCCAAACAATTCAATTTTTGTTTCGTCAGTCCACAAAATACTTGAGAAAACGGACTCTGGAGAATTCACATGGGTCCTAGCAAACTTTAGACGTGCTGCAAGGTGTTTTCCGGTGTGCAATGGAGTCCTTCTTGGTCTTCTTCCTTTCAGACCATTTTCATGCAGAGTCCTTTGCAATGTTTGCCTTGATATTTTTATGCCAGAAGACTCCAGATTTTCTAAAATGTCCTTATTAGTGGTGGTTGGATTTGCATTAACACTTCTTACAATATTCCTGGTGGCTCTAGCAGACAGTTTCCTTTTTCTTCCTCTACCAATCAAGTTGTTTGTTGTGTGGTGGCTCTGGAATTTTTTGATGATGCTCTGTACTGTTGCTGTAGGGACCTCAAATTTCTTGAAAATTGACTTGTAACCTAAACCATCCTTATGTGAATTCACAATTTTAGTCCTAAGATCATTACTAAGCTCTTTTTTCTTCCCCATTCTAATAATTTTTATTCTTTTATTGGTTTTCAGTTGATATCATTTTAATTTCTGAAAAATGCAAAAAACGAAATGAAATTAATCAAAGGTTGTATAAAAGCATTCAAAATAAGAATCAAACAGAAAACAAACAGTCAGAAACTCGATTAATACTGAAAAAATAAGGGGGTATGATTATTTTTGAACATTGCAGATTTTATAAATAACTGTATATTTCTTTTATTACAAGTATCCCGAGATTTTAAAATGACGAAAATGGTCAGAAGAGGTTTATTAAGAATATGTATCAATATGGACGTAAACAATAAATTCTTACAAAAGTTACACCTAATAAACTCAATTTTCAAGGGGGGTATGAATAATATCGGGCACAACTGTATATATATATATATATATATATATATATATATATATATAGAGAGAGAGAGAGAGAGAGAGACAGAGAGAAAGAGAGTGAGAGAGGTATACGACTTTTTATGGCGCCCGCTTTATATATGCATAGGATATTGTTGTTCATAGTGTCAATGATAAAATCGTCTTAATCGATTGCGATAACTTCAGAATCATTTTGCAATTTTTTTTTTGTTTTTTTACATTGATCATTTTTACACAAATGCTCTTATGATGACGCAACATTATTTTTATTAACCTTTTAACCGACTTACTTTTTATGTACAAAATATTAAGGCATGTCAATGCACGACAAGGCAGATATCAACTCCTCTTGATTCTGAATTTTTATATTTTGGAGTATTTTGTTTTTATTTTTAAACTTGCGGAAATATTAAAAAAATACTAATCTCTATATATAAAAGCGAAAATGTATGTATGTATGTATGTATGTATATATGTATGTATGTACGTTTTTCCTCGTTGTCCACTAAAGGCTTCTTTCAGAGAAGCGCTTGCTCGGTTCACAACTTCTTAAAACTTTTTATATCATCTATAAATTGTAATATCTCAGAGTTACCCACGGAGCTCGCCTGTCTATTTAATTTTATTGACTTTCAAACGTTAATTATTCGACATTTCCCGCATCGGCACGCGTTACATTCGGTTTTCGGTATAAAAAAAGCGAAACTCGATAAGTAACGTTTGTTCAATGTCGACTTCGTCATATCAGACTGTAGCTTTCATTTCGCTCCTCCTAATAAACAGGGAGCGGGATTTTAAAAACAAAAAAACCGATTTATTCACCTCATTCAAAACTGTCCCGAACAAAATGCTTACTGCTGAATACCTATCGCCGTCACGTCAATCAAAAACGCGCAGCTGTTTTTTTTTTTTTTAACACTTTACTATTTTCCAACTGCGCGTCGTGAACGCTTCGTTTTTTTCCACGGGCACCAGTTTTTTTTCACATAACCCGAAAAATACGCGGGCACCGCCGGGTACCCCACGCTAGTCAATCATAAAAGCGAAAATGTTCGTGTAAAAAAATGGTAACATTTATTTATTTATTTTATGAAATCGCAAATATATCTTTAATCTTTCATAGTAAGCGATTGCTTTAATAGTAAGTAATTACCAATAGAAAATGATAATTGAAAAAAATATGCATTTATTAAGAATTTGATATCCCAAATCTAGGTTCGTCACTCTGAAAAAAATGTGCTTATTGCATACAAAAACAAAAAAATAAGTGTAAAAAATGCCACTCTGTGTAAAATAAAATCGTTTGTTTTAATGTTCTTGACATATAATCCCATGTTTGTTGTATTACGTGTCTATGTATAACTAGCAGAAACAATGGTCACACTTTTTCATATATTTGTCATGTCATCCCACTTTTTCAAAGATTATTACTATATGTGCTTACTTCCTTATGAGCCATTCAGCAGTCCTCTTTTCATGCTTGAAAGTATTTTCCTAAAATTTATACAATTTATCTCAATGTTGGTTGAATTTATTGTGACAACGAAATGTACAAATAAATTGATGGGGTTTCTATACGGTTTTAAATCACAAATTATATTGTTTCTTAAATACTGTTATTGAAGCAAACATAATAATCATCACTAGCGTAGCAAAGGGAGGCGGGGGGGGCGGTCCGCTCAGGGTGACAGCAATAGATTGGTGACACAATTTTCCCAACCTCCAAATTTTTCACCCAGGCTAAAATAGTCGGAAATAAAATATATTATTATATCATATGTAATTTGCAAGTTTTAGTTAAAAGATCTTTTTAGAATATTAAAAACTCTAAAATAAAATTAATTAATCATTGAAATCTCTTTTTGACGATTTTTATTGAAAACTCTAAACACTATACTTTTGAAATCATTTGATGACATTCATTTCATATTTTAACTGTGAAAAAAAAGAAAGGATTATATATATATATATATATATATATGTATCTATATGTATATATGTATACGCATTTATATATGTATATATTTTTATATATATATACGTATATATATTCATATATGTGTATATATATATATGTATACACACACACACACACATATATATGTATATATTGTGAATTTTTTCTTTCCTTATTCTTATTACTTTGAATGAGGATGGCTGAAACGG
This sequence comes from Euprymna scolopes, assembly GCF_053919585.1. Taxonomy (NCBI): domain Eukaryota; kingdom Metazoa; phylum Mollusca; class Cephalopoda; order Sepiida; family Sepiolidae; genus Euprymna; species Euprymna scolopes. Next base: position 41,809,893 of record NC_136509.1, read on the forward strand.
GTTGTTTAAATGCATCGTAACTAAAAACTTAAGTGCTCGTCAGTTTGTCGCAATTATCAAATTATGTGGCACATTTCCTGTGCGTCTAGAAGTCCTCATTTCAATAGAGTGGGTTCTATTTATTTATACTCGCGTAAATATCACACCTTCTTCATTCTGTGTATTCAGATTGTTTATCCATTCTTCTGAATCGCTACTTACATACTTTATTGCTTTTCTTATACGACGTTTGTTTTTGTGTTAGAACTATAAGGACATCCGCTTCTTTCATCTTCTCCTTCTCGCTTTCTCTCCTATGTTTTCCATATTTCTGGCCCCTCCCAGGTCTTCGTCAATTTTTTTCGAGTTTCGGTTCTGGGAATTCTTTTCACTTGTGATGTGTGCCATAAAATCAGTACGTCACGTCGCGTTGAAATTTTATGTTCGGCTCTGTCTTACTTTTACTCTTTATACTGTTAGGTGCTAAACTGACGTTAGCTACTTTTGTTTACTTTTTTTAAAAAGTTGTATACCATCTACAGGTCAATGTTAGTGTGTTTTGGTTTATTTTTCAATCTGCGTATTTTATTTTGAAATTCGCATTTTGCTTTTGTATTTTTGTCGTGCTGTTCTCCAAACTTGGGTTCCAGGCCTCTTTTGTAATCCTGATATCTTGATATTCACTTTCCTACATATATGTAGTTTAGCTGTAGTTGCTCCCGTCATGAAATGTGGACTATTAGAACATTTCTTAGATGTTTACTCTAGTCTTTTCCGTCTATGCTCATCGATGAATGGCTTTCAACAGTGTTGCTAAGAACCAATCAGTCGCCCCATTAGACTTATTGATGATAATGGGCTATCCCTCAATGTTAGATACCTCAGTCACTACAAAAGTGTATTAACTCTGAGGATATGAACCGGGGTCCATTATCTGTCACGATGATCAATGGAATGTCATTTGTATAGACTCTCTTTTGATTATCTATATCATCTTATCATCAGCTAGGGAAACGCCAACTAATGTCTATCTACAGGTCTTTTCCGGGGGATTTTTATTTCGGCCATTTGAACCGGATGATAGTTCCCCTTTGGGTCGAATGCTATGCACGAGACACATCGGCTTATAGAAACCTCTAGCTCTTTGTCTTCATTTAGGAACCATACCTTAATTCTGAGTAGGGCCTCTGTATTCATTATCTCCATATGGACCTCATGCGTTGATTTCAGGATTGGTTCCTTCATGTTTTGAGGTATGATTATTCTGGCTTCGCGTATGACTCCCACGCTAACCTATTAGTTTAGTCGTTTTGTTGTATTAGCTTTTTCAATTCTGAGACGATTAGATTTTGCTGAGATTCCTTTTTTTATTTCCGTTAATGTGAATGATTTTGAAATGCGTTATTTACACACGTTTTGACAAATATTCGCAATCTCTTCTTCGGGTGAGATTACATTTTGATACTCCAAATGTTGCCGTAAGTGTATGTCGGCTGGGTTATCTCTCTGTTTATGTGTTTTACGTGTTTTATTGTATTGTTGCAGATGTAAAATCCAACGCAAAAATGGTGCAAATAGGTGACAAGTGCAGAGAGTTGTTAATGCTCGGTGGTTGGCTTCATAAGAATGTTATTTTCAGATAAAAAAATAGAATATTTCGCAGGCCCATACCATTTCTAGGGCGTCTGTTTCTACTTTATAGTAGCGACGTTTACCTTCGATTAGCGTCCTGGATGCATAGCTGATGAGGTTGAGTATGTCTTTTTTTATTTAGGCCCAGTATCGCTCCTAATCTTACGGGACTGATATCTACGATGATAGATGTTTGCAGTTTTGGATCAAAGTCCACGAGAGGTTGTCTCTTCAGCATGAGAAACAAGGATTTTCTTCCCCCGTCCATTGTCATTCTATGTTCGCTTGCCTTTACCTTTTTAATGATTAGCGTCGCTTATGCCATTGTAGGTATCAATTTTGCGAGGTGATTGATTAAACCTATTTAACTACGTGTATCCTAGGCATTTTCAGGGTTAAGGAAATTTCTGAGTGTTTTTTTCCAAGTAAGTTGGTATGCTCCCTGTATTAGACACAATACACCAATGGGATTTGATTTCTTCACTATAGAACACGCTTTTGAATTGTGAAGTTGTTTCTTAGAAGTATCTAGGATTAGGCTATATTCTCTGTGCCCGTGCCTCGTATTGAAAAGTCTGCCCGAGTTCAGTAGTTAGAGATTTCTGGAAGATATTTTAAGACAATCGTTGTCTATCTTCGTCTGCGAATGTAATGCGCATAACCAGTCTCCACTCATATAAAAGCCATTTGTGTGTGTGTGTGTGTGTGTGTGTGTGAGTTCTTTATAATATCCGAAACAAATGGGGCTATCTTTTTTAAATTTGCACAAAGTTAATTTATGTCTGGCACTGTTCTTGGATATGTTTTGTGCAGAAAGTCATTCAATAAGTATCTACAATCGAAAAAAAATGCGATTTTGAAATAGTTTTTTTCTATTTTTTTATAGGTATAAACAATAATTTTTACGTTACAACGGCCAAGGGAGATAATAAAATTTCAAAAAATCATGTATACTTTAAAACAGACTTCGTTTCATCGGGAATATTGCTGAGTGCTAGAGCATTCAACTACAGATTGAATGATCTCATGTTCAAGCGTGGGTGTAACACACCATTTTATTTTAATTTTTCTTGTTAATGAGTTGCATTTACGATAAGAGAACAGGTACCATTAAAATCGCCGCAAATCCTCTCTTCGTTTGCAAATTTTAAAACTAAAAATTAATCAATAGTGACATTCGCCAGGACACTCACCTTCAAGTTTAAATATTAGCTGATGTGATATTGTAAGCAAACACAGACGGAACTTGATGAACGATATTATAATTATTATTATTTTGGGGGGATAATTAGTCTTCCGGGCAAATTATTCCTCGTAATATATAATAATCAATAGAGGGCTGATTCTATAATAATACCTATGCAATCTGCGTAAATCCAATATCACGTTCAAGCGTATTGTTCGACCGGGCAACGCCGAACGTCCATCTAGTACTTTACATCTATAAATTCCGGAGTGAAAAAAAAAGTTATGCTGTTTCTAAATTAAGGCTCTAGTTTCATTTAGTGGTGCTAAAAGTTTAGACGTTTTTTTTTTAGAAAACTTTTGCATCGTCAATTTCACTACGAAGCTGTCTCCGGTTTAAGCATGTTTTTCGAATTTGTATATTTGTGCAAAGTGGTTACATGATTTTTTCACATGCTAGCCATTTTTCTTGACCATGTATGTAGTCCGTGCCATTGAACCTGTAGCATTGTGTAACTGTTTTTTCGTGGGTTATTGTCTCTAGATTGTTTCCTTTACTAACTGTCATTTAGTTGTTTCTGTTGTTACTTGGAATTGGTTGTAATTGTGTGCATCTTCTTATTGCTCTTTTTTTTACTATTTGTTTAGCGTGTGTTTCAGTAAAATCACGTACGAATGCTCTTTGAAATTATTCATGTACTGTTAAATCAGTTGCTTTCAAATAAACACGACGTAATTAGTTTCGTGAGCATTTTCCTTTTAATTAGACCATTATAGCCCTGTACAGGTTGTATTCGCCAACGTTGTATTTTACCTCTTGTATACTTAGACGAGTGACGCAGTCGTGTGGTGACTCTCCGTTTTCTTGTCTATGCATTTTTTAATTTATGTCTTTAAAGGCTTTATTTGCTTTCTGTATTAAACACACGACCAGTGATAGTTTTTTGTTTTGTTTTGCATGTTGGCTGAAGTTGGCCTGGTGTTTTTTTTTACAATAGAATAACCACTTATCAAGGCCCAGAGGCTACTCGACGATAAGGGTTAAAGAGTGTACAGTGGTCAAAAGGACAATATCACAGTAATCGTTATCAGTGTAAATTTAGTAAATTGGATTAATTAAGAGGAACGGTTAATCAAGAACTTGTTTACTTTGGACTTTAAGGCGGCCATATGTTAGTCAGCTGGAAAGCAGGTAAACGGACGTATTACAGTATTGAGGTTTTGAGGAGTCCATTCACTTTCTTATCCCAATAAAATCTAAATAATGATAGTTGTATATAATCTGTTATCTCAAACGCTGTAAATGCATCTTCGATATGTTCACTACATTCTCTCAAGTTTGTCCCTGTTTGGACACATCCCAGTCGTGGGACTCTATTGTTAGCTTGGAGAGAGCTGGTTCTTCGAAATAATTTATTTTCCAAGATTATAATTCATATCGTTGTAATCGAGTATATTTTGCTCCTAATTCGAAGTTTTACTAATATGGTATAATTTGAGGATTCTTTTTATTCAAATCAAAGTTTTATTCCTTTTGTTAAACGTGAATATTTTTTCTTTGCTGTTAATCGAAGTTTTGGTTATTTGTCACATCCTTGTCGCTGAATAGAGGTTAGTGCGGGACTTTGCTGTACGCTCAGGTATTCGCTTCTAAGGCACCCAAGCGTACAGCATAGTCCCGATTTTCTATGTTTGATCTTGACCTTGAAAAATAGTGTGCACAGTCCGTAGACCAATGACCATCATTATGTCAATTTGATCATGATCGATCCAGTTGTGTGGGTGTTTAGAGAATATATAAACATCGGCTTTGAACTGGACTTTTGAACTTTTCGGAGGTGAAGAGACAATCATCATACCAGGTTTGGTCAAGATCGATCCATTGGTGTGGATATAGAGGAGTATATATATATATATATATATATATATATATATATATATATATATATATATATACAGAAGAGGGAGAGGGAGAGAGAGAGAGAGAAAGATTTTTACTTGATCTGTGAACTTAACCTTTAAAATGGTGTGCACCATCCTTCAAGTGTTGTCAGAATCAGTTCAGTTGGGTGGATCGTAAGAGAGTTATACACACACACACACACACACACACACACACACACACGAACCATAGTGTGAATGGCCAGGAAATTCAATTTCGAATTACTTCAATCTAGTCATGACTAACGTAATGTGTGCATGCTATACTGTGATATAAAAAGGTTCCGTTTGAAATTATTTTAAAATTCTTGAGTTTGATAAAAACGTTCACTAGTTCGACAAGATATATTTGAAGAAGGTCGGAGGTTATATCGACCAGAAAAGTTGTAAAATGACACGCAAGATAATAGCAGTATTCTGAAGAATCCATGAAATAGCAACAACTCATTATCATCTCTAAATTTCAGTAAGATTTTGTGTTAGTCTACAGAAACTGAGATAGCCGCCATTTCTTCTAAGGCTAACACAAATACCAGCATACAATTCGTTATACAAACTCACACCGGGCGATTGGATTCCTTTTTGCTTTTTTATATCAGCTGTTGTACTTTTCCTATCAAAATCCGGAAGTCCAACCAGTTATGTCTTGATGAAACGTATTGCGACGGAGTTATATTATGTCTTTGAGACCCTCTCAGCGTAGACTGACAAGTGGGTAACTCAGAAAAGTTTTACGCGCCAGCGTGACGTTAGCGCTGGCTTATTTTCAATCGGCTACCGTCTTTGTGCAACGTGATTCTTCTATGAAGGATGAGTAAATAGCTAGTTTGTAATTCTGCAATATTTCATTTGGGTCACAAAATTCGTTTCAGATGTTTGAAAAAAGATTGGAGTATGTCCAGATAAGAATCTCACGTAAGAAAATCGTTTAAAAGTGTAGAACTGATTAAAATGCCTCAAACGTCGATTCAGAGTAATTCTAAAAGGAAACTTTAGCTAAGATGTTTGTGCCAAGCAAATAACACATAATTGTATTGCTTTGATATTTTTTTAATCTTGCGATTTTTTTTAAATCTTGCGATATTTTTAATAATTGCGTCATTTCCTGGAAGCCATGCTAATAGTTTCTTCCGTGATCAACTGGACAAACAGTTATGATATAAAAAACAATAAGCAACTATAAATTCGGTTCATAAACAGTTGAACTATTCCATTATGCTTAGAAAAGTAATTCCCTTTTCTCAGTTCTGATTCGTTGCTAGTCCATTAGTTAATAATTTATTACAAATTCACACACTTTCTTATACCCACCCCCCAGAAAAAACACAAACAAAAATAACAAATATATATGTGAAAAGTGGGTTATGAAAAGCGCATCTGGTTTTATTATATTTGGTAATTGTCTTTTAATCGGCTTATTTATTTTACTCCGTTATGTATTTATAATATACTAGCAGGACCTGTAGAAATTCCACAGGGGACTTATTCATATGTATTATGTTAATGTTGGCATTCTGTATATGCTCAGTGTAAATGGAGACGCTCTAATATTATTGTAGTTTTTTTGCTAAACCTGAAAAACTATTTATCACAGCAATTCATAAAATACGCTTAAATATGATATGTCAATTCTTGCAGATTTCATATATATTATTATAGAGTCAATGTTTTATCAATTTTTATATATTATAAATTAGCGATTTATTTAGTTCTTTCAGCTTTAATCAAAACCGAAACAAAAATTCATAATGAATTCTTGGAAAAATTATTTATAAAAAAATAGATTACAAATGTGCCGTTAGTTAAAATCGAAACCGAAACGAAAAATTATTAGGAATTCCTGATAAAATTATTAAAAAAGAAATTAGATTATTGGAGTGATATTAGGTATAATCGAAAGTAAAACCAAAACTTATGAATTTTTGGTAAAATCATTTATAAAAAGATGATTTAAGTGACATGAGCTATAATCCAAACCGAAATCAAATTTATGAAGAATTCTTAGTAAAATTATTTATAAAAAACTAAATGACATGAGTGTCATCAGCTATCTTCGAAGGCGAAAGAATTCTTGGTAAAATCATTTATTACAAGAAATGGAAATATATAGACTATTAACGACCCGAGTGTATGCGTCACACAGAAATTAACACACTATCGTATTAATATATAGATAATTGCCCTTTTTTTGATTTTTCTTTTCCTCCTCTTCATATTATCTGAATTTGTCGATTAAACATCCGAATATACATATATATACATATATATATACACATATATATATATATAAACACACACACATATATATATAAATTAGAAAACATAAATAAATCAAAATAAGAATATATATATAAAATAGAAAATAAAATAAATAATATATATATATACACAAAAACACATATAAACATACACCCATACACTCATATATACACTTACAAATATATACACATATATTCATATATATATATATACACACATAAACATGTATACACATATATATATATATTGATTAAAATTGTTTTAGTCTAGACAGATTCTCTTAACGTGTATACATGTCTATCGATACTCCTATAAATTCGTTTTTCTTTTGAGTGCATACATATTCATATTAAACTCCCTCTTCTCTATTTATTTCAAAAGAAAATACAATTTTCTTATATATGGTTGTGGAATTACATTCACTAGCAAATGATCTAGCTAATTTGCATATTCTTTAAACATTAATTTTAATTAATTCCCTATTAATTGATTCGGTTTTCTAATGGGATAATCATATTTAGTTAACTATTACATGTACTTATATTCATGCAAATATTCTACATGATTTATACTTGTATAATATTTGCGTAAAAAGTTTATAGTAAACACAACATTGTTTCCATATATATTTATACATACGTAAATATTTTTGCCTACCAAACTCCTCCTAGTGTTTTTAGTCTCCAGATATGAAACTTAATATATAAGGTATTTAAATCCATGCAAAACATTATATTTTGATTTTAGCCCGGAAAGATCGGTGCAAAAGTCTGAAAATTAAAAGATAAATGAAATTTTCCAAGTGAAGATCGAACGCCGGAATTACGAATGCATAACGTAGTAGCTATTAGTCCATGTTGTAATTTTTAGCCTTGCAGTGAACATGTTTTCATAGCCCAGGCATTGATGGCAGCAGTAAAATAAATCGTGAACTAAACGTTTTGGGTTTGATTCTCGGTGGTGGCGGATGAGTCATGTTTTATATACTTTTAAAATCATTACCATATATTGCATCAGTTCTGTCTATCTCTCTGTTTATCTATCTATAAAAGTGAAAATGCTTGTCTGTCTTCTCTCTATCGTAGTTAAGGAAGACTATTATACAGAAAGGCATTACTTTACATATTCACACTTTTTAATATATACATATGCACATAACCTAATGAACAGTACATAGGGCCCGAGCAAGGCCGCGCGGTACTGCTAGTATATATAAATTAAAAAAAATAAAAATAAATAAAATAGATATATGTACCTCCATATATCTATATATCTATATCTATCTATCTATCTATCTATCTATATATATATATATATATATATATATATTTGTGTATGTGTGGGTGTGTTTATACATCGCTGTGTGTGTCTGTAATATACCGAGAAGTTACAAATAGAATGATCCATAAAGTTAGAAAGAAACTATGTGGTTCAATCTTGTCTCATTTAATGTACTAAAAAATCGAAAAAATACACATCCAATTCACCGTCGAATTCATTCACTTTGGTACATTTAGATGTAATTCAATAAGGGAAATAGATCGATCGAGTGGTACTTCTCTTAATCTACTCATAATAAAGAGTGTTTTCCAAACGCACCAGGGCAGCAGTTATATCTAACCAGTATTTGATGGACGCAAACAACTAATAAAAAAAAAAACCCAAAAAGAAAACAGAATAAAGCAGCTTTTTATTTAATAGACAAAGTCTCGGTTCTGGATGCAGCATTGACCACAACCACTTAAAAAAATTGATACAGCTGCCAGCAAAATAAGTAATACATTGATGTGTCACAAACGTAGGTAAAGGGGCAGAAGGAACGTTTAAACACATGCTCACACAATTGTCTATCATCAGATATTTTATTAATTACAAATATTTATATAAATATATTATATATATATATATATATATATATATATATATATATATATATATATATATATAAATATATATCATTTATTAAGCCAAAGACAATGAGGGGAAAGACCGGAATTATGAAAGTAAAAAAAAGAAAAAAAAAAAACAAATATAGACGGGCGTGCATGAGTAGACGAGTGTTTAGCCTTTATTCGTCTATCTTTCCTCACCTCAATGCATAATTATTTATAACAAAGTTGCTGGTATACCCGGTGTATGTAAAGTCCGTGGGTGGTATGAAACTTTGATTAATTTCGAGAGAAAGGGACCTCTTTTTACAAAAGGTCCCTTAAATTCCTCGTTTATATAATCATATTTACTCCGGAACTTTGAGTTTCTACAAAACAACTTTTCCAAACATGATATATATATATATATATATATATATATACGTATATATATATAATCAAAGGTATAAATTTAGTTATATATATATACGTATATATATAGTTATATATATATATACGTATATATATAATTATATATACATATATATAGAGAGAGAGAGTGAGTGGTATATATTTAGTTATATTTATACATATATATATATAGTTATATATATATACGTATATATATGTATATATAATTATACATATATATATATATATATATATATATTAATATAACACAGAAATTACATAATTGCTCTGTTTACCATATTGCTTTGTTTTATGCTATTTTTATGTTATTTATTGAAATTACATTATTGCTCTATTTACCATATTGCTTTGTTTTATGTTATTTTAATGCTATTGCTCTGTTTACAACATTGAGCTTTCATACCCGGATTTCCTCCTGGAATTATTCCATTATAACACTATATATATATATATATATATATATATATATATATATATATATATATATACATATAGAGATGCATCTGTGTTGAGGCTATTCCAAATTAACGCCTCCAATTTTTATTCCAAGAAATTGATCAACAGAAATTGGAAATTACATTGTTCTCTTGAGTGAACCTAAGCATTTAGGACCTGAACGTTTCATCTCTTTGTTGCAGATATCGACTTCATAAAATGGTAGGAAAGCAATACCTGCCAGAAACAACGATAGAATTTATGGCAAAACTGCAATTAGAAGAAGAGTGGCAATGTAAAAAATTACTACTGCAACAGGAAAACTTGCTCGCTTTACTGTTACCAGGTCTGTCCTCGTGTTGGTGACGGGGTACAAGATTATTGTAGAGATATAAATAGTTGGGCTGAGAGATAGATGTGTAATTGAGATGTAATGACACTTCATTTAAAAAGAAGGGACATGCATAATCGAAGAGGGAAATACAGCAACCTTTCGATACATGTCCATTATACAAGACGGTGGAAGACAAAACACATTACCTTGCGGTTACTGACAAACGAAGATAACGGCCTAACATAAAAAATATAAGACCTCTGTTTATCTAGTTGGTGATAGGACTACAATGCTTGCTAACGCTTCTACATTATCGTCTTTTTCTCCCTTTGCTTCATAAGGTGTTTCTGTCAGTTCCCCACGTCCGCTCTACCGGACTCTCCGTGATTCTTTCAGTGATTGCCTCCCCCTGGCTGACTCTCTTCTAGTCCAACTTAAATATATATATATTGATTCAATATTTCTTCATAACGTAAGCACTCGTGCCAGACATGTGAATTCCATGAACGTGCTTCCAACTCCTGTCCTGGCAGCACAAGTCACAAACATTCTCTGTGGACATACTTTAATTATATTGTTCCATAATTCCTAGGTATAATGAAAAATTTTAGCATTCCTGGAATCGAATCTAACTTAAAAATACGTATTCATTTAAACTTACAACGACTGCGTTCGATTCTCGCATTCTGTTCCAATAATATCCATTTATAATTACTTCGTTTTATTATTGAAAATTGATTGTTTACTAATTTTATTTCTTAAAATAAGAAGGCATTACTTTTGGAGCAACACTCGGATTAATAAACGCTTTTCAGACGACCATGCAAAGCCCCTTTCATGACTGAGATGAAATGTACAAAGGAAAGCGGTAATTAGGTAAAACACTATTTTTTTGAATCTCAAAAAGGCGCCCGCCAATATTTTTGGTTAAATAAATATGAAGGTTTACTTTTGGAATTCTGCTTCTTCTCTCTCTCTCTCTCTTTCTCTCTCTCTCTCTTTCTACACACTGACACATGCACGTATATATATATATATATATATATATATATATATATATAATTGTGACGATAAACCTTAAAGATATGTATAAGTGGAGCTTGCATGTTGTTATGTAACAAGCAGATAAAACAAATTAATTTATATTTATGTCATTATGTCTTAAATTATTATACGTATGCACACACACACACACACACACACACACACATATATATATATATATATATATTTTATAAAGCTCCCCTCTTTGGTAGAGCACTCTCGTAAATTATCTTACTCGCTACTTAATTTAGCTGAAATAATGCGAAGCTCGCGATTTGTTTACAAACAAACGTTTGAGCCCTCTACGAGTAGCGGACGGATGTTTATTTAAATAATCGTTCGGACAGGTTAATTTCGGCCACCGATTCCGTAGTCAAGAGGTAGAACTGTCGACTGTCATCACGACGGTTCTAGGTTCGATCCTCGGCTTGGGAGAGGTGTTAGTCTAGCGGCACTGATGAGTTGTGATACAACGAAACAGGTCTGTATGTCGATGACTAAAATATATTTTATAAAGCTCCCCTCTTTGGTAGAGCACTCTCGTAAATTATCTTACTCGCTACTTAATTTAGCTGAAATAATGCGAAGCTCGCGATTTGTTTACAAACAAACGTTTGAGCCCTCTACGAGTAGCGGACGGATGTTTATTTAAATAATCGTTCGGACAGGTTAATTTCGGCCACCGATTCCGTAGTCAAGAGGTAGAACTGCCGACTGTCATCACGACGGTTCTAGGTTCGATCCTCGGCTTGGGAGAGGTGTTAGTCTAGCGGCACTGATGAGTTGTGATACAACGAAACAGGTCTGTATGTCGATGACTAAAATATATTTTATATATATATATATACATATATATATATATGAATGCAATGATTACTGGAAGTCTACAATTGAATAGATTTGTGCATTTGAACTGAGTAGAAATATTAATACTAGTATTGATAGAACAATCCAAACCAGATAAAAATCTTCAAACTAGAAAAACTATTTTACTCGTATTCATCGTCAGAAAAAAAAACTTGTATAAAATACTAATTTACAAAGTTTCAATTGAATTTCTTATATATACACACACGTGTACTTGACTGAAATGAATAACCTTTATATTCATACCAGAAAATGCTTCAAGAAAAACGATATTAATCTTTTTAACATTAAAAAGGTTTAAATAAAAATGTTATATGTCTACCATAATATTTACGTATTATTTTCGGTATATATATATATATATATATATATATATATATATATATATATATATATATATATATATATATATATATGTATGGGAGTACTTGCGTGCTGTAGGAGACAATAAACCATACATGATATGAAATGTTGTAAACACTGCACTTATTAAACCAAAAGTAAAAAAGCAAAATATTAAAAAAAACAAAAACATTCCGTATATCTGATGGATACTGGTCAGTCACTAGCAATGTGTTATTTGTATCGATGCATATATTTTAAAACATGTAAGTACGCTTTGCACATGATTGCATCATAAAATATGTACACGATAACATTGAATACATCACACATTCCTGACAAAAATATTTCTTAAATAATAAAGCAAATGATGGACGATTAGATATTAACAGGCTAATTCAAAATATTCGTAAACTCAAAAGAAATACTCGCAGAAACTTATTTTCTCAATATATAGATATGATACATTATATAGTGTTATACATGTACTATCTGTTCAAACCCACAGTTACACACACACAAACACCGAAACACACACACCCATATATATACATATATATATATGTATACATGTATATGTGTATAGTGTATACAGTATAAACGCATATATTTTATATATAGAAAGTAAAAAACGACATTTATTTTGCACCAACCAAATGCATTATATATATATATATATATATATATATATATATATATATATATATATATGTTAAATATAAATGCATTATTATATTTATAGATATATGCATTATATATATATATATATATATATATATATATATATATATATATATATATATATATATATATATATATATATATACCTCTCTATACGGATGAAAGGCATGGGAATAATGAGACATGCATGACTGGATGCGTTTGTGTTAAATCACGATTAAGAGCAAATTCTATATGCATGGTAAGCAAAAGAAGAAAGGTGTTTCTTTCTCTCCGGATGTACAACCGGGCTTGCCTAGCAGTTAAAAGAGTTGAGAGAATTTATTTTCCTCTTTCGGAACTACAACAACTGATCTGCACCGCCATTGATTGCCTTTTATTCTTCATAAAAGATGCACCGAATAAACGCAATCTAAGATAGAATCACAGAAAACTAGAATGAGTTATTTTGGCTTTTGCCTTTGTCTCTTTTACGGCATATTGCACTTTTTATGGCGTTATTTAATACCGATGCACAATAGATTGTATATATATATATATATATATATATATATATATATATATATATATATATATATATATATATATATATAACATAGTTATTGTGAAGTTTATTGATGGGTGCGCGCAGTCATTTACTGAATGAGATCAGGTGATCCCAGGAAAAGTTGTTTGTAAACAAGATTATATAACTGTTTATTATAATTTACATACAACTTCTAGACTAATGAGAGGGGTGGAAAAAGATACAAACAAATAAACAGGATAAAAGTCAGAAGTATTTACAGAGTAAAAGATATTTTAAATGAGAGGAAAGATGAAAAGCGTATGTAACATACTGTTGATGTATATATCTATAATATGAAGCTGAACGTCCGTGTCTGTGTCTGGTCACAAATAGGCTTTTATATGATTGACTATTATAGAAAACTGATCACATATAATGATAGAAGATCTTTCGATACACAGGAATGGATATGTTTGATCTGGCATAATGATGATTCATTAAAATTGTGCGGTCTGTGTACGCGCCTGGTTCACAAAGTATGGAAATAAAAAGTGTAAAAATTAAAAAAAAAAACGTTTACAAGTGTTTTTGATATAGATGTACATAATAATACTTTTATTTAACTTAAATAGGAATATTATAATAAAATTGTAAGGTCTACGTCGCGACTGGCCAGCATAGAATGGAAATAAGCACAAACTTCAATAAAGACTTTTCATATCTCCATAGCATGTTTTACAAGATTTTTGTTAATATAGATCAACATCATATTGTGATACTTGTTTCTGTAGGCTGTTTTGAACCCAGTCAACGACAAGTACTTTTGCTAGTATATATATATATATATATATATATATGTATTTGTGTGTGTGTGTGTGTGCGTGTGTGTGTGTCTGTGTGTGTGTCTGTCTGTTAGGGTGTGAGTTTGCGCTTCTATTAAGGAACACAAAACCTAACGAGAATTCCGCATGCCCAACGCACCATTCCGACATTGTAAAAGACTTCCGAAAAAACAAAACGCCTTCTACTGATTCTATGCTCCAACATCAATATATTTATTACATTTTATATTTATACATATATTTATTATATTATATATATATATATATACATATATTTCTTATATTATATATATACATGTATTTATTATATTTTATATATATGCATATATTTATTATATTTTATATATATGCATATATTTTTATATTTTATATATATATATGTATATATATATATTTATTATATTTTATATATATGAATATATTTATTATATTTTATATATATACACACATATATTTATTATATTTTATATATATGCATATATTTATTATATTTTATATATATATATGCATATATTTATTATATTTTATATATATACATATATTTATTATATTTTATATATATACATATATTTAGTATATTTTATATATATGCATATATTTATTATATATATGTATATATATATATAACTACTTAATTTACTCACATAAATTTAATATACAGAAGTATAGATTTATGCGTAAACTTTAAGTATTTACTTAAAATAATTTTTAATTACTTACTCTATATATATATATTATATTTTATATATATATTATATTTTGTATATATATTATTATATTATATATATATATATACTAGCGGGGGTACCCGGCGTTGCCCGAGTGTTTGTTTCCGGGACGGGGGGGAGTTTTAAAAATGTTATGGTAGGTAAGTAGGAAGGATCAACCCCGGAGTCATCAGTAAAAGTAGGAAAATAAAGTGTGAAAAAAAACAAAAAAAGAAAAAAACATCTGCAACGTTAACAGTTTGGCCACCAAGAAAAGTCCATTCCAGTTGTTTAGGAAAAAAAAAACGACTACGGTAGGTCGGCGCGAACGTGAAAATATAATGTGAATTGTCCAGCACGCTAACCACTATGCCACAGAGCACTGTAGCTTAGTTTAGTGATTTTAAATAACTTCACATGAAAGAACTACGAAGCCAAACCGGTGTTCTCTTCTCAACTGTTCCTTGTGAACGATCCCCAAACGGTGTTAAGTGGTGGCAGGGGGAAGAGGAATTTATTAGAGAGAAAATATTTTACCACTTCCATTGATCTTAACCGATTTTGGCCGTGACTTCTCAGCAGAAAAAGTATAGAAATCAAAGATTATCGAGGAATTTGAGAAATAATAAGCCTATAACACACCTCAGATATTGCTCTGCCGTTTGTGCATATTATATTTGCATGAAATATCTTGATTTTTAATCCTATTAATGTCAAAATCAGACGGGAAAAAATGAGTTCATTTTATTTATATAGAGAAGAAGATTAATCGGGTTGATACACCGGTTCTCGTTCTCGAAGTTAAGCAATGTTGTGCCTGGTTAGTATCGAATGGGTGACCATTTGGGAATTCTATGCGCTGTATGTGCTCTCTGTTTATCTCCGCATTTGTGTCCAGTTGTTCTGTACTTTACTTGCCACTGGTATTTAACAGGCGATGCGTTGTTGGAGATTGTGCACCTCTTGCCAAAAAAATTTCAAGCACAGGCAACCCTTCGTAGGTATCCATAGTCTCTCCAAGACTGAAGGAGGCTGTTATATATATATTTTTTTCCATTTTAGCTATATATGTATATATATATATATATATATATATATATATATATATATATATATATATAACATTATATATGTATATATATAACATTATATATATATATATATATGTATATTACATTTTGTATATATATTACATTATATATTTTATATTTTATATATTACATTTTATATATATATATATATATATTTCATTTCATATATATATTGCATTATATATATATATATATATATATATATATATATATATATATATAAAGAGAAAGAGAGAGCGTTTACTTGAAGTATATATTTTTTCTTCTCAAAGTGTTTTAAATTTTCGTTAAGTCGTCTTCACATGATTGGGAAACCCTAACCATCACTCCATTTATTACATTTTATGTAAATCTTACGATAATTTCTAATTCCTTTCCGACACACTTTACGGATGATATGAAGACAATTTAACAATAGTTTCTGGAGCAAGTTAAGAAAGAAGTGCATTGGCAGAAATCATTTAACTTACATTTTTTGAAATGTGTCAATATTTATAGGTTTAAAACAACAAGTCATTAATACAGAATTCACAAGGTCGTTTCGCTCTTTACTAAGCATTATATATATATATATATATATATATATATATATATATATATATATATAACTACTTCGTTTACTCACATAAAATTAATATACGAAAGTATAGATTTATGCGTAAACTTTAAGTATTTACTTCAAAAGTGCTCAATACGTAGGTAGAGCTAGTTAGTAATTTATAAAATATATATGGCGATTAAGCTACACTGAATATTCGGCGTTTCATCCACTCCAGGATTCCTCAGGCTTATGCGCCTATAGAATGACCAGCAGCAATATATCACACAAAAAATATTTAGCAATATATTACCCATGAGACGTGCTGCTATGGAATTTTAACAGGTATCGCTAGTTATTATAATTCCTATATTTTTTTGCAAAGTTAGCACAATTTTCAGTTTAGTATTTGTATTTATGATGAAAATATTTTTCTTAGTGTTTTCATTTTCAGCAAAGACAAACTGGTTCAAATTAAGCCCAATGCTAACATTAAGCTATAGTTGAATTGCAACGATAATGTAAAATATATAAAGAGGAACATTACTATTTGAACCAATTAATCTCGTTTTAGAAAAATATTAGCTATCTTTAAAAGATTTGTGTAAAATCCATTTGATTGGATTGCCCTCTGTTTGCTTTCGAAGCAAGGCAATATCTCGTCTGCTACTACCTTTCAGAAATTCTCATCTACTGATGTAATTTTTAGGTTCTTTCTTTTGTCTTAATCCAGGCTATTTTTCAAGGCAGCTAGAATTACCCACACTAAAAAACGACCCCGTTTCTTAATCTCCCCATTGTCGTACGATACGTTAACTTTGGAGGAAATATTTTTTGCATTAAACTAGCATGTGTGCCCGGCACTGTCCAGGTGTTTGGAGGTGTGTGTTGAAAAAAAAAGTGGTAGTAGGAAGTCAGACTCGAACCCGTACCGCGAAGGAGGAAAAGAACGGGGAAAAACGTGACGTCTTTGCTGTTATGACCACTGCCAAACCGGTAGTGACGTAGGTTTTAATGAAGGCTAGACAATCGAAAAGAGGGGATGACTTTCGAAAATATGTGCAAAAAAAGAGACCCCTTTTGAGACCCAGTTGAGGGTAAAGAAATTAATGTTTTAGCCAATTTTTCGATATTTGTCGTCTGAATCGTCGAGATTCAAAACGATTCTGCTCTTGTGAAAAGCCATCGCTTCGGTCGAAAGATTAGGTAGACAAGCAAAGATACATACACACATTTATATATTGGTAGCCAAAATTTCGATCCAAACCGATCAAAACGCTTGCCCTGTCTCTGAATACATTCTATGTAAAATTTGAAATGTTTAGACCAGAGATTGTCCGAGTAATTTGATAGAGACCCCAAAGGTCGAATATTTTCAAACTTTAACCCCCATCAGGACCCCTTTACATTTACTGTTTTGGACTCAAATCAAGTTGAGTTTGATCCATGTTCAAGGAATCTATATCTAAAATTTCAATTGTTTGTACCCAAAATTGGCGAAGGAGTTTGGTAGAGTTCTCAAAGGTTAAATCGTTGTACTTTGACCCCTGAAGACAGAAATTTTTGGCCGAAAATGGATTAAAAATATTTTTAGAAATCTCAATACCCTGTATATCAAATTTCGAGTCTGTAGACTGAAAATTGACAGAGTTATTGCGTAGGGAAATATACACAGACAAACACACACACAGAAACTTTATCTTTTATAGGTATATAAATCGAAAAAAGACGGCGCACACATGCGAACGGTTAAATCATAGTTATCGTTCTTGATTTGTTTGAATAGATATTTATCACACACATTAGCAAAAACACAAAATGACCACACAATAAAAGTGTTTCTAAATTCATCTTATATTTTTATATGCATTGTTGTTTTAAATAATAAATATAAAAATATAAGATGAATTTAGAAGCATTGAAAATTCTTACCGCTCAGAACCAATAACTTCCATATGCTCATAGATCACTCAACAAATATTTCAATCACTTACCTAAAACAGAAACAAAAGTGTATTAAATAAATTGAATATATATTCCATAATATGATTCTATAAAGAAGTTTTAAAGAAGAATATATTTTACAGGAATAAAATAAATAATATGATTTAGATATAATTATATATTTTTAAGACAATTGTTAGAAATAGGCACTGAAATTTATTTGATATTTTGTTTTGTGTAAATATAATCTTAAATTTACTAAAAGGTTGTATTGACTTCTGAGGTTCTAAATTATTATTCTACAAGCATTTGTATTCGAAGAATAAGGTATTAATTTTTGTACGTATTATATTTTCCCCCCAAGTATTTGTGACCATAAAGTATGCAATTTTATTACTATTTTATTAATTAATTATTTTGGGTGTTTTAGTAGCGTTTACCCTGACCTGTTTGAACCAATTGTTTTTGTCGCTTGCCTAGACCACGTCCCGAAAGATTCCCACATACTAGATCATTAAACTTCCAAATATACACACACACCCACACACACACACACAGATACACACACACATATACATACATATATATATTAATATATATATAACTACATAATTTACTCAACTAAAATTAATATGCGAAAGTATAGATTTATGCGTAAACTTTAAGTATTTACTTAAAAAGTGCTCAATACGTACGTAGAGCTAGTTAGTAATTTATAAAATATATATGCCGATTAACCTATACTGAAGGACTCCTCAGGCTTATGCGCGAATTCTGTAGTATATATAGAAGAGGAGCATATAAAAACGATGAACAACCACAGAATTCGCGCATAAGTCTGAGGAGTCCTAGAGTGGATGAAACGCGGAATATTCAGTGTAGCTGAATCACCATATTTATTTTATAAATTACTATATATATACATATATATATATATATATATATATTTCTGTAGAAATATATTTTTCTTATTATATATCAATCCTTACATAAGCTCAATGTGAATACAGAGCAATATATAGAGTAAATGACAAAAAATTATATTCCAAAATACATGATGTTTACAATTTTTATATTTTATTCCTTTACATCAATTGATCCTTACAGTTCTGTACAGCGTCTGTTTCGTAGCACAAAATCATTAACTTAATAATTATATCAATTAGTGAATCTATTATGCCCTTAACTCATCAGAAGAAATAACAACAATCAATCCACAAAAAGGAATTAAAATGTGATACGACATGGTGAGAATCTGAAAATTTGGAAGAGAAACTGCAATAATAGATTCACTAATTGATATAATTATTAAGTGATTGATTTTGCGTTACGAAACAGACACTGCCAAGAACTCTAAGGGCCAGTTGATGTAAAGGAATAAAATATAAATTTGTCAACGTCATGTATTTTGGAATATAATTTTTTGTCATTTATTTTCTCTCTCTCTCTCTCTCTCTCTCTATATATATATATATATATATATATATATATATATATATATATATATATATATATATATATATATATATAAACCCGACCGCCTGTACGGCAGTCAACGCTGCTAACCATTGCGCTATTGGCGGCTGTTGAACGAGTACCTCCGCTCGATTTGTTTACATAAAGAGCGTCGCTTATATGCTAATGGTAATTCGTGTATCACTTCTCAATATATATATATATATATATATATATATATATATATATATATATATATATATATATATATATATATAAAGTAATGTGATTTATAATTTAAAATTTAAAAATCAAATTTTAATTAAATTAAAAATCAGTTTCATAAGAAGGAACAACAACAAAATCAATTATCTGTACGATCGTTTCGGAAAACAATGTTTTTTATTGTGGTATACATCAAGAATAATTATATATAGGTTTTTTGGTAAGCAAGGTCTTCTCATCAGCAAATTTAGGAGGGTTTTTATTGAATTTAAAAGACACCATAAATAAACCTAGCATTAAAAGTAAGGCAGATGAATCTGAAAAATTGAAATAAAAGGTCTGGATTTAAAATTTATAAGAAAATTAATATGGGTTAGAGATAGAAATAAGTAGAGAAAAATATATATTTTTGAATTTACATAATAAATTTGCTTTAAAAATATATAGAGATATTTACCTTTTAATTTTTCTTTTTTTTTGAAATCAGGAACTGTGGTTAAAGTAGTAATTTAGATGTTTGCTATAGCTTTTTATCTTATTGAATGATGAATTTTAAAAGGGGGGACGCTCGTGCAATAAATTGTTTCCGTTAGCGTATTTTTGATTTAAAGACGCTACGGTTTATATATAGAGAGAGAATATATTTTTTTATTACAAGTTTTAAGGGGAGATAATTGTCATGTGTTCTTGACTTTAAATATAATTTATTTTACGGGTCTAAGGGAGGTAATTAGTTTAACTTAATTTATTAAAAAAAAATAATAATAATTGTAATCTATTTTTACTAATAAGTAATTTTTAATGATTTAAGGTGGTTTATACTTATTAAATTTGATTTAAGGTGGTTTATATTTATTAAATTTGATTTTTCAATTTGAAATTATAAATCACATTACTTGATATTGAATTAGCTCTAGGACATTTAACTATCGAGCTTATTATATATCTAAATTACAACGAGCTCTTTCTATTTCCTGTATTTTAATTAAACTAGTAATTTCACTGTTACATTAAAATACACTCAGCTCTTTAGACTATTTTTCTAATCTCCTTTAAATTATATATATATATATATATATATATATATATATATATATATATATATATAAAAGTGTGTGTGTGTGCGCGCGTGTGTGTGTCTCTGCATCTGCGTGTACATTAGTGGAGTGGAAGCTCTCTCTTAAAATTCATATATATATATATATATATATATGTGTGTGTGTGTGTGTGTGTATTTTTACGCAAAATGTGAAAAAACGGGTATAAACTCTTTATTAAAATTCCAGATGACAATAATTTTGTAAAATTATGAATATTTTCTTTGTTAGAATTTTCTGAACACACACACACACATATATATATATATATATATATATATATATATATTGTTTTTATAATATATAATTATCCACTGACACGTGTTCTGTCGACTACGACTCATTAGAGTGGCTGAATCTTGCGAGATTCGAAATCGACACCTCATGGTAAGAAGCCCGAACTCTTACCACTGAACCACCTCGTACGACTGTTTGAACCTATTGCGATTTCGAAAATGTTATTTTTTTTATTTTATTATTTTTTTTCCATACGTTTTAAATGGATTCAATTATTTATACGAATGTGCATACTTACCTAAATGTGAGTATGGAATAATTTTCCTTCTGACCATTTTTGTACCCCCCTAGGGGGAGCGGCTTATATACATGCGAGTTGCGAATAATTTTCCCTACCCAAGACATCTTACCGGCGTTTTGCAATGTTCACAACTTCCGATCGTTAAACAATCTAGATTTTCATTGTATTCAACTTAAATCGGCATTTAATAGGTCTTGGTTCGACGCATTCTCGTGATAACTACTAGAGTGCCCTGGGGTAAAAGCTTAGCAAATAGAGCTAAAGGTGACCGTGGCTGAGTTAGAATCTTATGACTGGCAGGAATTGTTACCCTATACTGATAAAGATGATGAACATGACACACTAGTGACTGGATTATTATTAATTAATAAGTGTAATAAAAAATTAAATAAAATTGTCTTTATTAACACGTACATAAAGATTAATTCAAGTTACGGATTTATTGTTTGAAACAAAGACAATATGAATAAGAATTATATTTATTTTCTTAATCCATGGATTTCAATAATCCGTCATATTATCAGAAGAAATATTATGCAAATCGTATTCATAATATTCCGAACTTTGTTATGTACATGCAATTAAAAATTCGGTAATTGTTCATATACCAATGAATTGTAAGTCAGTATAAAGTGATTTAATTTGTAAGCTTGAAAATTTCGAGTTTTTGTAATCGAGCATTCAAATATTGTTTTAACAAAACCAAGACAACAAAGATTGGATTGATAGCAACAAGTAATGTATTTTCAGTGTTTGTTACAATTGTTTCGCGCCATTCGGACAATTTCCAACCTTGTATGGTTTGAAAATATTCACAAGAACGAACTCTCTTCAGACGTTGAGAAAAAACACTTTTTAATGAACAATATGGAATCCATTTGCCTTTTAAGGAAAACTATGTGATAAAAAAAACTTACACTTCTTTCTTCAGAGTGTTTTTTTTTTCTGTTTTTCGTTTGTTATGGATATATATATATATATATATATATATATATATATATATACATTTACATATATATATAGAGATTTACATATATATATAGAGAGAGAGAGAGAGGGGGGAGAGACAGAGAGAGACAGAGACAGAGACATAGGGATTATTACTTATGATAAAAAAACTTACACTTCTTTCTTCAGAGTGTTTTTTTCTGTTTTTCGTTTGTTATGGATATATATATATATATATATATATATATATATATAGAGAGAGAGAGAGAGAGAGAGAGAGAGAGAGACAGAGACAGAGACAGAGACAGAGACAGAGCGATTATTATTTAGTTCATTTTTGTATTAGTATAATAATAGTAGGATTTTATCTATTGGAAAAAAAAACATTTTTTTTTCATTGTAAAAACGTGAATTAAATAACTGCCTCGTTTTCTACATGGTAATCAGCTGATAATCTCTGTTTTTTATTTAACAATTCAAGTTAAAGCTTACCTGCGGTTTTCCACAGTAATATTTTTGAATCTCCGTTTTCTGATTTACTAGTATATACATTCTAAATCTTCGATGTGTTTAAACCATTTAGTATTTCTTGAAATTCAATTTTATTCAATTCTATTTTAGTGCTCATTATAAAATGCCAACAGCTTCTTTAAACTATATATATTTTTACCTGTATACATTTTAAATGTTATTAACAGTATCCATGTAAATGGAAACCTCAGCAACAATTCGATAATTCATTTGATCGATAAAACATTATTGATATATTTGCATTTTGTCCACTTATGTCCGACATTTATTAAATGCAATTAATCAAAATTCCTATCACCTAATTTCACTGCTAAGTGCTTGGTAAATAACAAGTGAATCAAAACCTCTCTCTTGTTCAGGCACTGTGACCAAAGACGTTAGCTTACAACGACTACGTTTTATCAGACAACAGATGTTAAATAAAAAAAATCATAAAAAACAATGTTGCATTTCATTAACATTAACGTATAGGCGTGCTAGTTGGACAGTATTTCCAGTCTTCACGTTTTTATCATTTGGATTACGAGTTTATTCGTAAGTTATTAATGCCTCACAATCACGCACACAACAGTAGTATAGGGGAGAACTTGAATGACTACAAGACACTATCTTCGAGTGTCTAAGGTCTCTCTGTAGAGGGGGTTGTCAGAATACTATGGCATGAGGATACCCTGGCCAAATATTAAAAATCACATAGTATTCGGAGCTCAAATAAGATATCCTCACTACGGTTACCCCCTAGCTTTTCCGAGGAATGGTGCACCTTCTCCAAGTGATATTAGCTCAAGTAATAGCACGAAGCTGGATACTCCACCAGACTAGATAAATTCTTGTCCTGGAATCCAGTAAGACCATGAGACCAACATGAAAGATATACTACAACGTAGAAAAATGGTTAATTGGGGAGAGGAAATTTATGTTCTCAATTTCTTTACTAACGCAGTGCATGAGAGATAAAGAACTTTTATGGAACATTCGAATATCTATGTATCTCATATAGACTTCAAGTGTTAGCCCCAGGTCGTGGGCTCCTTGATTTCTGAGAACCTCGACTGAAGTAAAATAAAACAAAAATAGGAAACACGTGAAGCATGCATGGTCTTCCTGAGTGCACAGTGAACGAGGCATAAAAAATGACTACGTTCAACATTGCCACCAACTCCTATTTACCTCCAATGCCTTAATATATTTAAATTTTAGTTCAGCCTATGCAAAACTACTAAATAGACATACACAGAAAATTTTGGATTAATATGGTAAAATAGTCCCCAAAATAGACTGTTTTATTAGCCCTAAAATAGCACCTAGGACACACCCAAGAGTTATCGCGACGTATGAACAAAAATTATAGAAATCAGTTAGTTACAACTTTTCAGAAAGTTGTGTAAAAATCCAAGGCATCAATTTCTTTAATTAACACATACTGTCAATTTTTACACATTTTAACCCGAAAGTCACCCCTAGGGAGCTTTCCCGGAAAATCGGTTCTATTACATTTTACTCGTGTCATGTTTAATGTTTGTGCAAAATTTCTAAAGATTTCAAGGAGCAGTGATTGAGAAAAGTGTGAACAGATGAACGGACGATCAGATGAGGGCGAATTCACAAGTCCACCATCCTTTTGTCGTGGACCCAAAATAATAGAACACAAGTAACAGGATTAAAAAATTGTATAATTAATAACTTCTATTAAGTGAAGTATTAAAAGACTATTACAATGCACGAAATAGACAGATGTCCGTGTTGAAAAACGAAGCAAAGACCGTGATGATGTATAAATCTCTATATATAATCGTTTTTCTCTCATGAAAGTTGATGAATACGGGTTTCGCAATCCAATACAAATAATTCCTTAGGTATGTGACATCGCATACATGCTTTCAATTCAGCAGGTTCTTGCATGCTTTCGCGCAGATTGTATAATTGCATGTATTTGTTGGTTCAAAATGGCGTTTGCGGTTGACAGATACGAGGGGCGTGCAATAAGTAATGCCCCTTACCAACTCCCATATGTCTGATCTAGCTAAAATTTTGCATGTGCAATGATTTATGTCTCTACGGGTTATGTGACAAATTACAGCTCTGAACTAATTGTGTTTTTTTGTTTTACAGGTGTTTGAACTGAGTCAGGTGTGAAATGGAGCCTGTTGAATGTCGAGCAGTGATCCGGTTTTTGTATTTGAAAGGACGCACACAACAGCAGACTTTTGATAAAATGAGAGAAAATTATGGTGATAATGCCCCATCATATGACCTTGTAAAACGATGGCATCGTGAATACAAACATAGCCGGAAATCTGTGGAAACAGCTCACAGGCCTGCTCGCCCCCTTCTGCCATTGATGAGGCATCTGTCCGTCAAGTTGAGCCAGCCATTTTGGAAGATCGGTATATTACTATTCGCCAAATAGCCCAAGATGTCAAGATTAGTACAGGGTCTGTGGAAACTATCATTCATGCCCATTTGCATATGCATAAGGTGTCTGCCAGATGGATTACCAGGTTGCCCAAATCATTCCAGAAGCGAGAACGTGTCGAGTGCTCGAGGATGAATTTGAAGATGTGCCAAGAGGATGAGTCAAAGTTTTTCAAAAGACTGATTAAACAGGATGAAACCTGGGTCCATCACTATGATCCAAAGACCAAAGCCCAGTCAATGCAGTGGAAGCACTTGGACTCACCACCTCCAAGGAAGGCAAGGGTGCAGTCTTCCGTTGGCAAGGTAATGCTCACAGTCTTCTGGGGCCAGGACGGAGCAGTGATGACATATTCTCTGGCAAAAAATACCACAATTACAGGAGCCTATTATGCTTCACTTTTGAGGAAATTAATGGAAGCTATCAAAATAAGAGGCGGGGCAAGATCAGCAAATTACCCTCCTCCTGCACGACAACACCCCGGTTCACAACACGCATGTCGCCAGATCACAAGCACGGGCGTGTGGTTATGAAATCCTTCCCAATCCTCCCTACGCTCCTGACCTTGCACCCTCTGACTTTCTTCTCTTTCGCAGCCATGAAGTTTTTTTTTGAAAGGAAAGCGTTTCCCAGATGATGCAGCCTTGATTTCTGAAGTCACGTCGTGGTTGAAGGACCAACATCGGGTGTTCTACAAAAACGGTCTCCAGAGGTGCCTCAAACGATGGGAAAAATGTATAACTCTGGATGGTTTCTATGTAGA
The DNA here is from genome assembly GCF_053919585.1 of Euprymna scolopes. Taxonomy (NCBI): domain Eukaryota; kingdom Metazoa; phylum Mollusca; class Cephalopoda; order Sepiida; family Sepiolidae; genus Euprymna; species Euprymna scolopes. The sequence goes on from NC_136509.1 coordinate 41,836,495, forward strand.
GAAAGACTAATAACTGTGCCAAGTTTCGTTGCTCTACTGGTTTGGGGCGTGGGTCAGGGCATCACTCGTACCCAGATTTGCATCGGGTTTGGAACCCACAATGAGACACACAGCGCTTGTCTGGTGAATCTTGCTAATACCCTGCTTTCAAATTTCCTTCTATTCGTTGCGATAACCTGCTCTCTCTCTATCTATCTCTCTCTCTCTCTCTCTCTGTATCTCTCTTTCTGTCTCTCTCTACGTGTAAATTTATTTAAATATCGTTTTATCAATAATACATTTTACTTTAAAAGTAAAACTTCTACGAAGTGATCCACCGTGCGTTATAGTTTTCCATAATGTATTTCCAAGAGAGTCCAGTTAGTCACATGGCGTGTGTTTCAAATATTTTGAAAACAATATGCACCTGACAATGTGATATGATAAGCAAATAAGATGAGTCATTTTAATTTATTCATATTATTTCATGTAGGGGTGACTGTGAATTTACGTGGTAAATGTGTTATTTTATTTCTTTATTACCTATATTAGTGTTTGATTTTTCATATTATGATGTTCAGGTATTAGGCTATTTATTACCGCTTATTACGTATATCCTGATGATAATCCAAGAGTACATAAGAAAATTAAGTCACCCTAAAAAGAGTACAGAAAATCCTGATATTGTTTTATGTATACGTATATTTTTCACTTTATTATTATTTATTAAAACATTTTTTTAAATAATGATATATACATATATATGTATATGTATATATATATGTATATGTATATATATATATATATATATATATATATATATATATATATATATATATATACTAGTATTTCAGCCTGGCGTAGCCCGGGTGTTTGGATGTGTCTGTTGAGCAAAAAAAAAAAAGTAGTAGTAGGAAAGCAGGCTCGAACCCGTAGTGCGAAGGAGGAAAAGAACGGAGGAAAAAACCTGACGTCTTTGCTGTTACCACCACCGCCAAAACCGGAATAACTTATGTTTAAATTAAGGTTAGACAATTGAACAGAGTGGATGACTTTCAAAAATATCGGTGAAAAAGCGACCCCCCTGTAGAAAAGTGCCCAGTTGAAGGTGGAGATATAAATGTTTTTAGCCAATTTTTCGATATTTGTCGTCTGAAAGGTCGAACTTCAAAACGATACTGATCATGGTAAAATCCGTCGCCTCTGTCGAACGTTTAAGGTAGACATGCAAATATACATACATACATACATACATACATACATACATACATACATACATACATTTATATATTGGTACATAAAGTGTTCGACCCAAACCGATTAAAAATCTTGCCCTATATCTCAATACCCTTTATGTAAAATTCCAAATGTTTAGACCAGAAATTGTCTAAGTAATTTGATAGAGACCGCAGAGATCAATTTTTTAAAGTTTTACTCCTATTATGACCCCTTAAAATTTGTTGTGTTGGGCTCAAATCAAGCTATTAACTTAGATCCATGTCCAATGAACCTATATCTAAAATTTCAATTGTTAAGACACAAAATTGTCGAAGGAGATTGGTAGAGTTCTCAAAGGTCAAATCGTTGAACTTTGACCACTTGGCAGCCAAATTCCTGGCCGACAACCGACCACAAAGATTTTCCCAAATCTCAGTACCCTGTATATCAAATTTTGTATCTGTAGACTAAAAGTTGACAGAGTTATTGCGTAGGGAAATGTACACACACAGACACACAGATACACAAACACACAGACACAAACATAGATACACAGATTATGTTCACTTTTATATATACTAGCATTTCAGTCCGACGTTGTCCGGGTGTTTGGAGGTGTATGTTGAGCAAAAAAAAAACACTAAAAGAAAAACGGTCAATGTTTTTTTTTAATTTGACCTCTATTATAACTCCTTAACATTTATTGTTTTGGGCTAGAATCAAATTATTAAGTTACATCCATGTCCAAGGAACCTATATATAAAATTTCAAGTGTGAAGACCCAAAATATTCGGAGGAGTTTGGTAGAGTTCTCAAGGGTCAAATCATTGAACTTTGATCCCTTATCAGACAAATTTCTGGCCGAAAACCGATCACAATGATTTTCGCAAATCTTAGTACCCTGTATATCAAATTTCGAGTATGTAGACTTAAAATTAACAGAGTTATTGCGTAGGGAAATGTACACACACAGACAGACATACACACAGATACACAGACACGTTAACTTTTACTGATACGTAAAATATAAGAAACATGTTTCGTGAGACGTTGTTATAAAATTGTTCTATCTTTTTAAAAATTTATGGCTGAGACTTTAATGTGAAAAAAGTACGTTGGAGTTATTATATTATGCAGTTTTTTGTTTTTTTTGCAATAAAGTGTTTTTTTACGAAAAATATTTTTATATAGACCAAGAAGCAACTCGAGGATAAGGGTTAATGAGTACAAAATTAGGACAATAGCAAATAATATATGTCGGTGGAAATTGGGTATAATTTGATTACTTAAGGGCCCGGCTAAACAAGAACTTGTTTACGCTGGACTTCGAGATAGCTACGTTGTAGGCAGTTTGAAAGCAGACCAGCAAAACAGAATTCCACAGGCGAACAGTCATAGGAAATAAGCTTTATTCATAGACATCACGTTAAGGGTTAGGCACAGATCAAGCGTGAGGTAAATTATTCCTAGTGGTTTTAGCAAGTCAAGTGTAATAGTTTGGCATAGGAGTTCCTAAGACTGGAGTCCTAACGAGCATTTGCCATGAAAATAATGAAACAATTGTAAATGATTTGTTCTCAGTGAACATCATTTGAAATCAACCATCTTAAAATTGGGGCATATATACAGCAAAAGAAAATTTGCGTAATTATCTCTGCATACATAAAACTCTCAAGTACTATTATACAAGCAAGCAGAGAGATCTGTTTACTCTTTTTCTCCTAGTACTTGAATGTTACGCGAGTTTCCCGCCACGTGGACGAATAAGCTAAAAAGAAAACGAAATCGGAGACTAATTATGTTATTGATGTTTCTGTGGATTTCTCGTAATATTTGGTGTAAAACCAATTGCGATTGGCACACAACCAATAATTACAGGCGTCTGCAGTTATCAGACATTTCAAAAATAAAAATGCAGTCGGTTAATTTTTGACTATTTCGAAACAACTTTGTGAAACAACTCGGAGAAACTCGATCATTTTTGCTGCAAGTTGTGGACACATGTACGCGCGAAAATTACATTCGATTTCGTAGTTCTCTATGAATGTTGCTAGATCATTATGATTGATTTGGTGTGTATTTTCAACCGAACTAACGCCGATAATGTAAGTGTATAACATATTTCCAATTATTTACGTAAATTAGCCTTGTATTGTATTGTCGGTCTATAGCGCTAACGTATAATATATATATATATATATATATATATATACATATATATATACATATATATGTATAAATATATATATATATTTATTTATTTACATGGCAATTTAGATACACAGAATATTCCGCGTTTCAGTCTCGTGGGAATTAGTCAGGCTTACGCAATAGTTGCGTTTACCAGTGTTTTTATATATGGACATGCTATGGGATTTTTAGTAAGCCAATCAGCTTCCTGAATTCCATCGCGCCCATCTTATCAGCCAATGAACGAACCCCTAGGTTCAACCCTTCCTTTGTGTTTTTCATGAGGAGAGAGGATATCTAGGTAAACTGCACTATTTTTAACCTAGATCTTTCTATTAAAAAAAACGACGACGACATAGTTAGATATGTGATATATATATATATATATATATATATATATATGTGTGTGTGTGTGTGTGTGTGCGTGTGTGTGTGTGTATTCTATTTTATTTTGTGGTATTTTGTATTTTATTTTATTTATTTTCTATTGTTTTTGTAAATTTTAAAATTTTACAATAATTTTGTATCAGTATCCTAGAATATATTTTATGCTGTGCACACATTTGTTCGCTAGAGTTTAAGAGATGTCGGTGTTCTTTAAAGAATAGCATAGTAAATTTTTCATTTAGGCATAATCTACATGGATCGTTTAGATCTTCACATGTGCCTGCTTGTCTTTGTTAATTCGACTATCGCCGAACGTCTGCTTTCTTTGAGTTCCCAGTATTAGTTTGCTCGTACTCTTTTCATTCGGTGTTTTTGTTGTTGTTTTTGAAAGTACTTTATGGTCATTTATCAGGTTTTGAAAACTGAGGAAGTCATCCCTACGTAATATTTCTTGTTATTAAGGTTTTCTTTCGCAGATATTGGTGCCTGGTAAACTATGCTTTTCGTAAAACATTAATTTTGAACTGGGCAGAGTGTGCTGGACCAATAGTTGCATTTATCTTGTTCATTATTGGTATTTTTTATTTCTATTATTGTTGGTGTGGTCTAGGTTTGGTTTATTATTATTATTATTATTATTATTATTATTATTATTATTATTATTTCTGTCAGTTAGATGTTTGTCCTTTGTATTTATTTTTATTTATGTTACGCATATATATATATATACATATATATTATGCATATACATACACAGATACAAATGTATACATATATATGTATTTTATATATGTATTTTACGCATCTATATGTACGTATATATATATGCATGCATCTCCACATACCTATCCATATACATATGCATATATAAAATGTGTATACAAATATATAAATATACATATATACATGTATATATTTAGACATATACGTATGAATATACAGATTTAGATACATATATACATACTTATACATATATACATACACACATACACACATATACAATAATCAAAATTTATTAAGTATATATATATATATATATATATATTATTTATCAACATGGAGTACTGTTTCACAGCTCATAATTGCAACCAAACAAGCAACTACATCAAACCAAGATCGGAACTTAAACGAGAGTCGGATCTTCTTACCGTCGCGCTATTTCGCTGCTGCTACGCGGGTGGTTAATTAACAATCTACTGACATTGTTCAAATACCAAAACTCAAGTTGTTTATACAATGAGCATCGCTTCATTCAATAAAGGTAATTTGTAAATAACTTCCCAAATATGGTCAACCCAAGATAGGGAGCATTATAGTCATCCACATACATAGTTTATATAAAATGTTGCTTTTAGAGAGAGCGAAGGTTTCACTAAAACAAATAATATAGCAATACGCTTATAGAAATTAGTAGTATTATTATAAAGATTGTTTTCCCAATTCATAATTTTAATGTAATTTCCGGCATATGGCGTCCGACTTGTACGCATATGGCGTAATCTGAATCTTAAGCTCTCATAAAATCTATGCATTAAAGTGTGATGGGTTTTTTTTTCGGCCATAACGCGTAAAATAGTGTCTCCCACTTGGTTTATGTTTCCAATTCATCAACATATACATGAGGGCTTTACATATTCCCTAAGGAAAAAGACTTATGGGACTTCATTGTATGAGCAGGGTGGCCAATTGGCATGTTTATTTCTTTCTGTTATTCATTCATATTTTTTCTTCAGTAGACTTATCGTATTAATTGCTACTTATAAACGCTGCTAACATAGGTGTTAGCCAATCTTTGCGGAACTAAAATTAACTACCAAAAATACTATTAGCGGTTTGAAATCCGGCCTCATTATACAATACATTGTATATTGTACGAGGGATTAAATAATGAAAATCTGACCTTAAAATCATGGGTCGTTATTCAAATGAAATATAACTAGCAAAATTGAAGCATAGAATTGTTAACTAATTGCGAGTTAGCAAAACCTTTGAAAACATTAAAATTGTCATGTTCGAAAATAATGTGTATATTTTTCTCTCTCTCTTTCTCTCTCTATATATATATTTATACATATATACATATATACATATATACATACATGTATATATACACATACATATACGTATATATACATATATACATATATATATACATATATATATAGACATATAAACATATATATGCACATATATACATATATATATAAACATATATATACACATATATATGCAAATATATATATTCATATATACACACTTATACATATATATGCATATATACATATACATACACATATATATACATATATACAGACATGCATAAATACATATATATACATGTACATATATACATATATACATATAATTACATATATATGCACATATACATACATATATACATACATATATACATATGTATAGAGAGAGGGCTATACATGTATATATATATACCTATAGATATACATATGCATAAACATATACATACATATATATAAATCCATATACGTATATACATATACATATATACATATATATACACATATACATATATATACATATACATATATATACATATACATATATGCATATACATATATGCATATATATAGATATATATATAGCCGTATACATATATACATATATCCATATATATAGATATACATATAGCCGTATACATATATGCATATATATATATATATAGATATACATGTACATATATATCTATATATACATATACATATATACACATATATACATATAAATATATACAGGTATATACATACATATATACATATATACATATACATGTATACATAAACATACATACATACATACACACATACACACACACACTCATATATATATATATAATAAAGATAAATAATTGTAAATTATGAGTCAGTTTTAAAGGAGAAACAAAACAAATCAAATTGAGTGTACGATAATTTCAGCACAGTTTTCTTTTATTCGCGAAGTTCAGAACTAGTAAAATTGTCTGTCATTTTTTGTTCAGAAATACCACATAGTATAAAATACATTGTGTCCAATATGTGGAATTAAAATTCATATGTATTTCATCTTTACCTTTTTTCTGGTTGACTCCTAACTGTTTAATAAATACAATAATACATTGAATTATTAAATAATTCCAATCTGTAATGCTTTTATCACTATAGTTTAATTAAATAAGTTAAAAATTGGTTTGAAACGAGTCTATAAATTAGAATACATAACTTAGTCAGTGATATATGAAATATATATTTACTTATATAATGGCTAAAATTATTTGAAAAATCTTTTCACAGATTTGACCATGGAATATAGAAGATTTTAGGCATTAAATAATTTGTATTCTATTGTATATTTTAATGTCATCTGTTAAATTTTATGAGTTTGCATCTTAATCCTCTTGATCTTATTAAAACAAATGTATTTTTTGCGGATTGTGGTATTTTTATTTCGTCGTCTAATTTGAATCCATCACGTTGCATACTTTTTACAATAAAGTTATTAAATTGAGTTTCGTTGTGAGCCTTTGTGGATATGCACTACGACTCTAAAATCACAGTAGCCTGATGGCCAAAGTAAACCATATAGCTTTGTGTTAGGTACCTATTTTCCAATAGGCATATCTAAAATAAACTTTAATTTTAGAAACATCTACTGTGTATTAATTAATGAGTGTTTGGTCATAACTGAAATAATGTACTTCATCAATTTTCCAAAAAGATTGAAGAGGATTGCTAACAATAGAAAAATGATATTTGGAGTAAATATCATTTGAGCATAAGATTTAAAATATAATAACCATCTATGTTTTTTTTTTTAAATCAAACTTCACTGCCTTGTGGGCCTTATCACAGCAAAAGGCTAAGAGATGGGAACTCTGAGTTCAAATCCTACTGCTGCCTTGAAGTTTTCCTTAAAAGGCTATGGAACCTCATCTAGAAAGTAAAGGCGTAGTAGCGGACAGGATAGCGCGATTGTTTTCCTCACTGAGATAACTTTCGGCCAGAAGATGCGGTCTCCTCGCCTGCCAGTCGTCGCAAGTTCACTCCACTGGACATGAGCATTGGAGGTCCAGAAGGTGTCTATCTGATGCGCAACAGATACTACATCTGAACTGCGCAAGCAAGTTAAGAGCCAATGTGGAAAGTCCGATACCGAAGGAGAAAGCACTGAGACCTCGACTAGTCATATTCAAGGCTGGTGGACTGCATGCTGCTGCTGATGATGTTTTTAAAAGTCTCTAAATGTAGTTCGTTATGGCGCAAAAGCACCCAAGTATGTAAAAAAAATCTGCACACCTTTTTCTAAAATTGCAACTATTCAACTTTCACAAGCTTTGTTGGCATTAGATTTGTCAACAAAGGTAGCCTTGACAGTGTTCTCACTGTTAAATTCATATAAAACACCCACCATATGTTTATAGGAAGAAAAGGAAATATATATACATATCAATGGTATGGGTATATATGGTTGCGTTAGAATGCTATTATTTATCTAAGACTTGAATTTACCTTAAAATTGAAATCATCGTATTTATCGATGTAAAAATTCCTAAATTAAAAAAAAATGGTTTATCCAGATTTTAAATTACGTAAAATGCATTAGGAATAAATGGTTTGGCATTTATACTGTTCACTTTTAGCTTAACAAACAGAAGAAGAACTGTCGTAAGAATATAACGTATTGTTTATTTAGAAGATGAAAATGCGCGTTTCTGAAAAAAAAAGATCTTGATATAAATATAAGAAACTATTATTAACTAATATATTTTTATTTAATAAGCATATGCTATTTATAAATTCATATTTCCTTCATGAAAAGACCCGAAAGATTTTACAACTATGCGATAGGTTTTAAATCCTATCAGAATCCATACATATGCTGGTAAAAAAATAAGATACTTTTGATCTCGTGGCATAGTATACTGAAAACTCTTACCCCCCTGAAAAATTAGTTTGAATCTTTCTTTAGAATTACAGTTATTACTTAGCAGACAACTATACTCATAATCGTGAGATTTAAAAAATAATTTATAAATGTTTTTAATATTCAATGCTGGTTATTGGATTAGGAAACTAGAGAAATCCCGTACCGACGAGTATTTAAATAAGTGTCAATGATAGTATTTGATACACTGTACATTCTTTAATGTAGCTGCTGTCTGTACATATAGCCAAGAGAAATATCTACGTGCAATACATTTTGTTTAACTTGAATTTTATGTATACCAAACTTTAATGGAGTTTTAATCCTTTTATAAATCTTAAACTTAAAGCAACAATTTGTTTATTATTATGTTCTTTTTCTTAGATCTAGACACTTATTCGATGGTAGCAGAAAACACCAAATAAGAAATTCTATCTTTGGTGTCTATAAAAAATATACACTAGTAAAATCATATCGACGCCTCTGAAGTTAATACTTTACAGTGCATCAATAAATCCTCTTACTGCATACGAAAGTGAATCATGAAATTTACTGTGAGAACATTAGAAATCTCAACAAATATATATTTCTAAGAAGTACTTCAGGGATAACTAAGCATAAATATGCATATATACAAAATAGACTTCATATCAACTAGTTCACCAACATATCAATTTGTTCAAACATTGCTCCCGGCTACAATAATTTAGATATATCATAACATCAAGTTTCAATTAAAAGCGAGTTCAAGATAATGATTATCAATAAGGTGTCAACTAGAGCAGGGTTGAATATCGTATGTTTATTCTGAACATGAAAAAAATAACGAATGTGTTCGCTTAAGCTAAATGCAAAAATACGCAGTTTTCAACCAGAGAGAAATACTGAATATATATCGCAAGTTCATAGACCTGACTGATGCGGCAAGACTCTGTCGTTATTACAAGCAGGCGGCTGTATCTAGTGATGGTGTATAAATAGGTATTTTCTATATAAAAGACCCTGATTGCTAACCTATTTTTCGAATATGTTACAGAAAAAGTAGATGTCAGGATTAAATATAATAATTCTCAGAATAATGAAAAATGTAAAATTATGTTCGTTAAACACGATCTAAGAAATACCATTGGTTTGTAGTAGAACATATTTGCGTTAGAAACATACGCTTTTTTACTTGGCTCAATTCACGTGGAAAATTAAGATTTCTTTATGTACATGGATTATATATATATATCATATATTATGCGTATATATTATATTCTAATATATATAATATAAATGTATACTATATAAATATATATTATAGATGTTTAATGTGTGTGTATATATATATATATATATATACATATATATATATATATTAATATGAAATCTATATAAGACGTATACAGTGGAATTTTTAAGCTTTTCACGCTCTGACATTAATATTAAAATCCCACTTGTCCTATTCAAAATAATTTAAACGAAATTCTTAACATACTCAGTCAACGATATGCGATAAACTCCATAGATATTAACTAATTTGCATATTATTATGAAAAACATGCGTTCATTAATTACTGATCGATTTTAATTGTTTATTAGATAAATTTTGTACTTTAACTATTATGATTTATGTTTTTTATGCATAGTTTCTGCATTGTGCATAATTGCGTAGACTTTAGGATGAAAACGTTCTGGCACAAGCAATTGTTGTTTATTTATGTATATACGCAGAAGCTACTTTGTTTGTGTGTGCGAAATGTCTCTTCAAACCCCGATCTTAATATTTAGTGTGCATTCTTTGAAGGTGTTTTGATCACCTTAAACATTTTCGATTAGGTTATTAGTCTGCATAAATAGCTGAAAAAAACCGGTAAAACTGAAAAAATTCATCCTGGAAGGAGAAAATCGACTAAATTCTAAGCAAACGTTTAGCGTGAAGTCGCTAATTTGTAGCCTTTTTATGCATCTGTTCATGATTCAGAAAATAACGACGAAACTTGAAGGGCTAAATAACTAAGATTGAAACGCTGAATGTTTTAGTTTCGATTCCAGATGCTCCAGCATAAGTCCTTTTCAACTTCTGAAATCAGTATCCTATATATTGGGTTCAACAATTTTTCAATAGAACATTTGATATATAATACTAAATACAAAATCTGCAGCAATAAAAATATAATATTTTATCATATATACACCAGTATATAATTTAAATACGAGATATAAATATTAAAACTATCTCTCTCTCTCTCTATCTATCTATCTATCTATCTTTCTCAACTCTGTAAAGGTTAGTATCGTCAGGGACACTTACTTAAAATATTCTGTCATATCTCTATATTACGTTAAATAGCTCCGTTTTCTAGGTGCGTAGCTGTAAGAATGTCATAATGATAATGGTTGATTATGACTTATTTTCAACTGCTTTACTGATATATGCTCCAACGATTCGCCGCAAAATTAGATTGTTTGCGTTTTGCAGACTTTTCCGGTGAAGATATCTGCACACTCCATAGTTTCTCATTGTACTATTGGCCGTCCTCATGTGATCATTACAGCTGGGTGTCAGTTTGCTTACACAATCTACTTCTGTGTGTCAGAAATTGTACTTGTTATTACTAAGACAACAAAGTGTTTTAAAAGCATTTCTCATCGAGCCCGGATCTTGTGCAGCTATTATAATTGTGTCCTGGTCATAACAAATCGATCTTATTTTCAGCCAGTCTTTAGAGATTTCTTTATTTAATACACTACGGATTGACGCTTTTCTGGAGATTTATCTTGTGGAAAGTTTAGAATATTTTTGTCAAATCTCCTAGGCTATTTCTGTAAAAGGCTTCTTATTTATTTCTGTCTTATTTGTATTCCATGTTTGACGACTTTTATGATCGATATAGTTCTATTGGTTCTTGTTTCGTAAAATTCATATACAATCTTAAGGTGTAAATTCTGGGAGATGATCATATATTTCAGTGAGCTCAAAAAAGTGTCTCGTTGTTCAGGAACAATATTTACTAGACCTATGCCATATGTTCCTATAAGAAGATACAACCTTGTAAAACACTGATTTGTGTACAGTTCTCTGCACAGTGTCAGAAATATTATTGTATGTTTATGCTATGTTAATTTTCTACGATGTTACTGTAAGTAAGTAGCCAGTTAATAATGGCAACGCCCAATATTAGTACTGGTGTAGCAAGCTAGTAAATTGTTATTAGTTTATTTTTATTAATATGAGTTGCTTGGCTAATTTAACGTGGTCAACGTTCTTATGTATATAGTATGTGTGTAAATATTATACATTGTAATATGAATTTATTATATAGATATTTATATATATATATACATAATATATATATAATATATAATATATATAAATCTTATATAATATATACAAATCATATATAATATATGATATATAATACATATATATTTTTATACATATATAATATATAAAATATATAATATATGTATATAATATATAATACATATGTAGTATATATAATATTATATATAATATATATATAATATGTTTTATATAATATATAATATGTTTTATATAATATGTATTATATATAGTATATATAGGATATATATAATATGTATACAATATATATAGTATATATAATATATATACTATATATATAGTATATATAATATATATATACAAGATATATATGCATATTATATATAATATGTATAATATATATATATAATATATATGTATAATATATATAATATATGGTATATATATAGTACATATATACAATATATATATATGTATATTATATATAATATATAAATAAAATATATGTAATATGTATATTTAATATATATAATATATATGATATATAATATATATAAAATATATATACAATATATATATTTATTTTATACATACTATATACATAAATATATATATGATACTATATATATATATATATATATATATATATATATATATATATACATTACTGATGGGATGATTTCAACATGTTTCCCGATTCCGATAAAACTACTGATTTCGTACTGCATTTCCGAGTCCGATACAGTTATCTATTCCGATTCTTATAAATCTCTATATATACTGACTCTTATATAAAACCCACGTTGTATATGTGTGTGCGAGTTGCCTCCTCATGAGCCAAAAAAACGTCTTAGCATACCTTTTGTATATATCTTATTTATTGGTTCACTTTACGATAAAAGAATCAAATCTATTGAAAATCGCCGTAAAATATCTCTTTTTTGCATATTTTAAAGTTACACATAAATATGAAGTAACTTTTCCGGACATTCACTGTCAAGCCGACATAGCAGCTGACGGAATATTGTAAACAAACACAGACAGAATCTTATTAACGACATTATCATTATTATTTTTATGTATTTTAATCAAAAGTATATATGTATTCGAGTGTGTGAGCATCTTGATAAAATAAACCGAATATCTGCACTTGCGATATAACCCGGTTTAATAAACTGATTTTAATAGAATGCAACGCACGGATGATGGACGATTGTATATTCAAATTAGCAATCATATCTAAATAGGATCAAGGTGAGCCCACAATGATCGATTATGCGTACAGAGTTGCTCCGTGGCTCCTCGCCTCCTAGGTGACTGGGCACATGTCTTCAACGTTTGGAAGATAAAACACGTCATTCATAAGTAGGATTTACCGTGTTTATTCCAAGCACAGCAAGACTTACAAACCGAGAAGTGGGGATAACAAATCTGACGCCGAAAACCTGAAATATGGAGTCGTGGTTGTGGTGAGATTAATCTATAAATAAACAGAAGCTGTCAGAAATATTGAGTAAATGTAAGGTGTGCGTGCGTTTTTAAGTGTGTATGTTGAGTACACATTCATATAAGTTAAACTCAAGTATTTGCAATAAAGTGCAGAGAGAATGCGAGCAAATGCTTATTGGTTCTGCAAAAATAATGCACCTCATCGGCTGTAATCATTTCACTTTAAAAGTGAATGCAGTTAATCTTCTCTTAATATATACATACATATATATATATATATACATATATACATATATATGCATCTATATATATACCAACACACACAGACATCTTCTCTTAATATATATACATATATATATATATATATATATATAT
>NC_136509.1:41855316-41870316 GCF_053919585.1 Euprymna scolopes
AATTTATCCTTTACCGAAGTTTCTGACACTTATCTCGCTGTAAAATTCGAAACACCACCCTATACAATAACTGGAAATACTTACCCCAACCCCCAAACATCCAATGTAACCTCGTATAATCGAAAAGTTCGACATTTCCTATTTGATGGGAGAATATTGGAATACCGTTACGCCTATGTGTGTGTATATATATATATATATATATATATATATATATATATATAAACAGAGAGATATAGAAATAAAGAGATAGAGAAAGTGTGAGTGTCATGGCAAGAGAAGGATGGATAGATAATGGTGAAGTGATATTAATCTGATATTTCATATTGGGTTCAATCCTTACGGAATGTCTTATTTAATATCAGGTTATATTAAAATACATAGATCCGAAGAAAGATTCAATGTGCATTTAACACACAAGCAAGTTTATGAATACAGAATAAAACGAAAAACAGCGCAATAGCGAATTGTTCACCGACCCGTTTCGACCCTGCTCGAACGCGCAAAATTCACAATTCCTATTTTGAATATTCTTTCAAATGTGGGTCATCGCATATCAAATACTGACGTTCAGTTTATAAATACAGAAAACAGAATAGGATAGGATGGGCAGTAGAAAGATGCTGATTTCCATATATACAGTTGGTTTCGTGATGTAAGTACATTTAGCCAATAAAACTGAAATTCTAAAACAGGGTAGGCTTGCAAGATGCGAACAAATATTACCATTTATATACTATCTTCCATGTGTCGAATTCTATATTTTATAAGAGTATATATATATATATATATATATATGCATACACATATAAACGTATATATATATATATACATACATATAAATATATACGTATATATATACATATATACATACATATATATACACACATATATATATACATACAAACACATATATATATATGTATATATATATATATATATATATGTGTGTATATATACTTACAAATAAAATTATCTAATAAACATCTGGTATGGAAACCTGTGAATATAGGTCGTTTAAAATATTATTGTCAGTAATATTCTATAAGGACTATCCCATCTAAAGAAAGATTGCTGGATATACAATATAGAGCAAATAAATTAAATGTTAGTCATGCAAGAAAATTAAAAAAAAAACTATGACGGGAAATGGTTAAATTTAAAATCAAAAGATTTGAATTATTCTATATAAGACAAAGAATACATTAGAAATATTATAACTCCTTATCCTATAGGATTTCGATGTCTACCCTCTCTTCCGAGGAGAAAATATTAGCAAATAAGTGTAATGATTTACGCCTTATTTGCTAAAGTAAGTGAGGCATAGAAAATCACGATTAATTTTTTTTAGTAATAAAATATCATAGAAAAAGGGAAGTTAATGAAGAGGATGAAGAAATTCACACCCAAATTGCATAGTAAAATCCGAACTGAATGCTATCAACAGGAAGGTAATGTGATCCAATCTATATTTTGAGTAATCCATATCACGAAAAAACAGTCCAAAGTCGGATTTTTTTATTTGAAATTAAAATATTTCACATGATAAGTTATTAATGTTATTAAATTACAAAAATTATATATATATATATATATATATATATATATTTATATATATGTGTATATATATAAATTTATATATGTATATATATCGTATATATCTATATATATATATATATATATGTTTATACATATATATATATGTATATACATATATATATGTATATATATATGTATGTATATGTATATGTATGTATATGTATATGTATATATATGCATATATATATGTACATATATACGTACATATATATATATATATATATATATATATATATATATATATCTTTTCAGGTACTATCATGTAACAGGAAATTTGTCTGTGTGGATTTCTGTGTGTGTGGCTTCCTTCCCTATGAACTCGAAAACGGATGGGTTGATTTTATATATATTTTTTACTTTGATAGATTTCATATCGAAATGTATTTGTAAAACATCGATGATTGAATAATGCAGATTAATGAAGGAATATAGATAAAAGTTAACACCTTACACAACCTAACGTCATAAGTGCATTTTAATTCCAGATATGTTTGGAGCACAAGCGAACCATTGTTCTTTTACATGTTAAAACTTAAGTGAAGCTCTGATTTACATATAATTTTATAAAATCACTTGTCGATTCTCACAAATTAAATGTGAAATTCAGTGCATTTTGAACAAAGCAATTGCAGTGACGCATGCAATACTTCATCTCGGTACACATAGATAGGGGAAATAGTGTGACTAGAATAGACATCTAATCGATTTGATTTAAAAATGGTCGATTTCACTGATTTCAATTGTAATAAAAGTATTGGAAAGTGAAACATTTGTTGATCCCCATTCAACCTCGGACAGC
Organism: Euprymna scolopes; assembly: GCF_053919585.1. Classification (NCBI taxonomy): domain Eukaryota; kingdom Metazoa; phylum Mollusca; class Cephalopoda; order Sepiida; family Sepiolidae; genus Euprymna; species Euprymna scolopes. The sequence continues at coordinate 41,857,715 of NC_136509.1, forward strand.
GTTGGGTCTCCCTGCTAGTAAGGGCTACTAAAATTTTTGAACACGTATAATTATGAAGAGCTACTTTTAAAAAGTCGTGAATAGAGCAAATTTTAAAACACCCATAAATTTTATTTAATCATCCAGCCAATTAAATTTTATTAATATCAAGCACATTTTAAAACGTTGTTTTTTTTTCTTCTATTTTTTATTTTCGTCCTCACGAAATATTTATACCAACATTATTTTTAAAATTTTATATATAAGATAATTTTTTTTCTAATTGTTCAGTCAATTTTAATAACGACCCTTACCACACGATCCATTTTTATGTCATAGCGTTTTACTTAATCACATACCTCTTAAACACTGTTTTTTTTTAGCAAACTACTTTATAATAACATCGGAATTGAAATAACAATCGATGTTTGTACATACAACCTACTCAATATATGTTCAGTAAGTTCGTAATCTTCTATACTCTATATTATCCGTTAATCAACAATGTATTGTTTTTGCAATTAGGACGAACACAGGTTTGGTCAGTGTCCACCAATTTTACAGAATTCCTCGTGCAAAATATTTGATCATATCATCATCGGTCAGGCTGTAGGTCGTTTTCTGGCGATTTTTAATGCAAAATCAACTTTTGCGACGGTGTTGGTGTTGGCCTATAGCAACTACAAATAATAAGAATTGGTCTTATCTTATCAGGTCTTCAAGCGACGTAGCGGTTTGGTGATCTTCGGTAGATCTTTAATAAAATATTAAATAATTCATAGTTATATAAATAGTATACACACTTGTGATGAACTCGGAAAACGGAAGCGGCTGGAAATAGTTCACATGTAATACAGTTTTTATATATAAATATTACAAAATTGATGTCATAATCGATTATAGGCCGCAATTTTGGTTAGAACAATTGCGAATTATTTAGGACATCTGTCAAGTCATGACGGACAGAAGAAAAGCATCCTTCCCTCTGGGACATAAATAAAGGGTTTCGTTCGAAATTCTATTAAAATTCCCAAGTTCGAGAGAAACATTCTCCAGTTCCAAAAGACAAACTTCTGAGATTTTATCGACCGAAACGTTGCGAAAATGACACTCAAGACGAGAACATTAATCGAAAGAATCCAAATAAAAGAATGGAAACTGATGTTAATATATATATATATATATATATATATATATATATATATATACAAAGTAATTTATAAAATATATATGGCAATTAAGCTACACTGAATATTCGGCGTTTCATCCACTCTAGGACTCCTAAGGCTTATGGCGAATTCTGTGGTTGTTTAACGTTTTTATATGCTCCTCTCCTATTGAGATTTTAGTTAGCCAACGTATTGAGCTCTTTTAAAGCAAATACTTAAAGTTTACGCATAAATCTATACTTTCGTGTATTAATTTTATGTGAGTAAATTAAATATATATATATATACATATATATATATATATATATATATATATATATATATATATATATATATATATGCTAGCTGTTAAGCCCGGTCTTCCACGGACCCTATGTATGGTTCATAACTTTATGTGCATATGTATATATGTATATATCAAAAAGTTTGACTTACGCCAAGGCAAACTACATCTAAAATTTCAGATGATGAGATACACAATTGGCGGAGTTTGATATAGTCTGCAGAGGTCAACTCTTTGAACTTTGACCTTTTGTTAGCCCAAATTTATCCGAAAACGGATTGTAATGCTTGTAGCATGTCTGAATATTCTTTATGTAAAATTTCAAATATTTCGACACAAAATTGGCTGAATAATTTGCTACAGACCGGAAAGGTCATATCTTTTGAACTTTGATATTTTGGCAGCCAGCTTTCCTACGAAAAACGGATTACAGTCTATCACAATGTGTGAATACACTTTATGGGACAATTTCAAATGTTTATACTAAAGATTTCAAATGTTCAGACAAAGAAGGGGCTGAGTAATTTGATAGAGACGATAGAAGTCAATTTCTTTTACTTTAATTCCTATTTTAACCCCTTAACAGTTATTGCTTTTGCGTAAATCAAATGAAAAGGTTTGTCCATATCCAAATAACCTACAACTAAAATGTCAAGTGTTTTGACCCAAAATTAGCGGAGGAGTTTAGTAGAGCTTTCAAATGTCAAATCGTTATACTTTGACCCCTGTCACAACCAAATTTCTGGCTGAAAACTAATTAAAACATTTTCCCAAATCTAAAAAGCCCTTATGCCAAATATCGAGTCTGAAGACTGAAAATTGAGTATTTTTGTAGGGAAATGTACACAAAGACTCACAATTTCACGTATATATATATATATATATATATATATATATATATATATATATATATATATATATATATAAATCTTAGGTTATTCTTTTCCATAGGTTAAGCAGTCTGAAGTCTTACACGGTTAATACAAGAGGGCCTAATAGTTAATTATAACAGGGTATACACTTTATTTGTTCTTATGTTGCATAGTTCTTATTTGAAGAGGACTGATGCTATATATTTGTTGTTGTTCATATGAGTGAGTGTTCATATTGTGATCATGTTGGTATGCAGATATATCGCGTATATATAAAGAGAGAGACAGTTCTGTATATATAAAGAGACAGAGTACATCTTAATACAGGAGAGCCGACGCCACGTAATACACAATAAGAAGAGATTTATGATATATAGATAAATAGACCGAGAGATTGATAGTGATAATGTCATTTATACTGTTGACAGTTCTGTGAATGGGATTGTTTCTTTCACATTGACACATATATTTCTTTACCTATTTCTCAGATGATTATTTTCACAAAGTTCTTATAATATAAATTCACAATACCTTTCTGTTATTAAATAACATAACACGAAGACGCGGGTACAAAAAGATGAAGTTGTTCGTTTATTCAATTTCGACCGGTCATTGACTTTGCATCACGGAATTCAAGTCTTTACATGATTCTTTCTTCTCCCCTTCGCTTCAAAGGTTCCATGTAAGCTCTGTCTGACTCACTGACTTCTCTCTTTTCCCCTGACTGACTGATCGACTGATATACCCTTTGCCAAGCTCCAACTATATTGAAAATTCATTACGTCATTGCATGACCAACACGTGCATATCAGACACATGGCCTGACATGCTTCCGTGTTTAACCATGCATTGTTAGACACGTGTTTCAATCCGATATCTCTAACCTAATTTTTAATTAACCCAATTTACAAACATTTTCCATTGTTCGTTTTTTCAATTCCTTATTTCAATTTCATTTATTAAACAGAAACGAAATTCATCATTACATTCATTTTTCAATAAAGAGATATCTAACTATTTTATAGGAACTAAACAAGGGTAATGCTACATTCCATTTTCAATAACATTCTCTATTATTTATTTTAACTTATGATCGGAATTCTCATTTCCAAATCTAGCTTCGCAAGTTCGAATTCTCGGCTATCGCATCTCATATTTACTCACAGGAACAGGCGGCCGTTCTTTAACACTTACTTACATAAGCAGTTACAGTAGAGCTTCTATAAGCAGATAAATCGTATATATATATACATACATATACATACATATATATATATATATATATATATATATATAGTTTTACATATTGTATATATACGAGGTGTCTTGAATAAATTTCCTGAATTTTTCTATGTGTACTTTGATTGATATTACACATATTAAACCCTAATCTCCTTAGTGGTAAACTCCTCCGACTGTGATACACATGCACATGATGTACTGTTAAAACAACTGCTGGAAAGTCAAAATAATAAACGATCATGATAAGTTTATGGGTTGATTTATTCTGTCTTATCTTTTTGGGTCTAGAAATTCCAGTCTACTTCAGCTCGGAACTTTCTTGGTGTCTGGATCATAAGGCAGTAGATCCTGCTTTCATCTAAGGTCAACAGAACATCAGGTTTGAACTGATCAGCTACAAAATCTGCTGCTGTCACGCGAACGTCCATCTTTCTGATCTTATTTGGGCACCCTTGAGACAAACTTCCGCATTTTCTGTTCCTCTCGAATAATTGTTGTACCGTTACCACAAGGGCAGATAACTGAGCAATCATTTTTTCTATAAACACACGATTGCCTTTATCCATGAAATTCTTTATATATATATATATATATATATATATATATATATATATATATATATATATATATATATATATGTATATATATGTATATGCATATATATATATATATATATTGATTTATATGATGCAGAAAGTGAGGCATATACATACGAGTATTATGTTTTATCTAAACAGTTAACTTCTTGTAAGTAAGTCGAAATACTTCAGCTGATATCAAAAATAAAACCTAAAGACAGTGAATCAAGTAAAATAACGATTTGGCCAGATAACCACGAGCTTTAAAATCTTTTTAAAAGCCTACTTATTATATATGTTGTTGCAACAATTACCAGATAAAATCAAGTGGCCACGTGCCATTGTTTCAATTTTTATCCCTTAGCAGCAATTTTCACGAGGAAAACCGTTTAGGAAATTATATTTTAACTGTAAACTAAAATAGAATTACAACCCATCCACACTACACCTCCACTTTAACCTTAAACCATATACTACACACATTTAGGACTATGATAAAGACTCTAAAAAACATTTCTACATTACACTCTATATAATACGCTCCTCTGTTATTCAGATTTCGATAAAAATATCCCCCCAACATCATCTATAATTTTAATTGATCTATTTCATTCCTAATGAATCCCACGCTAGACGCTGCATCCCCACTATGTTACCTAGCATCTTCTCTACGCTTCTGATGTGAAGCATTAGGCTTCGAAATGCCTTGGCATAAAAACTCCCTTCTATCCCGCAACAAATTGTTTGTATCCCCTTATTGAATAAATGAACCAACTCTATAGTTACCAATGTATAGTTTGTGTTACTTCATTTCACATTATATTGTTCTCCTATATATATATATATATATATATATATATATATATATATATATGCATATATTATTCATGCATATAATACGGATATGTAGAAAACTAGATATATATACAAATACAATATATATATATATATATATATATATATATATATAAACATACATATGCATGGTGATTGTCACTTCTTGAGAGAAGACCATCTTTCCCTTGCTTTATCGTTGATTACTCAATTATTTTCATGTATTTAAAAAATAAAAGTTTTATTATAATTATGTACACATATATACACTCATACACACACATATATACATGTGGAGATGTGATCAAGAATGCATCAATTCCTATTTTCTGTGCGAACGACGGTGGCTCTTCAGACCACCCTGCTTTTACACAGTCTGTTGCAAAGGTCACACTTAAACTGAGATTGAGGGATGCCAACCGGTGCTGCTCTACTGTGGACGCTCATATGACGCTTTAGACCTTCACTCGATTTACAGATCACAGAGCAAACAGAACATATGTTCCCTGCAAAGTTTACCCCATCAAAGAAAGATTGATCTCCATGTGAACGCTTGTGGCTAGCCAGGCCAGCTCCGGATAAAGTCATTTTACCGCATAAATCACAGGTGTGGTTCTGTATAAAATCCTCTGACAGACCTGATATATCTGACAGATTTTTCTTCCGGATATTACGCTTCATTCTTGCATACTCATATTTTTTCTTCTCAAAACTATCACACCCATGATAGACTAAGAGGCGCCACTTTTTACGCCACTTTCTACGATCATTGGAAGCACTTTCCCAACTGAACACGTCAATACCAAGAGCTTTAAGATTATCTTTGATATTATCCTTAAAGCGTTTCCTCGGTTTATGTTGTGGACGCTTTCCTTGTATAATTTCACCACAGAACAGGCGCTTTGACAATATATCGCCGTCCATCCTTGTCAGATGTCCAGCCCACCTCATCTGGTTGCGTATAATCAACTTCTCGATACAAGGTACATCAGCCCGCATGAGAACATCCACATAAGATATAAAAGTGCTCCACCTGATGCCCAGAATGTGTCTCAGGAATTTCTGGTGCACTCTCTCCATGACTTTTATGTGTCTACCATAAGTTGTCCAGGCCTCAGAAGCGTAAAGCAGGGATGGTAAAATACAAGATTTATAGACACTGATCTTTGTATGAATAGTTATACCCCTGTCAGACCATACTCGCTTCTCTAAGCCACCAAAAGCCTTAGTGGCACGTTGTATCCTTTAGTTGACCTCAGCATCCAGGGTTCCATCACTGGTGAGAGTACTACCCAAATACACAAATGTGTCAACCACGGCAAGTCTCTGGTTGTTGACTAAAAATTTTGGTTCCACATACAAACTACCGGGTGGAGGTGTGAACATGACCTTAGTCTTCTTAAGATTAATAGAAGCCCAAAAGACGCACAGGCCCCCGAAAACATATCCATGATACCCTGCATATCCCTCTCACCATGGGCCACGAGATCGGCGTCATCCGTATAAAGCAATTCACGAACCAGGTGCTGAAAGGACCTTGTAGAAGCATGAAAATACGAAGATCAAATACCCTACCTGTGTTTCTGAAACGCACACAAACACCTAGAGAACATTCCCTAAAGACATCTGATAACATAGTTGCAAAATAAATTGAAAAAGTGTAGGTGCTAGGATATCACCCTGTTTCACACCATTGTCAACCGATATGGGTTCCGACAGGCATCCGTTGAAGTTCAGTCGAGCCTTCATATTAGTGTGGAGCTCCCTGAGTAATCGTAGAAATTGAGGTGGGCATCCCAACTTCCCCAGAATTATCCATAGGGCCCTTCTGTTTACCGTATCAAAAGCATTAGTCAAATCAACAAAAAACCGTGTAAAGCAGAACGCAGTGTTCAGTACATTTCTCCTGCAACTGCCGAGCAGAGAAGATCATATCCTTGGTTCCTCTGCCCGGACGAAAGCCACTTTGGCTTTCTGAAATGACGGATGGACAAATATGCTTTAAGAATCATTTGAGTAGAACTCTGGAAAATACTTTGCCAACTGTTTCCAACAAACTTATCCAACGATAACTTCCACAGTCGGTCCTGGGCTCCTTTCCCTTGTACAGTGATATAAGAATTGCATCAACCCAATCCTGATGGACGGGAACGCCCCTCCAGACATCAGTGATGAGATAAAGAATTTCATGAACAAGTTTATCACCCCCATGAAAGAAGACTTCCACAGGAATACCATCAATCCCTGGAGCTCTCCCAACGTTCAATTCCTTGATTGCATCTCTAATTTCATTCTCAGATTGGAACACGGACATTTCATGGATAAGCTTCTGTTGTGATAAAAATTCATTGATGACGTCGTCATCAACATTAGAGGGGTTGTCAAAGAGATCAGAATAATGCTCGGTCCAACAAAGGAGAATCTTGTTAGGATCCTTTATAAGGGCAATTCCATCACTTGAGAGTAGGGGAGATGTAGATAGAGTTTGAGGACCAAAAGTTTTTTTAAGCAAAGGGTACATGCTTTTGAGGTCTTTACAATCGAAAGCCATCTGCATAATACGCTCCTCTGTTATTTAGATTTCGATAAAACTCCCTCCCCCCAACATCATCTATAATTATAATTGATCTATTTCGTTCCTAATGAATCCCATGCTAGACGCTGCATCCCCACTATGTTACCTAGCATCTTCTCTACGCTTCTGATGAGAAGATTTAGGCTTCGAAATGCCTTGGCATAAAGACTCCCTTCTATCCCGCAACTAATTGTGTGTATCCCCTTATTGAATAAATGAACCAACTCTACATTTACCAATGTATAGTTTGTGTTACTTCATTTCCCATTAATATTGTTCTCCTATATATATATATATATATATATATATATATATATATATATATATATATGCATATATTATTCATATATATAATACGTATATATAGAAAACTAGATATATATAAAAATACAAAAATATATAAATATATATATAAACATACATATGCATATATACATACATAGACACATATATATATACACAAATTTTGTTCCCATATGAATGTACACATATGCATTCACACGTATACACATACACACACACACACTTTTATATATATATATATATATATATATATATATATATATATATATATATATATATATATATATATATATATTAGAGGTAATTTAATATAAAAAGGCTATATGCCTATCTGTCTGTCCGGATCCATATTTTAAAACCATCTCTTTGAAACTAAAGTCGTAGAGCAGCGTAAGTGGCATCACATTATTGGATGTTTATTGACCTTTATTTCACGTGACTTAGCCCGTTAAATATTTTATGGGATCAAAACTGGGTCAACATTTAAAAGTAATTGTTATACATGTTGTAGATTCATCTTAGACCGTTTTTAATTTTTTATCAGTTCATATGCACGTAACGTTGGTACAGTAGTAACGTCACAAGATGTGATTGCTAAGGTTATGCTTTTGGTTTCGATTCTAACTGATGTCACCCAAATACTTTTTTTATTTACCTTTTAAATTTTTAAATCACGATTCTATAATAGGAAATTATGACAGATTAAAATAGTATATATAAGCGTATTTAACAACCGAGTAAAGCCGGCCTCCCTCCCGCTAGGTTTATATGAAATAGAGGTTGTTCATTAGATATCAAGGTATACATATTTTTTGTGTTAAATAGTATATGCGCCATTTTGAAATTACGGAAAAAACTCTTACAATTCCAGCAAATATCGTTTTTCTTTTTCAACCTACCAGCAATATATTTACAATGCTCACACTGTGTGTAGTGTTCATTTTTTGTTGCAAGGTCATCATATGTTCTCTTATAAATCACAATGTTTACTATTAAAACAAAATATTTGTCTACGTGTCTCTGTGAGCTCGTTCCCTCTGGATTCAAAAACGGCTTGTCCATTATTTTGAAATTTAAGAAAAAGGTAGTTTATTTCTCTGGAAGTTATAATAGATTAGTTTTGTAGCGAATTGTCTCTAATAATTGTCGAAAATCGATAATAATACAAATTTTAAAGATGGAAGAGAACGATTTTGGCTAAGTTTACCATTTTAACCAGTTTCATCACAAGTGTATTTGAGAAGTTTTCTCAATTCACGAACAAATATGAACAAGTATAAAATCAACAGATAAAGCACAATATAACCATATATTCCATTTTTACATTTTAAACTTTAATTGCAATAATCATCACGACACAAATAGAAAGTAGTTTCACGACGTTTCTGGCATTCGTCAGGTGGTAACCGCGACGGTATAGAATCTCTTGACTGTATCAACTGTAATTACTGCCTTCCGTAGTTGTTGTCGTCTCAACACGTTTTGGCCAAGTGAGTCTCTGGTTGGCTTTGGGTAGGTTTGAGACCACTATCTTCAAATAATTCTCACCTGGAACCGTAGAGGTTCAACGTCTCTATCAACTGCGCCACGGACCACGAAAGGCGATCACAGTTGAATTTTTTGGTCTTAGAAATTCACGTTTATTTATTATGTGATCTTCCATGATCGGGTCCGTACCGAATGGTATATTTATTATTTAATTGAGTGAGTATTTTTTTATTAATTCTATTTATTGCGGACTATTATCCTCAGTTTTCTTAGTTTTTAATATAAATATAATTTTATTAAATACACAGCAGGTTCTTAAAAGTGCACTGTAGTTTGGAGTAACTCAGTTTGATGCACTGTGATGGATACGCAAATAATGATAGCAATCTTCATTTAACGTAAAAACAGGCGATTTTACTGATTTTCATGACGATAATACATGGGAACGTGAAACAATCGTTGATCCTTATTAAATATTAAATCCCGGTAAGGCAATAGAATAAAGTCGTATCTTTGTATTACACATTTATTTAAGAATTTGTCGTATTCAAAAATATGTTCTTTTCAAGCATACGTGTAAATAACTTTATGTTGAAAGACAAACTTATGCATAATAGTTTCTACTTGCAAACTGAATATATATATATATATATATATATATATATATATATATATATAAAGTGCCAGCAAAAAGAAAGTCTGCACTTTTTCAAAAACTGCGAATTTAAGCTAAATTTAATGTAATTGTTTAAACAACCTATACCTCGTGTGATTCGCATTTTATCTATCTATAATTTCACCTGCTCATACTTTTACATGATAAAGTCTGCCCCCTTTTCATGTAAGTATAAAAATAGGGAATAAGTTAAATGTAAATATGAAATAGGATAGTCAAGGATTCGAACGTGCGAAGCTATACTTGGAATTGAGAATACCAATCATAAGTTAAAATAAACACAGATGTTATAAATGGAATGTCCAGTTAAATTGTTGATTCTGTTAAAATATTTAACAATACAATTTGGATGGAAACTATTTACATTCTTAGAAAGAAAACATAATAGAAATTTTGGTTACAGAATAAACAAATAGGTTAAATTCCTTTATGAAACAAAGAGAATGGGAAATGGTATTGTAAAGTGAGTTACGTAAAATTAGGTTAGAGAAGGATTCATGCCATTGGTCTCATATACACGTGCTCGGTCGTGCAATGACGGCATGAGTTATGAATTTAGTTAAATAAGTGAGAATCGGAATCAGTCAGTGGAGAGAAGCAGAGAGGTTCAGATCGATTATCCGTTAGAGTAAAGGCACCCTCTAGAAGTGAGAGGCTTTTAGAAATAACCATGTAACAACTTTGAATCACTGAGAAAAAATCATGTTCGACCGGTTGAAGAAGAAATAAACGTATCATCATGTGTTTTTGTATCTGCGTCGTCGTGTTGTTATTCAACAGAAAAGGTATTATCCATTTATGTCATTAAGAACCTTGATAAAATCATCATCTAAAATATGTGTTAGAAAGTATATGTGTCAGAGTATAAATGTTATAGAAACACTCCCGTTCACAGAACTGTCAAAAGTATAAATGTCAAACTATCGGTCTATCTATCTAGATAGCAAACACCTTCTCAAAATGTATTTATAAGTCTCTCTTTATATATACATGTTAATATCTCTCATCTCTTCTTACAGCATGAACATCTCTTACTCAACACTAAACACTCGTAAGACTCTCACAAAGAACAATACAAGTACATACGTCATCTTTTAATAATAAACTACATAACATAATCCAAATTTGGTGAACGTGACTAGTCCACTCAAGCAAGCGTGGATTTGAAAAAAAAAGAAACTTGGCGTTACAACGGGTATACAACGTAAGGGTCCATTCCATAGACGATCGCAGAATTCGAAAAAGAAAAAAAAAACAAAGGAACAAAATGCAAAACGAAATAAAACAATAATTAAGAAGGAAAAAAGAGAAGTACTCACACATATGCAGTACCAAAGAAAAAAATGAACACACATACATACAATAGAACAAAATTATACAAGAAAATTAGAAAAAAGGCTGATATGCCGCAAACAGAAAACATACATAATGAATGAAAAAAAAAAAGATTTTTTTCACCATGCATTTCATTCATTTTAAGATGGTTTAAATATACACACACATGCAGAAAGTTTAAACAAAAAATAAAATTAAAATAAAGAGATTGTAATGTTCAGATACATTACACGAGACAAGAAAAATTGTTTTTTATAATTGTGTAATTCGGTTAATAAATTGTTTTGAAAATATGAACTCACACGAACACAGAGAAAGAAAAAGTAAGTCAGTATGTCATTCATAAAAATTTGTATCAAAAATGTCTTGCTGGAAGAATGTTTACATATGTCAATAAAAACTTTAAAAAGTATTGTATACTTAAATTGTGTTTCGTTCGGAAACGAAAATATGCTATTGTCAAAAAGAAAGATGCAGAAATGTGAAACTGTTGAACATTGCAGCTTTTAATGTGTGTTTTAAGTGTTTGTCTTTGAAAAAAGGGACAATTTATTTTGTGTTAACGGACTTTGAAATGTATAATGTAACGTATTTTTTTTTGAAAATGTTTTTATATTTCAAAATATCTTAAATGTGTGTAAATGTAATGTTTTTTTGCGACAGGAATTCAAAGTTATTAGTAGATATATACATTAGAATTAAAATGATCTAGGAGAGAAAAAAAGACTAAGACGAATGGTTGGCTTAGAAATCAGTTATAATTTTAGAGATGGGACAAAATAAATTACGTATACGGGTATTTAGAGAGTTTTCAGATCTGATAACCGGAAAGGAAGATATTTTTTTTAACAATTGTTTTTTTTATGATCCAATAAAATTTTTCCCAAGAGAAGTTACTTGGTAGGGAGATGATAAGCACTAAAGTGCCCCTAATTTGAAAAATACAGATGGGGACCTGCGATATTGTGTGCTTCTAAATCAGGCTGCATGTAACGGTTTTGAGCAGAGGAATAATATAAAAAACATTTTTTAAGTAGACATGGTCGCGTATTGTAGCGGTACGACTCGCGTCTTTTTCGCTCGTCAACTTTTTAAAATTAAAAAAATAGGAAGCTATAATATTAGAATTATAGTTCTATTTATATAGGTTCTATAACTTTTATGTTTTTTATCAGTTCATATTACATAAGGTTTCTACTATTTCATCGAAATAAACTTATAAATAATTCCAAACTAAATTTAATTATATGATTGATTCAACTAATTTG
>NC_136509.1:41875316-42010316 GCF_053919585.1 Euprymna scolopes
CCATCCCTAAATCGGAAGTGGCGAAGGTTTAAATCAAGGCTAGTCAATCGAAAAGAGATATGTCTTCTGAATATACCGGCGAAAATAGCGACTCCCTCCTTGTAGAAAAGTGCCCATTGAGGGTGAAGGAATTAATGTTTTAGCTAAATTTTTCGATATTTGTCGTCTGAAGGGTCGAGTCACAAAACGATACCGATATCGTGAAAATCCGTTGCTTCTGTCGCATGTTTTATGCAGGCATACATATATTTAATAAGACAGGTGAGATTTGTATTATAGATAAGTAATCAACTCGATGTTAAAGATTATCACAAAGGGTTTTGTAGTAATTTTTCTTTTAGTATTTTTGTCAAAGATATATTTAAACATGGTGTTTGATGGTTTTCTAAAAAATATTTTTAAATGGTTTTATTTACCTATTTTCGGAAATGTACAACAGGTTTGGTTTTGTACTATCCTATATATAGTTATTACGTGAGTCCAGCTAATATTGTTTGATCACTTGCTAAAAGTTAAATATAATTCTGTTACTATATAAACAATAATATAGTTTTTAAACTTTCTAAATGTTTAATACAGTTTTATAACTTGCTAATAATTACATATAGTTTAATTATTTGCGAAAGATTTAACCCACTTTTCTAAATTGCTAAAGGTTAAATATAATTTTATAACTTGCTAAAGTTTAAATATATGTTTATAACTTGCAAAATATTTAATATAGTTGATAATTTGCGGAAAATTAAATATAATATTACAGCTTGCTAAAGGTTAAATATAGTTTTACACCTTGCGAAAATATTAAATAAAGTTTTATAAGATCCTAAATATTAGATTTAGCTTCCAAGCTCGGTAAAGGTTCAATTTAGTTTTATAATTAGCTAGTAGTTTAGTAGAAAGAAAATCACTTTTCCGAATATAGGGAATCTGAAAATCTACCTCGAAATCATAATATGCTTGTAGTTTTAATATCAAGTACCAACATGCTTGTAGTTTAATATCAAATATACAGCTTGTGATATGATACCATATTAAACCATTCGTAAATGTTAGTCGAGGTTTTGTAATTTTTAATAATATGCAAGTGAACGAAAACGCATTGAAACAAAATCGTGTGGATTAATATTAAGTACTAACATCGTTTACTGCAGATATCACGTCGAGAGTCCGTCTAGTTTGGCAGACAAATGTATAATAACAGATGATTAAGTGTATTTTTTAGACAAAACAGAAATCTTATTGATGTAAAAATCTAAACCAGGCCAAAGTTAAATAGTAGTCAACGATAGGTATTAGAATTATAGATTATGATCGAGTAAGTAGCAATTCTTTCTCATTTTGTCAGAACCATCGCCCATGGAATATGACAGCTAACGGGAAAAATGACTACAGTTAGCAGGCTGCCAAAAGTAATTCCAAGATTTATTTTTGTTTGCCTTAATAATTTTTATATTCCAATGCAACTTAATTTCGATAACTATGTACTAAACTCAAATTTAATCTAGATAATTTGTTTTTATTGATATATTATTTAGACTAACTGCGATGAATATTGCAAATGTTTTATAAAATGTATGCTAATACACTATTCTCTAAATTGAGTGATGAAGAGAAAGTTGGAATTATGTTAGATAGGACTGTTCCATAGGGCGATTAGTTTACAATTGCAGAAGATTGTAAATATAAGAGATGAAGTGATCTACTGATTGAATGCGACAAAACGGCTTAACATCCGGACTATTATTGTTTGGCTATTGTGGCCTAAAGCCTATCAACGTACTACAATATCGTCTTTTATAAACACAGAAAAAAAGTCTGGAAACTATTTTACTTTAAACGGCTGTGATCTGAAGTAGCACTGGTATATCTATTGGATATATAGAATTCCACACAATTGTTTCAATTATATTAAAGTGTTCTCACATTCAGAGGCATGGAAATAATTGAAGATGTTAAAAACAGAAGACTGTCTACTCTATGTAGAAGATTGCGTGGTTAATCGAAAATATAAGAATTCTTTTTTTTGCAATTAGCATTCTGGAATTGACACGCTAAAATATAATCCAATGCGCAATATCTGCAGTTGATACAAACTTAATACGCCTTACTTGAAAGAATATGCAATGCTTTATAATACATAGCATGGCGTAAAATGTAAAGACAGAAAATGAATGAAGATCAGTTATGTAATTTGCTTATAGGCGTCACAAGTCGTGTAACATTATAAGAAACGATTGATTTATACTACGTTTGCGAAAGCTATCTATCACATTTAACTAAGCGTTACTGCTTCAGTTTTGTACAAACGAACAAGCGGATCACTGTTTATAAAGTTTCGCATCAGACGCGTTAAGTAGCGTCCTCGCCAACCTGAAAGGTCCTAAAGAGTAATCCTAGCTTCAATCTCTGTCCCATTGACCAAATGTGGCATCCCTCTGCCTGTTCTACAAGTATTTTAACGGTGGATGCTCTGACGAACTACAATCCCTTGCATCCCGACGACGTAAATATCCCGACAAACCCGACAATAAGCACAATTTCACCATACACAGTAGAGATCCCTAGATGTAAAAAAGCCTACTCTAATACTTTCTTCCCCAGAACTGCTAGATTCTTGAACTCCCTTCCGGGTTCCTGTTCTTTCACATGTACTTACATGCAGAATTTCAAGTGTAATATGAACAGATATCTTGCTGCTCAACTCCCTACATAGTATTTATGTAACTTATTTCCCCGATAGTGGTCCTTAACACAAAGTGGCACTGCGCCTTGTTTGGGGTGAAAATGGAATTTTAAAAAAAATCGAGGATAAAAATTACCTTTTTTTTTTTTTACATGAAGACGGTTAACGTTTAGGCACTAGTAAGAATGGTTACAGCTGACCAGAAATTGACTATTTAAAAATACGGCTTAACAAGATATTGTTGATTACTGGACTTAAAAACAGAATGTTATAATCTGCCAGAAAGCAGACGTGTAGAAATTTGTTCCACAGACGGGCATTTCAAGGAACAAAAAAAGTTCCGCTTAGTTCGATGTCCACAAATAAAGTAAGGGAATCTGTTGGCAATTGTTTTAGTGAGGCGAGGTTGTGTTGTTCATGTATCACAGGTGGGCTATAGATTGAAATTATTTAGACCCCCGTCAGAAATTAACGTCAGATTAGATAAAATCTAAAACAATAGAAAAAAAGCCTGTTCTAGGGTTATTTAATTGCACCATACTAATTAGAAATATTTCGCTGAGCTAACCCTTGTATACATACATCTATTTGTTTGCATTAGCTACTACACATGAGCATATAATTAGGGTATTTCTCCCGATTTTCTTTCTATAATTGTTCGTTCACTTGCATATTATTAAAAATTAGCGGTTGCGTCGCGTCGGCACACACAATGCCGAGTCAAACACAAAAACGAGTACACTCAACATTAAATACACTCAATATCGTCTTACGATCATCACTTACAATGTGAACTCGGAGTATGGGAAATTTCCATATGCATAAAACAAAATTACTGAAAAACAACAATGCCCTAACTACGAGTAAGTAAATTAGTAAACGTTGAATAAAATGGTTAAAATTATTAGGAACTTGCCAGAATTAGAACCTGGAATCTTCTGGTCCCTAATCAGACGCGTCATCCATCGCGCCACCAGTTCTGTCCGTATGTTGAAATATGTTACCGCCTACTATATACAGACAGTGCTAAATTCTGTTGACATGGACAAGTAACTTTTTCGACAATTATACAAAGCGGATAAAAAAAACCTTACTTCGGGCTTTTCGTGTGACTCGGCGTTGTTCGTTACGAACCATATATAGATAAGAACAATCTAGGGACTCACAACTTTCGGAGGAAAAATAATTTTTCAATTGGGTGCATCTGTTCAAAAGTAACACACAAAAATCAATAAATAAATAAACATTTAGAATTTTCTTAATAGTATAAATTACAAAACGTAGACTAATATTTATGAATGGTTTAAAATGGTATCATATCTCAAACAGTATATTTAATTTTATGCAAACATACAAACATTGTATAAACTGAAATTGTATAAGCTACTCTTCAAAATGATATACTTATCTAATACTCATATATTAATAAGTGTAATGATATACATCCGCATTTTAATATCTATTTTCTTAATATCATAATATTTAATCACTATTTAATAAGCATTTGGTGTTTGTAAGATTTAGACTATATTCAATGTAAAACGATTAAACTTAATGACGCTATATTCAAATCAAAATTTAGGTTTCTAATAATAACATATATAGTGATAATTAAATGCTATCGATATTTTATTTTAATCATTTTTTAAAATTAAAACTTAATTCTGTCGACATTATTATTATTATTATTATTATTATTATTATTATTATTATTATTATTATTATTATTATTATTATTATGGATTTAATTTAGCTGGAGTGTCAAATGTATATATGCTTCTTTTCATAGCAAAGGATGTCTGACGTATGTACTATCCTCATTCGATTTGTTTTTCGTTCTTCTCTTTCCATTAATTTTATTTGTCAACACTTTGTAAAATTCGAGCCTAGACGTCTTACCTAATTGATATAACTAATGTCATCCATGATTGAGTCTCGCACTTGCTGATAAAAAAAACTCCTTTCCCTCCCTTCATAACTAATGACCTCAACACGTTTTTAACGTTCTAAATAGAAAAGAAAAATTATAAATTTTAACAAGCTTTCCTGTTTTCTTTCATACTAAAAATTGTCTTAATAATGAGCCCAGACTAAGGTGACCTGGTGATATATATTTAGACCGAAACATTAGTTCGACGGTCAAAGTCAATGATAATGTTGTTTATCTTAATTGAATAAAATAATATATATTTATGGACATATTTTGCGACGAGAGTTAATTATTAGAAAGGACTAACGTTCTAATTTAGAAAAACAACCTTACATCAATTAAAATTCAGTAAGAGATATTGATCTGATCATAAGCAATCGTGTCAAATTGTCTCGTGTAAATTCAGAGTTGAATCGGTGTACAAGATCATGCGGATTTGTGAACAGAATAATGATTTTTTTTTTCAATTTCTATGTAACGATGTTATGTAAGCACAACACAGTTAAAAAAACACAACAAAATTTCTCTGTTTTCTCAACACAAATTTGTTTTCTTTATTATACGAATGGTGTGTTTCTGTTTTGCAAACGTAAACTGCTTTTTTAAGTTGCTAACGATCGAAGACATTTCAAAGATTTTAGCCTTTAACTGAATGCTTTACCGTACTGACGCCAGAAATCTGACCTCTGCGTGCTCTCAACACAGAATCTTGCGGCAATTCGCTCTTCTCACGCAGAATGAAAATTAGTTAAGTTGAAATATTTTTACCAAATGGCCTCAAGCTGCTTTATAAACACATTAGGAATAGAAGAGAAATATTACCACTTGTAATATATATATATATATATATATATATATATATATATATATATATATATATATATAGATAGATAGATATATATATAAATAGAAAGATGGATATAAATAGATAGATAGATAGATATAAATAGATAGATAGATAGATATAGATAGATATATATAGATAGATATATATAGATAGATTAATATATAGATAGATATATATATAGATAGATAGATATAGATTTATATATATATAGTTAGATATAGATTTATATATATATAGATAGATATAGATTTATATATATAGATAGATATAGATAGATATAGATTTATATATATATATATATATATATATATATAGATAGATATGGATTTATATATATATAGATAGATATAGATAGATATAGAATTATATAGATAGATAGATATAGAATTACATAGATAGATAGATATAGATTTATATATATATATATAGACATAGATTTATATATATATATATAGATATGGATTTATATATATATATATATATAGATTTATATATATATAGATATATATATAGATATAGATTTATATAGATTTATATATATAGATATATATATATATATAGATATAGATTTATATAGATTTATATATATAGATATATATATATATATAGATAGATATAGATTTATATATATATAGATATATATAGATATATATAGATTTATATATATATAGATAGATATAGATTTATATATATATATATATATATATAGATAGATATGGATTTATATATATATATATATATATATTTAAATTAGAGTATTCATCTCGCTCTGACATTGATATTAAAAGCCTATTTTTTCTATTGGTATTACATTGCTTTTCCTCCAGATCAATATGTAACAATGGGGCGTTTATAATGTGGGTGAAACCAACATTCCAAAAGAAAGGCAACCTGACAGTAGGCAAAAATAAAAAAAAATTGTCTTAATATAGAAGGGTTCTCTCTTCCATTGAGTATGGAACAAATTGATGTGAGTGTCGCACCAGAACAGATAATACACTTAGCTCTTGACTTAAATGTCAGATCCTACATTTTCTATTGGTATTTATTTGCTGCTACACGGAAGCAAAATTTTACAAAAGGTTATTTTTAATGTGGGAGAAAAACAACTCCCCCAAAAAGGAGCACGCCAAAAGTAGGCAAAAAATAAAAAATTGCGTTAAGATAGAATACTTTTTTCTACATTGACTAAAGACAATTAACGGAAGTGTAGAACAGATACTACACTATTATTTTATATATTTAGTCTATGTGGAATAAAATTAAAAATAATACAATAATTGGTACATAAAGAATACAAATATAAACAAAAAACAGCAACAAATTTACGCATAATGCTTTTGTAACTTTAGCGGAAAGGAGTTCAAGGGTCGTTCTAATCGTCTACGAAACGTTGTCATT
The DNA here is from genome assembly GCF_053919585.1 of Euprymna scolopes. Lineage (NCBI taxonomy): Eukaryota > Metazoa > Mollusca > Cephalopoda > Sepiida > Sepiolidae > Euprymna > Euprymna scolopes. Next base: position 41,882,178 of record NC_136509.1, read on the forward strand.
ACTCTGGTTCGGCAGCTTTCACCACAATACACCATTTACACCATATACTCAAATTTACTTAAGCCTGAAGGTCAGATAATCATGTGACAACATGAATGGCGAGAAGTAATTTACATGTTCTTCAAATAAAAAGTGTTAATTAGTTTTCTGTTCACTTTTTATGTTTTTTTTATAAGATAATTAATTCCAGTTCGCTATTCCGCCGCATATAGTGTTTACATTTTGCACAATGACGTACAATTTAAGATGAAAACGTTTAACCACACTGGAATATATATATATATATATATATATATATATATATATATATATATATATATATATATATATAAGTGACCTTGTCTAGGAATGTGCTAAATGTCTCTACCACTCTCCTCTTGGAATATTTGTTCTACAGAGATAAAATATTACCAATACAGTATTTGGACGTGTAATACACTTTAGGTTTGGTTTTTAGCAAGAAGCATAGCTTACGTGTTGAATTAACAAAAAACATTTACCTAGGTCTGGCGTAATCGACTTTACTGGTTTTGGCTGAACATGCACTAATTGCATTTTATGGATTAAACAAGATCAGTTTTGTTGTTATTGTATACGCACTAAAGATCAAGTGCTAGAGTATAAGCCTAGAAGGATATATGTTTTGTTTCCGAATCTAGATGATAGCACACAAGTCATATTTTTAATTTTTGAAATAACAATAAATCCGAGGTAATATATAATTGACTCTATAAAAATGAATCAGGAATCTGCATTAAATAAAATATAATATTTAAACGTAGTTTACAACCGGGAACAAGCTTCCCCAAACTTCTGGCCTTGATGCAGTAGAGACTAACACTTGCTCCTATGGTTTAAAATGTTTGAAATATTTCTCATATGTTATATCCTCCCCCTTTCGGTTTCATGCGTGAAGTAAATTTTAATGATAATTTGACGCTGGAGATATTCATAATCTTGCCCTATTTCAAAAATCAAAAAGATACAAAATATGAGAAATATTTGGAATCCAGTCTCACATTACTATGATTTCTAAATATTTCAAATCATAGCAGCAAGTGATAGTCTCTGCTATATCAAAACTATACGTTTTGGGATATATATGTATATTATATATATATATATATATATATATATATATATATATATATATATATATATATATATACTTATATATATATATATATATATATGTAGAGAGAGAGAGAGAGAGAGAGAGAGAGAGAGAGAGAGAGAGAGAGATGTTTTTATTTGTTGTTTGTTAGCGATACTCTTTGAACGAATTCAATTATTTATAGGAAAGAGCATTTTAACCTAAATGCGAGTTGGGAATAATTTTCCCTTTGACCAATTTGGTACCCCCTAAATGGGGGGGGCGGTATATCGTGGGAACCTGATTTCGAATCTCGCTAGATCCAGCCACACTGATCAGTCGTAGACGATGAAACACGTGTCAGTGGATAATATATATATATATATATATATATATATATATATATATATATATATATATATATATATATATACCGGTAGCCAAATTGACAATTGAAATGTTCATATCTTTGATACAATAGGACAAAACAGTCTGCCAATTTGCAGTTTTAAAAAAAATTATAACACCATTCTATGGCTAAAATTTTATGACAATTGTTAAAAAAACTCTACATTTTATAACCAATAGATTATGCCTTAATTTGCCTACATTTGTATAGATAGTGTCCTGCAGGCCAGTATCAGTTTTGCTGCTTCGGTTGTCTTTTCTCTGACCTTTTCAGGCCACTAATATACACCTACCTATATATCTATAAATGTGAACGTGTCTGTGTGTGTATCTGTGTGTATGTGTGTGTGCATTTCCCTATGCAATAAGTCTGTCAATTTTCAGTCTACAGACTCGATATTTGATATACAGGTTACTGAGATTTAGGAAAAAAAAACTTTGTAATCCGCTTTTAAAGAACGATTAAAATATTGGCACATATATGTGCCGGCAAAAGGAAACATCCAACGCATTGTTTCTCTTTGGGGAACTTTGAATCTTTTCTCCCGTTTTTTTTTCTCCCTCTTTGTGCCAATATTTTAATCGTTTTTTAAACGTTAATAAATTTATTTTAGTGTCACCGTACTTTTGGCACATTTAATAAGTTCCCCAATAGAACTCTTTATTTTCGACATAATATTGTTTTGGACGCTATCGATTTTCTCCTGATGAGATGATAGCCGAAAGAGCTCTTGAGAAACTTCCGCTTATTATTTTCAAAACTGTATATAAATTTTGTACCTCTAAAAGTTTATATATATATATATATATATATATATATATATATATATATATATATATATATATATATATATATATATACTGCTATATTTACGCACACATTTAATTACACACATATTATAGCAAATATATCGGCCTAGGGGCTGAAGCTTTCAGTACCAACTATACATCGTTCATTTCAAGTCAAAACGGAAGTGTGGATTACTGACATAAATGCTTCTGTGAAACATAAGGCTTTTAGACTGGCCAAAAGTTAGGCACAATCTTGGCTCCGGAAAATGAGACCAAAGCTGGAAACAGCAAGTAAAGGCCTTACAAGATGCAGCGGATAAGTGTGATTTTATATGATTCTACCAAAACCTTAAGGGGTTATTTGGTCCCATTTCAAAGAGGGCTTCTCAAATATTTTCGTCCAATGGCATTTTCCTCATTGATGAGAAAAAATTACTAGGTGCTACGCTGAACACTTTTCAAATATTTTAAACATAGAATTATCAGTTGATCGAGGAGAGACTGATGATATTCTTCAGAAGCCAAACATTGAGAGGCATGCTGATAGTCTATCCATGTCAGTAATTGAATGGCTTATAAAGTAACTTTCAAATGGTAAGGCTCCAGGCGATGACGGCATACTGCAGAAGTATACACATAGGAAGCCAACTGTTAACCAGGAAACTATAGCCCCTGTTTTCATTTATATGAGAACTTTGTACCGTGCCGTACCATGACAGTTTAAAGACGCGTCAATTATTCACCTTATTTGTGAGTGTGATAACCATAGAGGGATTTCTCTTTTATCAGTTGCTGCTAAGATTACTGCTCGTGCAATCTGAAACAGACTCACGAGTTAAATTTGTAAAGCTGTGCTTCAAGATACCCAGTGTTGTTTTAGTGTAGGAAGAGACACTGTGGGCATGATCTTCAGCTTACGGCAACTACAGGAGATAGCGAGGCAGCAGAATAAGGATTTGTTTGATACATTTGTTGACTTCACAAAAGCGTTTGATACACTCTCCAGGGATTCTCTGTGGATTGGATCAAGATGTTGAATGTGATTGTCTCCTTTAACATTGTAATGGTGACGACAGTATTATCTTGCTGCGAACAAAGTGAGCAATTTGTTAAATGGAACTAAGCTAGTATGTGCCATTGCCCTGGTCCTATTTGCTCTTTTCTTTTCGGTGATGCTTGAGACAGCTTTCAAGAACACCTAGAAATTCGGTTAAGTCACGGATTTTTAACGGTTCCAAGCCAAAAAACAGACTTCTGTGCAGACTGTTTTTTATCTCCCTTATGCTGACGACTGTGCCCTTCTCACCCATAGTCTTGATAACATGCAGAACATTCTCAGTAGCTTCTACGATGCATGCAAGGCCTTGGATCTTTCAATTAGCGTAACAAAGACTGAAATTATTCACCAGTCGGTAACGAACGCTACGCGCCTTTAACAACCAGTGGCCTATGTTGATGGTAAAGCTTTGAAAACAGTATCTTCTTTAACATATTTCGGATCTGGTTATCTGATGAGGCTAAATTTGCAAAGAACATCCAAACTAGAAGTAATAAAGCTAGTGAGGCAGTTGGTTAGGGTCGACACAGACAGAAACATCCACTATGTGTGTATATAGTGAAGATGTTGTTCTGCTTCCTCCTCCGAATGGTGGGGAAACGTTGACCTTATACTGCAAGTATAGAAATCAGCTTGATCCCTTCCATATAATATGTCTGCGTTCTATTTACAAGGTTGGATGGGAGGATAATGATCCAAATAGTGAATTATTGGAGAGATGTGAAATTACTGGTATTGAATCATTTTGGATCAGAATACAAATGCCGTTGTCGGGTCATCTTGTGAGAATGGATAACTCAAGAGTTCCGAAGCAACCTTTTATCGGCAACTGTCAACGATAACCTGAAAGACAACCTGAACCGTTGGATAACTTCTCTGAGCTCCTTGGAGAGTGCAGCAGGGGATCACAGCGAATGGAGGACGATGTGTTTTCTAGGGGGCCATAGAATTTGAACATAACTACCTTCGTAGTAGCACCCGAAACATCTACCAAAAATGAATACGTATGCCACTGATTTCTTAAAGCACGCATCAAAGGAGAGTTATCTGTTCACTCGAGAAGATATTTTTGGCCGATGAGTATATGAAGATTCACTGTATGTGGAAGAGTGTGCCGGACATCTGCAGGATTATTTATGCATGCGGTATTTCAGAGCTTATGAGCTGCTTGAAATTGCATACCAAACCCTCATTTATCGTCTTCGAGTAAAGAATCCACAATACAATTTTTATTATTCTAAGCAAGACAAAGAATACTTTAGAATATTAATCCCCTTAACCTATATATTTCGATGTCTACCATCCCATCAGAGGAGAGAAATATTAGCAAATAGTTATAAAGGTATGCACCCTATTTGCTAAAGTTAGTGAGACATGGAAAGTCAAAGTGAATTTTACCAAGCAAGCTGGATCTACAAAAACATTCATATCCTTTTTCTACAAATCCTCCTGCTACAGGACTTCTTATAAATGTATTATTTTCACTTTGACTTTCCATGTCTCACTGACTTTAGCAAATAGGGTGCATACCTTTATAACTATTTGCTAATATTTATCTCCTCTGATGAGATGGTAGACATTGAAACCCTATAGGTTAAAGAGATTAATTTTCTAAAGCATTCTTTGTCTTGCTAAGAATAATAACAATTCTTTGATATGAAACTCAACCACTTAATTTCATTGCAATGAGAGTTTGTTGAAATTCATTGAATTACAATTAATATATATATATATATATATATATGTATATATATATATATATATATATATATATATGGAAAACTTTACATTTCTATGTATTCGTTGCTTTTCTTTTATTCAAAAATTGCTTCACCTATATCAATTCCTGCTCCAGACATTTCGTTCTCTTTTACAACAAAATAGAACGAGCCTATTATTTATTATACGCTACCTGTCTTACGTAACGACCGCCGTCATCTTACATTCTGAACAACGACCTCATAACGTATGAAAATCTGCAAGAGAAATACAATATGTTCTATAGGTGTAGCATGTTGTCAGGCATACGTAGTTTAAACAAACAAAAAATGAAAAATAAAACATGACTAGCAAGACGTTTTCTTACGAAAGAAAAAATGACATTGTGGAGTCAGAAGTAGGAATCAAAATGAATAATGAGATGTAAGCATTTGTCGAACGTTTCCAGTCCTGGTAATTATCGAGTGAAGTTACAAATCGATGAAATATTCCTCGAGGCAGAACCAGAACCATTTTATGGTTTTATCGATATTGAAGTTTTGTTCACTTTTTTAAATTTATAGTCTCTAAACATGCAACTTTATATATATATATATATATATATATATATATATATATATATATTTATCATATATATATTTATGCATACATCTACGTTTTAACGAAAACTGTGGCTGCAGCTGTCTTGTGTATTATACGCGTCTCCACATACTAATTAGGAAATAGCGCTATCGAGTCTCATAAACATCCCCTAGCCTTCTTAGATGGTCACTCACCTGGTACTAGACAGGATAATCGTTGGTTAGCTTTAGTGATCTGGTGAAGGACAAGTGCATTAACATTTTTATAGGAGAAGGAAAAACTCTGATGTAAAAAGTAAAAGCTAAATGGTATTATCTGCTCTGCCTTGTGACAGCATTTCCACCGACAAAAATTTAAAGGTGTACTACAGAAGTGTTGTTGGTTCTGCGCAAGACCTATAACAGTAAACCAATAATGTTAGTGGATTTCATACTTCGAAGTCGACGGGAAATTCTATCATATATGTATGTATATATGTATGTATGTATGTATGTATGTATGTACATCCCGTGCTAGCATTATATGCAAATCAATATTCTTGTTCTAATGCGATAGTTTCCAATGAAACTTCGTCAAACTTCGCATGTTATACGGCAACACTAACGCAAACGCAGATATAAAATTTTTAGCTGACCTGCGCAATAGCGAGCCAGCGGCAGCCATTTTGGTGACTTCCAGTTTTTTTCAGCATGCCAACTCTATATGCAAGATGGGACGTAAAGGTGCATTAAGTCAAGTTGAGAAGTTTAAAATTGTCCAAAGGTTCAATAATAAGATGTCCACCTTAGAAATAACCAAAGAATCGCACTGTGATACTCGCATATTCACGGAAAATTGTAGTAACCCTCAACTTTGCAACCGACGTTTTGACAAAGGGAAAATTCGTAAGAAATCACATCCGTCACGTTGAACAATGAGCAAGATCTAGTGGGAAGTTCGCTGTAAGCAATTCGAAACTAGCAAACAAGTTTTTAAAAAAGCTGGCGTTCCTGATGTGTTCAAATCAACTCGTTGCCGTACCCTGAGGACGATTGCAAAATTTGGAAAGTTAGATGGTCACCCTCAATTGAAGGATGTTTACAAGAAAACGAGGATGGAGTGGGCAAGAGATCACATGAAGGTGAATTTTCAAACTGATTTTTTCAACGATGTGTCGAGCGACCCTTCATGGACCCGATGGGTAACGGGGAGGATGGCACCATAATGAGTGCGGCACGTCCCCAAAGGATCAGACGTCAACAAGGAGCTAGTGATGTGATGCTCTGTGCTGCAATCATTGGCAATGAGCAGATGGAGTGAAAATTACCGCCAAACTCTACATTGACTTCATAAGGAACACTTGGAACCCTGGCATAAGAAGAATTTGGCATTCAGAAAAAGATGGTTTCCATACATGCTTATGCACCGTCTCATTCTGCAAGGATAGCCACTGAATATTTGGAGAGAGTTTTTGTCAGACATGGGAAAATAATGCGATGACACGCCTGTTCCCAGATTTAAATCCCATCGAAAATCTTTGGAGCATCTTGAAACAAAATATTTACTCCGGAGGAAGGCAGTACAACTTAAAGGATGACCTGTGAAAAGCTATTCTGACTGCCGCCAAAGACATTTCATCAGATGAAATCGAAAATTTGACATGCTCAATGTACCAACGGCATTTTGCTTTTGTCAATAAAAATGGCAATTATATAAGATATTGATTGTACTTTGAAACCACATTGGAGTTGTTTGTTCTTTATTATTGTTGTTCTCAATTTAAAAATTCCTAGAATAATCAGTGTTTCGATAATCATTTAGCACTTCACCATATTTTAGCATTGGTTTGCATATAAAGTTGGCACGCCGAAAAAATGCCAATCACCAAAATGGTTGCCAATTGCTTATTACTGTGCAGATTAGTTTAAAGTTTAGGATCTGCGCTCGTGTTAGTGTTGCACTATAACGTGCTAAATTTCACAAATTTTCATTGAAAACTATCGGAGTTAGTACAAAAATATCGATTTGCATATAATTCTGGCACAGGGTGTATATATTTATGTGTGTCCGCCAAAGTGCATATATATGTATGCATATATATATATATATATATATATATATATATATATATATATGCATATATATGTGTGTGCTTATAAGTGCATATATCTATGTATATATATATAGATATAGATTTACGAATGTATATATATATATATATATATATATATATATATATATATATATAGTGCTTTGAGCATAACATTATTAATGTCTTGAAAATCCAGAGATGTGTACTAAACGTTCATTTTACTGAATGAACCAAGTGATAATACTGCTTGTCTATAGATTCGAACTGCAAAGTAATGCTAAACTCCCTATGTTGATATTAAACTCCCAGACTCCTAATAATAAATGGATAATGGAAATTACGATATATTAATTTCAAATGTAAACGGTAAACATTCAAAACAGGTGTTCAACTACTAACGCCGGAATATTGGGTTACGCTTAGTTTTCATTTCCGATAATTGCTCTTAGATAGATACCGTCGTATATATTATGGAGAAAGCAAGCGCATAATATCATATCCGGTTCATTTAATATACGTTATAGCATCAATATAACTGAAAGAGATAACTGACATATTCCAATCAATTATCAAGTCGTTCAATTATAAAATGCAGTATGATATACAATTGTACTCAATCATAATCACTATTTGCCCCAAAACAATAAATATAGCGAAAAATACGCTTAAATATATTTTATATATTCAGCTTTCGTATTTATTATTAACAAAGCAACTTTTCTATTGAATATTATTATGCACCTAATATATATTAGTGATTTAAACAATGATTGGCGTGCTATCAGCTAGAATCGAAACCAAAAGTATTTAACGATTCAATCGCGTCTTCTGCCGATGTAGCTATTAGAAGATGGTAAGAAAAGGATTAATGTTAAACTTGAAATAGAAATACTTAGACTTGGGATTGCACAGAAAGATGTAAAATTAAATCGGCAATTTAAAATTAACAGTTTGCAATTTAGTTTGCTAATATATGCAATTACGCTTTATAAATCAATCTAAACAAATATTTTACTCATGATAAACAATTCTTAGATTATGATTACTATTTCCTGTTTTTTTCAATGTCATGTGACCAGAGGTTTAAGAGTTTATCGGTTAAATAGTTATAGACAGCCAGACATGTAAATCTACGGTTTTATCTTCTATATTGATAAAGTAGTTGCAGGAACTCCCCTCTGTATAAAAAGTATCGTAGTTTTGCAACAATAGAAGCCACAGGCAAATTCAATACTGCAAGGCTATTAGCCACAATCTTATGTAATTTTCGAACATCTTTTCAGACACATTCAGTCGTGATAATAAAATACTGTCATCGGTATAAGGCAGTTATCTACCAATGAATCCGATCACTCTAAAAGGTTAATATATATCTAGAATCCCTGACTTCGAAATCATCTGTTTTTACTTATTTTAAATATTAAAAATCTATGACTAAAGATGGTTCATATTTTCAGATAGCTTTGTATAAATAATCCGAATTTGAGATATATTTCGATTTTGTTTCATTTTACTTCAAGTCGGAGTTATTAGAAACCAAAGGGTCCAACTTATTATGGCAAACACGTAATCGCTAGATATGCGATACATAGATATTCGAATATGCCATTAAAACTCTATTCTACCTCTTAAACACTGAGTAAGTAAAGTAGTTGAGAAACTATTTTTTTTAATTCCGATTTAACAATTTTAACATGTTATAATGTACCTTTCTTGTTGTCTATTGGTTTTACATGATTGCTGGACAAGAATACCTCTATTCCGGTGGCTTATCCAGTTTTGTGCTATTTTTGGGATAATATCACTCGAAGAAGGTGCACCATTCATTGTAAAAGGCCATTGTTGGTTAGCCATACCAAAGAGATCTTACTTGGGCAAGGAAAGCTTTGGTATTTTGAATATTTAGTCTGAGTGAACTCTCAGGTAAACTATTATCATGCCAGGTTTTTCTGACTCCCGGGAGAACTTAGACATCCGAGGACAGTGTCTAGTAAGCATTCGAGTTCTCTACTGTATTCGATTTTGACTTAGTATGGCTATTTATACTGTTTAGCACACAAGCTGTAAGAGTTGTACGGATTCAATAGTCGAGTATATATCTATTATCTTGGATAGCACTCGGTTTAAACAAGGCATCAAGGCACAACGTAACGAGCTACATATTGGTATGCAGGAATAAATAATAAACCAACGAGAAATGCTATATTGATGGATTACGACTCAGAAAACAGCAATGTCTTCCCTTTTGCCGGAAACATATCTCATTGGAATGTGAAGGCTAAAAGAAACAATAAGAGTAAATATCGTTAAGAATCTTCCGAAAGTAAATCGTAAGATTTCTACATACACAAAAAAAGTGATGTCAGCAAATATGAACCTTGTGGATTCATGTTTTTGCGAACTGTTATCCGCATCTTTATAGTTGTTATTCTTTTACCACGTTTCAGTCATCTCATCCTCTTGCCTTTCTTAGATGATTAACCGTGACAGAAAGAAATGCTGTATCTTGTAAGGGTATTCCCAGTAGGTTAATAGGTGTTTTGTCGTCGGGTTTAGGCACACTAAATCTTCTGGCCTGCTTTTATAGGATTGATACCGATATCTTCAGAAAATGGTCAACTGCAACTGTAGAAGCTCAACGTCTATATTCACTCGGCATGGGCCCCGGTGGAGATGGCCAAAACGTAACGAAATAACAACAACTATGTAGATGAGGATAACAGTATGTAAAAAAGTAATATATAAATTATAATGCCTCATCTCAAGATTCCAAATAATATATATATATATATATATATATATATATATATATATATATATATATATATATATATACAATTATAAAAATGTTAGCCCCTTTAAGAAACTTGCTGGACAAGAATACCTCTATTCCGGTGGCTTATCCAGTTTTGTGCACTTTCTTGGGATAATATCACTCGAAGAAGGTGCACCATTCATTGTAAAAGGCCATTGTTGGTTAGCCATAACAAGGAGATCTTACTTGGGCAAGCAAGCTTTGGTATTTTGAATATTTAGTCTGAGTGAACTCAGTGGAGCACTGTCTGAGTGAACTGAGTGGAGCACTTTCAGTTGTAATAAAGACGGTCAACATAGCTTATATGCGCAGATCGTTATATAATGATTAGATCACTATGACTGAGGATAAAACATTTAATAAGAAGTAATGTTTAAATTTCAACTGTGTCTCTCGCAGTTGACGGTAGCCGAAGTCCTTGCTAATGAAGACAGAGATAACTTCTGTTAACGGGCTTCGAATCTCTGGACTGGCATTAATCGTGACACCCTGCACAGATGATTCCCGAAAGGATTACACACTAGCGTCTGTAGGTATTTAATATTTATTATAGTAAATAATAATAATAATAATAATAATAATAATAACAACAATAATAATAATAAAATTATATATATATATATCTATATATATATATATATATATATATTTAATATATACTATTTCGAAAATGTTTAGGATTGCTAACAGCCTACGCGACCGGATGTGTTATTTTATGTTTTACAACTTTATCGGCGTAGACCAAACGAGTGCATATTTTTAAATCCACAATCAAAACATTTTCTATATATTAAATGTCTCTAGATTTTTTTTTATGCAGAATTTATGTATTTTTTCCTACTTCAACGAAGACGATTAGTTCTTTAACCAGCAATCGTCGCGGCGAATTGACGCCATATTCATAACATTTTGAACCCAAACTCGAGGAGTTACGTGAATTTGCCATTTTCTCACTGAAAGGAAGTAACCGACTGGAAGAGAAATAACCTTCTGCCAACTGTGCGTAGTCAGTACCCGTTAAAAAAAATATCAATAAAAATATTACAAAATATATAGAGGTCGAAGATTGCTTGTCAGAATGAAAAATCGAATCGAATCACACTAGTAGTCAATGCACACACAGGATATTTCTGCAGCGACAAATAAGTGGCTGAAGTAACACGTCGATGAATTATCCTTACGATCACTTTGAGGAATAGGCAGATTTCAAGAGACTGACAGAATTTTCTTTCTTTTTTGTCTTTTACGTTATTTTTTCAACGTATCTGCTTTTGCGAAGTTTTCATTACCAAGACGTTATAGAACAAAACTTTTTATATGTAGAGACGCCCACTCGTAACAAAAGATTATATTCGTCGGTCGACGGATTCATTCAACATAATTGTAAGAGCGTCAGTAATGACTCGGGATCAGGTGTCACATTACGAAGACGCGCATAGAGCGACTTTATGCAAATGACTGAGCCACGTACAAGATGACGTCATGGCATTGGGGGAAAAGATTATAAAAAGTATAACGTGTGCACAGACTGAGAATCGCGTTAGAGAGGATCACATAATCGACACGTGAGTAACGTCAGATCCGAGATGAGAAATCACACGTAGTAGGAAAAGGAGGGATAAGGTATTTTGTAAATACCTGAACCAAGGAGTTTAATTTCTTTCCTATTCCTTTTCTTGTGCCCCTTGTGATGGAGTCTACAACATGTAGGTGCCTACACATAAACGTCAACATTACATAGAGTTTAACTCTCGATCGAGTTGTACTAAAGATTTAAAATTTTAATTGATGACGCATCTTCTTAATTAAACGAACACGATGGGCATGCACAAACATGGCCGCGATCACTTTAACCTGCACAGAACATTTTTTTCTTAAGTTCTTAAAAATATTACTTCATATACTATGGTAATGTTAAATACACTTTTTCCTCCAAAAAGAAAAAACATGTGAGCACGAATTTGGAGGCGTTACAGAACAGCGAGCAAGAAACTATCAAAGCAAATATACTCTCTCTCTCTCTCTCTCTCTATATATATATATATATATAGAGAGAGAGAGAGAGAGAGAGGGAGAGAGAGAGGAGTCTCGTCATCAGCCTAGCAACACTTTTGTACTCATTTTATTTGGGTCGCAAAGTCGTTCACGCTTACCGATACGTTTGAAAGGCGTTATTTTGACGACCTTTAACGACAGTACTTTACCGTGGATGTTACATGATAAGGGCTGTCCCCTTTTCATGTAAGTATAAAAATAGAGAGATTAGTTAAAATGAAAATAAAGTGAGAGAAAGCAGAAATCGAACCCTGGACATAAGTTTTTAAGAACAATAGGTTTAAATGGAATATCAAGTAAATTGTTAATTCTGATGAAATAAATAATAAACTATTCAATTGTTAGAAAGAATGTGGATAATAAAATATGGGTTAAATAAATTAGATATGTAGGTTGAATTCCTTTGTAAAAACATCAAATAAAAAAAGGTTATTGGGAAATCATAATGTTCGGGAAACGTGCAAAGTCGCGCATGTTGGTGACACGTGAATTTTCCTCACGAGGCCGGACATGCATGGATTTCTCAATATAGGAAGTGAGAGTTAGTTAGTTAGTATGTCAGAGAGACAGTCAGTGAGAAACTCAGAGAGGGTCTGGGAATTCGAACGTCTAGGAAGCGAGACGATCACTTTGAAACTAAAATGTGAAGTTTGAATTCTTGGTGAGAAAACCACGGCCGGTCGTGAAGAAATAAATTCATCATGTGTTTTGTGATAAAGCTCATCTTTGTGTTTGTGATTCTGACAAAAAGGTAAAGTGAAAATTGTATTATATATCTGTGTTATAAAATGTCATTACATACACGTCTCGACATCTCATGTCTACACAATGTCTGAACAGTGAACACTATCTCATCATTCTTTACATGAACAATCTCTCTAAGTCTCTTACAACAACATATCTTTATCTCTAAGACTCTCTTTTAATGAAACCCCTATATGTAACATGGCCAAGTCGACTAAAGAGTTTCCCCTTTTACTTTTAGCGGTGCACAGGCGAGCTTGGGTACTGAGGGTATTTTTGCGCTCGAGAAGGGTACTCGGTGATAATTCAAACGTTTTTTACGGGGTTGCTTAATTTTTGGAAATTTTTTCCGGGGGACCTCCTTTTTCTATTAGCATAACACGTTCGAGCATTATTACTGCGGGTATTATCTTTTTGCGCTCCAAAGGGCAATTTTTAGTGGTTTTTCTTTAAATAGTTAAAATATTATGAAATAAATTTAAACGTCACAGACCCAATTAACCTGCTGTGAACAATATTTCTTTCAAAAATCAATGAAATTTCTGTTTTTGTTGTATAAGATTAAAATTTATATAGGTTTACTTTGTTGCAGTTTATACATTATTTCATTTCTTCGTATTATTTACATTCGCCGAACTACTGTTCTCATCTTAAGTGTGATTTTCACGTTCCGGTCGATGTAACCTCCGACCCTCCTAAGGTGTATCCTGTCGAACTCGGAAATGATTCTGCCGTACTCGGGAATTTCGGACGGAATTTCAAGCGGAAACCTCAAGGGTAGCGTGCTCTTTTCTAAAATTGAAATTTAAAAAGGTTTAAATTGTTTCAAATTATTAACTGTTCTATTTATATTGTTTATAATATAAATAAATTCTGTGTCTATAATTTACAACAAATAATAATTGTTTAATATTTAAAGAAAACATTCTGTTTATAGTGTTTCCTTTTTAAATCCCGTTTACATGTTTTAATGGTAACGTACATGTGATAACGGGAATTTCATTCGTTTAAAGTGATATAGGGTTCGAGAGAATTTTGTCATCTAAACAAAATTCTTTTCAACATTAATACCATATCCTGCACCATACTCTCCCTTCCAGATTAGTATACGCGGGTCGATTAATACTGCACCCACTATTTTTTTTTTGTTCGTTTATAGTATTTGCGCGTGGGAATCCCGACAGCGATTATGAAAGTTTCATTTCGTGCAAGTTTTTTGACAACCACACCTCCACTCACAAAATAGGGTGTCTGTTCCGAAATCTGTTCTTAACATGAGGGAGTTGATTGTTGGGCTACAACAACAACAACAACAACAACAATAACAACAACAACAACAACATTAGCCGTACTTTACTGTTTATGCGGGAGGTATATGCTTCACCGGACTGCGGCACTTAACGTCTGCTGCTAGTTTAGATACAAAGGATGGTAGTCATTTATACAGGTAAGTGTTTACTTGAGTGTATACTAGGTTGTATTTTTCGGATCGCCTGCATTTTAATACAGACTTACACTAGGGACATGCGAAAAGGAAAGGAATGTTTTTCTATGGTGGTAGAGAGGCGAGCTATTGCTACAAAATTCGTAGGAAGAAAAAATCACATGTTGTTGTTCATTGAACACGGTGTGCAAAATAATTTTCTGGTTTCTTTTATTATTAAGTAAAACTATTTCGTATAATGAAGAAATGCTTTTGGTTTGTTGAAGATCATTGCCAATAATTTAAATAGTATTTTTCCCAAGTAGAATTTGGTTATTTCAGAAAGAAGCTCAACAACAATTTGTTTACATTAGTCTTGTAAACGACAGGTTCTGATTCGCTAGGATGTATTTTGCTCCATCGTCTGGTAGTTCAATAAAAAGAACTTTTGTTTAGTTTTAGGTAAAGAAAGATAGATAGATAGATAGATAGAGAGAGAGAGAGAGAGAGTGGGAGAGAGTAAAGGAGGGAAGGAAAAGGGAAACTACAGCAATTTTTCTATAGCCAGATGTGTTTTTATTGTAAATATTTTACTATTAATCGAAGCCTAGACGTGCACCAACCATGGGATTAGTACAATAGTGGAACATAGTGAAGAAACGTTATTTCTGCAAGGAAGCGCGAGTAGAGAGAAAGGAAATAGGCAACCCCGCTTTTGTCTTTTTTGTTTTCCATATATTTTTCTGTTTAATAGTGCACACTCTTCAATTATCATATTTCGCTTTCATCCAAATATCAACTCTCTAGCCGTTCCTTTCCGCATTTTAAACTTGTTCGGTTTCTCTTTCTCCTAAAACTCTCTACGTATGCACATGCGCAAACTTCATTCACTGAAAAGGTGTTGCAATCATTCGATATGTGTTGATGAAAACTCTCACATTTCGCCCTAATTATTTCCAAGCTTGCTAATAATCGAACGATAATCCAATAAATTTTGAATCGTATATTTTCTGGATTTTTTAAAAAATCTTAGTCGAAATCAAAAGTTGATTAACTCGATTTTGACTTTTTTACTCATGAAGCAATCTGCACTCAACAACTGATGAAACGTGACACGATGAACACAATATTCAAAAAACACAATCCAGTGTTGTTTTTTGTTTTGTTTTTTCTGTTTCGCTATCTCTTTTTAGACGAGATTTCGGATTGACATGAAATAGACATTTTTGTTACATAATCGAGTTGATTTCAACAAAGCTGCGGTTACACGTAAATTTTTCCAGGCAAGTATTTGTACAGTCTTCTTTCTTTTTCGTTTTTCATCTAGTATTAATACGAGACATATCTTACTTTACGAGCTTTTGTTTTGCCTAAATAGTTTATTTTCTTTCTTGCATCGGTTTAGAATAAAAACACAATAAAACTTATGTTTAATTTGTGGTCCAATGATGAGCTTTAATTCTGATATAATCTTTGATTTAACCTTCACTCATGAATCATATGATTTTGACATGTTTTTACTCAATTCACTTTTAAATCTTAATTACAGAAAAGTTAAGTGTGTGTGTATATCTATATGGTGATAAAATTATGTGAAATTGGTTGCTTGCAACTTGTCTTCGAGGAAAGGGCGAATCCAACTTTTATAAAGAGGACGACTGCGGAATTTATATATATATATATAAATATATATATATATATATATATATATATATATATATATATATATGCGCGTGTGTGTATACATGGGGGTGGCTCAGAGTTTAAGAGATATAGGTAGAAAATCTAGTTTCGATTCTAGCTAATGAAAAGATCATACGCAAACATGTATATACTAGTTTTGATATCGTTGATATATATTAGGTTCAATATAATATAAAATCTCAGCAAATCATTTCTTCTTTAAAAAAAGATTAATCGTCATCTAGAGATACAGCTCAGTCCTAGTGCATTCGACTACATATCGAATAATCCCCCTGTTCAAGGCCGGGTTAACCCCACCATATTTTAAAAAAAAATTATTCATTTTAATTAGTTCAATTTACGATTAAAAGGGGTACTATTTAATATGGTCGCAGACCCTTATACAGTTGCATATTTTAAATCTAAACGTAAATTAGAAGTGATTTTTCCAGAGAATTCATCGTCAAACCAAAATATTAACTGAACTGACATTGTAAACAAAAACAGATGGAATTAGATAAGCGACATGATATATATATATATATATATATATATATATATATATATATATATATATATATATATATAAGCCTGAAGAATCCTAGAATGGATGAAACGCGGAATATTTAGTGTAGTTTAATCGCCATATATATTTTATAATTCACTAAGTAGCTCTACCTACGTATTGAGCACTGTTTAAGTAAATGTGTGTGTGTGTGCGCGCGCATGTTTGTATGTATGTTTTTGTGTTTTTACATAAGGATTGGGAGAAAAGCTCTTAATATCATCTTTAAGAAAATTTACCATTTTTAATAAGCAGACAACCCCTCTTTGAAACGATGTAATGATCCAAATATTATATGAATAACTCTACTATTTTAAGCTTGTCTTTATTTTTCTATCTTTTTTTATTAATTTCGGATCGTAAAACATCCTTCATCAAAAACATTTTATCTCGGGTTTATTTGCGAAAGTAACTGTTTTATTCTCTTAGGATAAATAGTTTAATATTCGAATTCAATAAAAGAAAAGTAAAAAAAAAAAATATCGAATGACTTTTAATAAAATATTTGCATCCTTACGTTGTTTCAAAGACAATTTGTCTCTTTATGCAAAGGTTTGCGCAACATATAAATGCGTAGGTATACATATGTGTGTATGTGCGTGTGTATTTGTCTATTCATATAAGTATTATATAATAACATTGCTCCCATTTTGCATTCAACGTATTTCTCACCTCTGGGGCTCTGGATCGCGAATGAAACTGAATATAAATCACATTTAGCATCTCATGAATTATACATTCGCAATACACTTTTAAATAAAATGTTATTCATATATTTAACTATGCGTCGCAAAATCACACTCAGATATGAGTTTATTATTTACATCCATAAATATATATTCATCTATTTAACTACAATGTTAACTATTCGCCATAGCTTTAACTTTAATTAAATGATTTTATACATTGGAAAATCTTTATAAATTTCATCTATACAACTGTACTGTAAGATTTGCATTTTACCCTGGTGACATTTTGATACTGCCAATTTATTCAAGGCGCCTGCATTTTCGCCAACTAAAATATATTAAACATTCTGGGATTTTGTATGTCATGTTTTTATTTTATTTGTTAAGTTTAAAGCGAGAGACAGTAAAGATTGTTCGAATTAGAAGTGATAGTAAGTACTTGCCTTTTGGGGGGGCATTTAAATTTTTCAGTGAATAAAATATTATTGCGGATGTTGCTATCAAGCAATAAAAACTCAAGAAATATCCAGTATGGATAGGTCAGGTGTACTGTAAAAGCCCAACCACATAACGTTTTTTTTTTTCTCTTCTTTTTACCAGAAAGAGCAGACGTGCGCACGAAATAATCATGCCAAGCCTCTCACATAGCACTATGCACATTACAAGAGACTTTAACCTTCTTCGCTTCATAGCGACTCCAAACACATTGTTCGCTCACCGAACGGATATAAACAAATCATATCTACATCATCTCACTTGCGAAAAAAGGCGCGCAAGTAGATACACATATCATTGTACTTACTACGCTTACTCAGAAGTGGGCAAGCCGAAATAAATACTTGTACTAACTGTCACCAAACATATAACACATGTTTCATCCATGAACAGTTACTTAACTGTATACTCTCAATCCTAATAAACCCTGTATTTACTTGGTCTTAACACATTATAGAATACAATTAATTGTGTTTTTACATTGATTAGTATTAGTATTCATTCATTCATATTGCATTTTCGTTTTATAACTAAGAATTAGGAATTGGCCTTCGGGACAAGATCAAAGTGTAGTATCTGTTCCGGCAGATGCTGCAAGCTATGACTAGCAAAGACCAGATGTGGGCGCAACCCCACATGCCTGACCTTTAACCAGCTCCCATTTCCCACCTCTCGGGAGCTGGTCCCCTTTTCCCTTCCCCCTCCTTTCACTCCTCACATTAAAAATTGGCCTTGTGCCTAATTTGCTCGGTGGGGGAGCAAATAAATACCATCTGTTCCGGCAGATACTGCAAGCTAGGACTAGCTATGACTAGCAAAGACCAGATGTGGGGGCAACCCCACATGCCTGACCTTTAACCAGCTCCCATTTCCCACCTCTCGGGAGCTGGTCCCCTTTTTTCCTTCCCCCTCCCTTCACTCCTCACATTAAAAATCGGCCTA
Source organism: Euprymna scolopes (assembly GCF_053919585.1). NCBI lineage: Eukaryota > Metazoa > Mollusca > Cephalopoda > Sepiida > Sepiolidae > Euprymna > Euprymna scolopes. Next base: position 41,901,311 of record NC_136509.1, read on the forward strand.
GTGCCTAATTTGCTCGGTGGGGGAGCAAATAAATACCATCTGTTCCGGCAGATACTGCAAGCAAAGACCATATGTGGGGGCGACCCCACATATAAGACCTTGGTCAATGTAGGGGTAACCCTTCATACCAATTGTCACTATCCAGCTCCCCTACTCCCCGGGGAGTTGTTCCCCATTTCCCCTTCAGTCCTCACATTAAAAATCGGCCTTGTGCCTAATTTGCTCGGTGGGGGAGCAAATAAATACCATCTGTTCCGGCAGATACTGCAAGCAAAGACCATATGTGGGGGCGACCCCACATATAAGACCTTGGTCAATGTAGGGGCAACCCTTCATACCAATTGTCACTATCCAGCTCCCCTACTCCCCGGGGAGTTGGTCCCCATTTCCCCTTCACTCCTCACATTTAAAATCGGCCTTGTGCCTAATTTGCTCGGTGGGGGAGCAAATAAATAACATCTGTTCCGGCAGATACTGCAAGCTATGACTAGCAAAGACCAGATGTGGGGCCACATGCCTGACCTTTAACCAGCTCCCATTTCCCACCTCTCGGGAGCTGGTCCCCTTTTCCTTTCCCCCTCCCTTCACTCCTCACAATAAAAATTGGCCTTGTGCCTGATTTGCTCGGTGGGGGAGCAAATAAACACCATCTGTTCCGGCAGATACTGCTAGCAAAGACCATATGTGGGGGCGACCCCACATATAAGACCTTGGTCAATGTAGGGGCAACCCTTCATACCAATTGTCACTATCCAGCTCCCCTACTCCCCGGGGAGCTGGTCCCCATTTCCCCTTCACTCCTCACATTAAAAGTCGGCCTTGTGCCTAATTTGCTCGGTGGGGGAGCAAATAAATACCATCTGTTCCGGCAGATACTGCGGCAAAGACCATATATGTGGGCAACCTCACATATAAGACCTTGGTCAATGTAGGGGCAACCCTTCATACCAATTGTCACTATCCAACTCCCCTACTCCCCGGGGAGTTGGTCCCCATTTCCCCTTCATTCCTCACATTAAAAATCGGCCTTGTGCCTAATTTGCTCGGTGGGGGAGCAAATAAATACCATCTGTTCTGCAGATGCTGCACTTAAGATAATTTGTACCAGTCAATGGAGGGGAAACTATACTGGGACAATTATTATTTTTTGTAACCAGAGTGACCCCTTTTTGCCTACTTTTAAGAGAGCTGATTTTACCCCACATTAAAAATGGCCTTGTGCCTAATTTGCTTTGGTGGGGAAGCAAATAAATACATCAAAGTGTAGTATCTGTTCTTTAGATGCTGCACTTCAATTTCTTGTTCTCTGTCAGTGGAGGAGAAATCCTTCACGACTGAGACAATTTTTATTTTTGTTCCTTTTCTCCACGTTAAAAACCGTGGGGAGGCATTGTAAATAGGAACTAAGAATTAGAAGTCCGATGCCCTATGACGCATGAAGCAGTCAAATATACCATCGTTTTATATTTGAAGCTAAATTGACAGCTTCCCTTCAACTTTGTTCCGGTGTAAACCAAGTCTATCTGAATTGCCTGCACCCAGTTAATCTTTAATCTCCCTGATCTGTTTCAGTCACGTGTTCATTCAATCAGTTGCTTGAACTTCTATCCGGGGGTGAGCTTACGGTATGTCCGAGTCAGCCTAAACGTCGTTTACAAATTATTGAGGAAGCTATCTGTTGGTTATCTCGGTCTCTGTGTGTTTTAGCTGATAGAGCGCTCCTTTTCATCCCTCGAATCTATCTAGGATACTTTGAATAAAACATGTCTAATTTTCTATCTGGTAGACACTTTAATATACCATTGTAGCCAATACGCCGCCGTTATAATCTTAATTTTGACTTAAATGTGATTTTTTTTTGTTGTTTCTTCTTTAAGGTAATGTTTATCATTACCTTCCCTAAACAGCTGAAACCGAATCCACAGTAAGCCATGTTTTATTTACAATTAATTTAGCGACGTGTGTATTTAAAACCCCTTATTTTAATATATTTTTAAATAGTATTACACTCTCTCAAATATTCATCGCACATGAAAGTCCAAAACCTTTACCGTCTTACTGTATATTCTTATTACATTTTTTATACAAACAAACCTCATAGAAGTAACTTTTAGAAACCAATTCAATGCAGGTGTGTTACGAATCGACATCACCTGATGCAAATTAAGACAGTTAACGGTGGAAGCCGAACGAAATATATGAGAAAGGTACATTTTCCAAAATATTATACAATACGAAACTTCCATCTGACATCATTGACACAATTAAAACACATGCAATTTTAATAATTTTATAGCATACATAATTATTATTTTAATAAAAGGCGGAACTGCATAGCTTATTCCCTATTATATGTTTTTAATTTAAGCTTGTGTCGAGCCGCTACACTTCTATATTTTATTGCCTTAAATGAATAACCTTTATATACATACCAGACAATGCTTCAAGCAAACGATATTAATCTCTTTAACATTAAAAAGTTTTAATAAAAATGTTATATTTCTACTATAATATTCACCGATTATTTTCGGTGTATATATATATATATATATATATATATATATATATATATATATATATATACTCCTATCAATTCGTTTTTCTTTTGTGTGTACTGATATTCATATTAAACACCTTATTTTATATTTATTTAAAAAGAAAATACACTTTTTATTTATATGGGTTGTGGAATCGCATTCAGTAGCAAAAGATGTAGCTAATTTCCATATTTTTTAAGCATTCATTTTAATTAATTCCCTATTAGTTGCTTCTGTTTTTTAATAGGATTATCATCTTTAGTTGATTTATACATGCATAATATGTTCATATAAAAATTTATAGTAAACACAAAATTGGGTACATATATATTTATGTATACGTATATATTTTTGTTTAACAAATTTTGCCTACCAAACTCCTCCTAGTGTTTTTGGTCTACAGACATGAAACTTCATATATATGAGTACTAGAGAGAGAGAGAGAGAGAGAGAGAGAGACAGACAGACAGACAGACAGACAGACAGACAGACATAGAGAGTGTGAGAGAGACAGAGAGGGAGAGAGAATAAGGGAGGTAAATAGAGAACGAAATAATAAAGATATCAACATCTGCGCGACTGTTACGGTACCCATTTAGAAAGACATCACTTTACACTGAGAAGCAACGTACGTGTAAAAGACCACGCACACTTATTTCGAGATTTTTAAAGATGCAGATTGCTAATCTGTATTATTCAAATTATTCGGACTATTGTTCTCATCTTGAGTGTTACATACGCAAAGTTTTGATTAATAGAACCTCAAACCTTCTTTAAGTGCATTTTTTCGAGCAGAAAACTTAATCAATGTTATTAGAATGCTCTAGTTTCATAAACCACGACGGGATAAAATTCTATGTTATTCACACTTGTATCTTTCACTGTTGCAAGAACCTGTGGCCTAGTGTATAACATACTGGGTAAAATTAATTAGTAAGTTGTGTTCTTTTGGAGGTAAAACGTTTAATCCTTAGTATCGCTGGCTCTCAAAATACTATGGTGAATAATTTAGGACTTCTTCGTAGTCATGGTTTATTGAACGAAGGCAAACTATCTCCTTGGATTAAATAAAATGTTCTTTTGGAAATTCTGTGCTTACTCCTGAGTTAAACAGAAAGGCTTTAATATTGAAAAGTTCCTTAGTTCAACAGAAAGACTTAAATACTCGAGATAAATATTGAAAAGTGTGCCAGAAATTTCGCAAAATCTGTCAAAATCTAAATATTCTGTAATTTGACAGAAAGATTTTAGAGTTTCACAGAACATTTCCAGAGTTACATAAGGTACATCTGCAGAAGGTCGCACATTACATCCGTCGACACGTGTGATTAAAACACTATCCAAAGAATCCAAATAATACAAATAATAAAGTATATCTCCAAAATTCAGAAGCATATGTATAATATTTATGTTCGTCTCTGATTTGTCATTATGATTATGACATTCCTGTCTGCTACAGATCATAGAATAGATCCAAAGATAGTTCTCGTGCCGAATAATCAAGGAATATGTAACCTGCATTTCAGATATCGCGTTTGCTACTATTATGTTTACCTGTTGTTTATGCGAATTTTATTAATGTAATGCAGTCTTATTTGTAAGAAGGCAGCCTATTTTGATTCTCTTATGAAAGGGTCAATTCATTAATATTCACCGTTAACTCGTAGGAATGTAATAAACATCAATTCAATAATTAGTGGATGCATTAGAATTGAATAAATTAGAATTTGACACATTATATTCTGAATACCTGAGGCAATAGAAAAATTATCAGTAAAATATATGCTGATGCTTTTCTAACAATATTGCACTGACCATGTTTTGCCCTTACGTTTTTTATCGTATTTAATCTGCTAGGAATTGCATATCCTACTGCATCTATCCCATATATTTAAGACTCTAACCGATATGTTTTGTAATAGATTTTTATCCTATCTTTAGCTACATAGTTTGGATCTCTCTTACACTATGTTTAAGGGATATATTTACCAGCCATCTTTGTTATGAGCCCGGTAGATTATATGTGAATTAGCATAAATGATCTCGTGAAGCAGGGCTGACGTATTATAAAAGCCAACAAAAAAACAAACGAGCATTTTCTATATGAAGATTTGCTAATATTTGAAATAGTATTTACTTGAAGACATGTAATTCCTTTTCTATGTAAACATAAGCCCCAATAGAACATTGTAATTCCCCGAAGAAGAGATTAAAATCCTTTTAAATCAAAGACAGATTTATTCATAACTGGTGATACATAGATCTTAATATTTTTCTATATAAAAAGAGTCCATACATATTAATGACATCCCTGTTTATTTTCCCATAAAAAGTAAGCTTATTATAATCTAGTAATAAAATACAATTCGAAAATACCTGTCCATGAGACTCGGGAATTTAAGGCATATGAATATGTATGGATAAAGCAGCCAACAAAATCCATGCAATTATTTAATATAAACACCCATAAACACACTCTGACGAAAAGATTATTAAATTTACTAGGTTTGAATTTCTGTAATATTTTCTTTATATATTTTCAAATAATTTGTAAAATAATTCGATATTTTATTTTTATTGGCCTGGTGATTTTTTAAGCGATTAGCTTGTTGGGCGTTCATACATAGAAAATATAATATTCCTTTCTCTTAGTTTGAGAACTGCCTACATCATTTTTTAAAAGAATAGCTAAGTATGATGTAACAGAAATCGAATTCAAGTTGTCTCCATTTTTTCGGCATGCTGAATCAATTGAAGACTAAACGCTTGAGCTTTGCCTCGTCTCCGGAAGTCGACGATTTAAAGAAAGGTATTTTATTCTTCACAAGAAAGCGGATCGCTACGTTTGATCTTTGTTACGTTCAAGGCTGATATTAATACGAACATCTATTGTGTTTTCTATTTTGTAAAGTTGAACATATTTCATGTATTTCATTTTTTTATTGAGTCCAATTTTGCTCCTTAACAATAAATGTGCCGTTATTTAAATTTTATGGCACATATCCATTTATCAATATAAAAATCTATCTATATATCTATGCCGATCTTCATCTCCATCTCCTTTTTTCTACCGCCTCTCTCTCTTTTATATATATATATATATATATATATATATATATATATATATATATATATATATATATATATATATATTTTATATATATGGATCCATCGATCTCGAGAGATCATGAAATTACGCGTCCTGATTCAGTCGGAGGTGGGAGTGATTTGCAGCTTGTGGTGTGGCTGTGCAGGCCGATGCGGGGGCCACATGAGCTGCCACAGTCATACATATGTGCATACATATATACATATGCATGTATATATATATACATATGCCTTTATATATATAAATATATGACGAAATACATATGCCTTTATATATATAAATATATGACGAAATACATATGTATATATATATATATACATATATATATATATATGACGAAAAGTCTAAGTTAAAAATTCCAAGATGTTCATCTTACCGTTTATTATCTTAGCATATGAAATGATATATTAAAAAAGGTGAGATCTTATTGAATAATCACATTTTCCCATAAACACCTACACATGCGCACACACAAATATATGTATCTGTATACATGTATATATATATATATATATATATATATATATATATATATATATATACAGTATTACTCCTAACACTTGAACATCCGCTGAGTTGTAATTAGAGGATGCTGTTCAAGTTTCGTGATAAAAAATGTGCTGCAGTTAACTTTAATTTTCTTAGAATTTAGAAATAGTAAATAAAATGTATTGTTTCAAGTATTTATTAAGTTGGTTTTACGATATATTGCAAGTAAGTATTGTTAAATAATATTATCAGGAACAAAAACATTGAAAATAAATTAAATCTACTTTTACTTGTTAGGTATTTATTGCCTAAATTATCATCTACAGAAATCATTCATTTATGTAAAATACAGTTTATTTTAGTTATTCATTTTTGAGTCTCATTGCAGTTTCTATTTTCAACGATTGAGCTCTCGGACGCTGCCATTGTATTCCGTAAGCGATCACGAAAATCTACAATTTCTTGGTTCTGTAGCTTCTTTATGATTATATCTCTTCGGAGTGTCATTGCTTGCAAAACATATTTGCTACTAAAGTAAGGATATTTTTCTAGAAATTTTATAACCGTCTCCATAGACTTTTCTGCATCATCCCATGAGATTGCTTTATCAGAGTGTCCTTGGTTATTTATATTAGGGCACAGAGAATGGGAGCTGTCGTTATTTTCGTTACCATTACTGCCTTTAGGATGTTGATCAGTAGTTTTCTCATCTTGTTGCACCCACATTTCAACATCATTTGCGTTAAGTGATTTAAGAACAGCGTGGTTGGTCGGTAACCGTTTGGTTTCAATAATTTTTTCTAGACTCATTGTGATTGGTTCTTTTACACTATTTTAAATATAGCAATCTGAAAAAATAGTTAGTGTAAATTAATTATCAATAGCTAATCTAAATTAATTACATAGTATCAGTATTAACATTTCTGCACAATATCTGGCTAAACCATATAAACAGTTTTACTGCAACTCCGCATCAAATATGCTAATACAATTTCAATGACGAGACAGTTCACGTTTAGAGAAAGTTCAGGTTTAGAAGAAGTCCAAATGAGAGGAAGTCTAAATGAGAGGAAGTCCAACTTTTATAGCAAGTTAAAATTAAAGGAGTTTTCCTGTACATGCATACATACATACACACCCCCACACACACACACACACACACACACACACACACATATATATATATATATATATGTATTCTTCTATAATAAAAAGGACAATTCTTGTGTGTTTTTATGTCCAGCTAAAAGTGAGAGAATAGATAAGAGACCAGCAAAAAATCATATTGTCAATACCGTCAAATCCTTCAGACGTGTAATATCGAAGACTGAGAAAGAAAATAGATTTTTCAAACCTTAACGATTGCAAAATCTAATGGGGGATTACATAAAATAGTCTCCTGTTAGCCGATTTTATCATTTACGCATGCGTGACCATCTTTCGTCTCTTACATGCGTTAGATACAACACTTTACAACGTTATGTCATGACGCTCGCCTTGGCCTAGTGGGTTAGAATGTTAACTCATAACTCCTTGTTATACGTCCGAACCCACTTTACTGCGAACGTTTTGGAGTTTCTCTTGCAATAAAACAGAATTCAAAGTTGTTTCAAATATATATATATTTTTTACACGGTGGTCACCATTTTTCAAGGCCCAGAAGCCACTCAGGGATAAGGGTTATTGCAAGTACATTACATTAGTGTGGAGATTTGATGAAGCGTTTACTTAAGGGGCGGTTCATTAGGACTTTCTTAACGTTGGACTTGAAGACATCCAAGTTGTAGTGAGGTGGGAAGCAGGCAGACGGAACAGAGTTCCACAGGCGGGTTTTTTGTACTTTGTATTATTTATTTAACATTTTTCATCGGTTGTTAATTAAATCCAAACAAAATATGTTTTTTCTTATTTCGAGGGTTATCTAAATCACCTTTTCCTTTTTACATCGTAACTGCTTAATTTTTTGACGACACGATACGAAAGAATTAATCATTTAAAAAAAACATAAACACGTTATGTTCATTAAACAATAATTCTATTTTTTGATTTTAAAATTGAATTATTTTCAATGTATTTTACTTTTAACGTGTATAAAAAACAATATGAAATTTACGAACTGTATACTAACACAGCGGTTGCAACTCACGGTGGAGAGAAATCTTCCTAGACTGAGATGCCATTTATGGAATCTTCTTAAACTGTATATAGTCATCAAAAAGAAGTAGATATCGTGAGATTAGCTTCCTTTCTTGTATTCCTTTTGCCGAAATATCAGGTGGGCTCGTGGTCGGTTACTTCTGATTTTATGTAGTTATTACAACTTCGTGTTTTTATCCGTTTTTTTTTCATATTGTTTTTTGTAATCGTTAAATCTAAGTACATTTACCCCCACACACCTATATAATCTGCTAGGGTGCGGGTATTGTTCCTATTTTGAGGGTTACGTAAATCACACTTTTTTTTTTACATTGTAACTGCGTGATAATTTATTTCTGAATTTGAACTCAGCCAATTTCTTAAGAATTACAATATACGCATGTGCAAACGTTGTTATTTCTACTTGCATATGAATACGATGAATCGTCCATATCATGCCATCGATTTTTGACTAATGGATATGATACTCGCTTACGGACCTAGCTTCTGAAACAGGTCCTCAAGATTGCACATTTTTTTTTAATTTAACCCCTCCGCTGCAAGAGTTTGTAACTCTTTCACATTGGAACTGCGTTTTTTTATCAGAATGAAGAATTGATCGCTAAATCGAACGTCGTGATGAATAGAGAATTTAGCTTTTAGACTTTTAAATTTCTCTTTGCAGAAATAGCAATCATTCAATTCGTGGTTGGTTCATACAGGCTCATAGCTATTTCGAAGTTAATAGATGTTCGCTCTCCTGTCGCTCAGACGTTCCAATGTTTTATTGGTCACCTAGTTTGATTTCGAAATATCTGCTCTATGCTTTGTATGCTTTCTAGTAGAATGCTTCACGTGTTTTCACATGGCGCACTCACCATAAGTGTACCAGAAAGACGCTTGTCATTGACATCTGAACATTTTATATCATTCTAAAATTATTCAATATAAAAATTCAAGTGATCGCTCATCTAAATCTCAATACAGACCACTCACTACTGTGCGTCAGGAGTAAGTTTCTGAAATCTGTGTTAAATTGAGAAATACCTCAGAAAAAATAACCTTCCCGGTGGTATGCAATATGGTTTAAGCTCTGCTACACCTCATATGATTAGCGAATATCTCAACGAAGGCTTTCTTTCAAAGGGAATTGCTCTTGACATATCAAAGGCTTGAGATAGGGTATGACATAAAAGTCTACTCCACAAAATCTCCAGTTCGGTATAGCTGAAAATGTCTTAATTATAAAATCATTTTTCTCTGATAGGTCCATAAGAGTAGTGGTTGATGGACATAAAAAGGAAGCTTACATTATTAATGCTGAAAACTCTCAGGGGTCTATATTGGGCTCAAATCTCTTCCTGGTCCTCATCAATGATCTTGCAATCACACAACACCATTCGTAGACATTGTAACCGACCATGTCCTCTCTTTATCTCTCTCTTCTGATCTTGATTACGTTGTGAAATGAGGAAAGAAGTAGCTGGTAATATTTAATGCATCTAAACCTAAGCTTCTATCTTTACAACATAAATGATGTGATCGCCATCTGGCATCAATTAAAATGTATGGCTCTCGTCTTGGGGAATCTTTATGTTTTGACAAGCTTGTGGGTCTGATCTTTACTCCTGTTCTGAGACGGAACACGTACACCAAATCCGTTTCCAAGGCTGCTGGAAAAATTGTGGAGTCGTTCTATAGTTCCAGTAGATATCTCACTGCTGATGCAATTCTCTACCTGCATAAGAGCCAAGTACGTCCAACAAGAGAGAATTATTGCACCATCTGGATGTGAGCTGCTAGAAGCCTAGTCTTAGAAGCCTAATGGGGTATGTCCGTTTCTCTTCCCTGCAACTTCTTTTCAAGAGAAGATACATTGCGAGCCTGCTTCTATTTTATCGTTATTTTCATGGCAAGTGCTGTCTGAGCTCCAATCTATACCCTCCTTGGCCTAATTTCACAAAAACTCACTCGTCTAATTGAAATCACTGTAAATAATTTTCCCCACTCTTTATCCGTGACTAAACTTAGCGTAGGTTCTATGAACAAAGCTTCTTTCTTAGAACTGCACGCCTTTGGGAATCTGTTCCTTTTTCGTGCTTACCAAATGACTAAAATATTATCGTCTTCAAGTTCAACATGAATAAGTTCTTAATTTGCCGTCCCCTTAGGTAATCCAATTTATTAAATTTCAATTATAAATGGTTGATCATTTTTTGAGAGGAACGCTAAGAAAATCAGCCCTCCTTCGAAAGCCGGGTATTTCTAGTGATTACATTATTTAGCATCAGAGAGGGACGCTGCTTTTCTTAAAAGTACATTAAATAGAAAATGTTTACATAATTTCAACATTGAACATTTTATACAGAAGTATTAATGTTCCCGTAAACCTAATGAATATATATCGTTTTAATTTTGAATACATTCTAAATTAAACGCAATTAGTACAGGCAAATTATTACGTGATAAAACAACATGCAAAGCTTGATCGAAATTAGCATTACAATGTTATTTAATATAAATGAAATTTAAGGATAACAGAAAAAGTGTGTCGATCATTTCAGTTTACTGTTTTATAAAGATCAAGACAAAAATTATTTTTCATTGCTTAGTTCAAGATAGTTCAATATATAAATCAGCCTACCTACCTGATCTTAGATACGTTTGATTAAGTTATTTAATATGTGTTTTATGTTTCTACCAACATTAAGGATTACCTCTTAATGTTTAGTACTGGAGTGAAATATTTTTTGTTGTTGTCATAGTACCATTATTCCATCTATTAATTTCTCTATTTTGTAAGTTGTGGGTGTTTAGTGTGGTATTTGCTCCGTTGTGAGGCGAACATCTACCGGGTATTACGTATATTTTGAAAGGGAATAGTGTAGTATATTTTCCTCCCTTACGATACAATCATCCACAACTTTTTTTCTCAGTTATGGTTGCTATATAATATATTCGTTCGTCATAAAATCAGACTATTTAAATTATGTTAGCGGTGGGGTCATATATTTTCTCGTAATATTAATAATTGTAAGAAATATATTATGAAGTGAAAAAGAAAATGTATAGCAGAAAGTAAGATACTCTAAGAGAATTTTTTTTTCTCAAAACGAAAGAAAATAAGCAAACTTTCGAAATTGAAAAATAGTAAATAAAAATAACTGAGACGTTAATTAAACTTCTCTAGTAATGTAATGATTAAGTAAAGAACTCCAAAAGTTTGCCGTGCAGAAAAAATGTGGCTCAAAGAAAAGTATGCATTAAGACACATTAAATGAAGTTGAAATAAAGACAAAAGACACTTTTGTAAAGTTTTTTATAGGCTTTTGTTTAATTGAAAAACAAAAAAAACTTTTAAGTAAATAATCGATTTTGTTCATCTTTTTTTTCATTGGTTATTTTTACATTGGTGGCATTGATTACATCGACACTTTGGTTCCATTGACAATTAGACGTTAGTTCGCGTGTATCAAAATCTTTGAAATTCAGGTTTAATGCTAGTCACTAAATGCCAGTGGTGTTAAAGAAAAGGTCAGCTATTGAGGTGAGTAAATGTAAACTCTGAAAAAATAGGAAGTACTTAATGGTAAGGACATTTTCTTTTTTTTACACGGAGGTCACCACTTATCAAGACCCAGAAGCCACTCAGGGATAAGGGTTATTGCAAGTACAGTACGTTAGTGTGGAGATTTAATGAAGTGTTTACTTAAGGGGGCGGTCCATCAGGAATTTGTTTACGTTGGACTTGAAGACACCCAGGTTGTAGTCAGGTGGGAAGCAGACAGACGAAACAGAGTTCCAAAGGTGTGCAGTTCTAAGAAAGAAGCTTAGTTCATGGAATCTACGTTTTGATTTAGGCACAGATAAAGAGTGGATAAAATTTTTAACAGTGGATTCAGCTAGACGGGTGTTTTTCGTAAAAGATTGGCGAGTGGGGACCAAGATTGGAGTTCAGACGAGCACCTGCCATGGGAATAACGATAAAACAAGGATAGGCTCGCAACGTCTTTCTGTTTGAGAGAGGTTGCAGAGAAGAGAAAAGGGTATTCACCACTAAGCCACGAAGTCTATTTTGTACTCTGTCACGGCAGGATAGGCTGTTTTTAGCAGCTCCTGCCCAGATATGGCAGCAGTATTCCATCCTTGTACGTACTTGGCTTTTATACACACACACACACACCCACACACACACACACACACACACACCCACACACACACCATACCCTAAAGGGTAAGGAAAAAAAGAAAGAAAAACACAAGTAGAAAGAGAGAGTGAGAGAGAGACACACAACACAGGAGTGACCACAGCCGAAGTCGGCGGCCTCGCCACAGCCCAATAAAAGAGTAATAAAAATTGAACATTCCTATGAATAGTAGACACTTACACGTTTTCACCCTTTGGAAACACTTCAAATGAACTACGAAAATGCTATTTTTACATCTCCAACACATTTGAAACTAATTTCTGACGAGGACGCTTCACAGAACGTCTGAAACGCGTAAAAACGAGTTCAATGATTTAAAAACATTATTACAATGATCTAAACATAATTCTCAATGAAAAACTTAGACACGGAATAATGAGATAATGTTAGAAAATACACATTGTTGGTGACTACCCCCTTATTTAAATACACCTCTTTCTTTCGTTGGAATTTCTTAACCCATTATATATATATATATATATATATATATATATATATATATATATATATATATATATATGTGTGTGTGTGTGTGTGTGTGTGTGTGTGTGTGTGGGTGTGTGTGTAAGGGGTTTAGGCTCATTACCGTGGTGTCACAATTTCGAATCTCGCATGATTCAACCACTCTGATTAGTCGTAGACGATGAAACACGTGTCAGTGGATAATTATATTTTAAAAATAATATATATATATATATATATATATATATATATATATATATATATATATATATATACCGCTCCCCATATGGGCATATCAAGTTAGTTAAAGGGAACATTCTTCCCACCTCGCATTTAGGTAAAAATGCACTTAAAATATGCTTTTAACACGGCTGCTGCTTTGTCTCGACAGCCGTGTTAAAAGCATATCGGATTTTTCTTTTATTAATAATATTGGAAGTTTTCCACTTTTCCTTGTACATATTTGTGAATTATTCCACGGATTTCGGCCTTTTGGATTATTTTGAACCATCTTCCAGTTACGCGATTTCCTTGGATGGAAATTTAATTAACTGTCTTGGATTTACATTTTTGAATTTACCGTCATTGGATACTTTACCTTTCACGAGACTATCCATTCACGTGAAATCTCCTTTTTCTTCACAATATTCCCTCTGCATCACTTTTTGTTATCAAGTATGATCTTTGACTTGCTTGCAGTTTCATCAAATACTTTTGTATGCAAAATCCGATTCGGCATTTTGCTAATTCCTACCCTCTGATGAGAAGGAAAGTATTTCTTCGAAACTCCGCGGATTAAGGACTAATCACTTATTAAGTGTTTCCTTTTCAGATTAAATATGTTATAATTTTTTTTTCCAAGTGGTTTTAACATGTTTTATTAACTATTTACTCTTATTATAAGCTCTATCTCATATTTGGTTTTACTGAGTTTTACACCTGGTTGAGATTACTTTAAAAATATTAATTCTTTAATATTTATAATATACTTTAGTTTTACCATCTTAGATCATTTTGGTAAATTAAATTGTAATTTTTATTATATATATATAGATATATATATATATATATATATATATATATATATATATATCGTTTCTGAATTTTTGAGATGAGTATTGGTTATTCATATTATTATTCTTTGGACTACTGTTTTCATATTGTGTGTGATTTTCACAATGTTTAGGTCGATGTAACCTCCGACTTTCTTCAGGTGTTGTTTGTCGAACTCGGGAATTTGGGCGGAATTTCGAGAGGAACCCTACATTTACTTTAGAGCCTGCTCTTGTTCCGTCAGCCATGACTGGATAAAGGTCCTAAGTTATTCGCACTTGTATTTTTTCTGTCGTTCAGGAGAATATCACTTTTACAATTGATTTTCCAATGTGCACTAACCACTATATATATATATATGTATATATATATATCATATATATATATATATAATTATAAAACTCAAATGACCTTGTAACAATGTATGTACCCCACTTTCCGGTTTACGACATGCGGTTGGGCATGCGCGCATGGCCTGCGCGCTGAAATATTAACGTTATTATTTCGAAATTATTCTTTAACATGGGAAGATGAACGATGTCAAAAAATGAACGATGTAAAAAAAAAAACAGGCAGTATAAACAATTGTTTATTTCGATAATCTAAACGCGCAAAAAACAAAAAAAAACAAAAAAACAAAAGAACAATTGGGACGCTGAAATATTAACGTTATTATTTATTTTACATGGGAAGAGTGAGGTTTAAAATAAACAAAAAAAAACAAAAGAACAATTAGGACGCTGAAATGTTCACGTTATTATTTCGGAATTATCATTTAACATGGGAAGAGTGGGGTTTAAAATAACTTAAACATAATACAGAAATGAACGATGTAAAAAGAAAAAAACAGATACACCAAAATTTGAATTTAAATATAATAAGTATCATGGTATCTGTTCAATGCACATTTACCTACAATTATGGCAAATCACTTATAATTCAGTAACTGTAATGTTTTTTGCAAAAATAATCAATTATAATAAACAGAACGACTCCTAGAAATATCTATATTCTTTTTACATTTTAATATACTTTCATAGAAATGTTTCTGTTATGTAAAAAAACATTTATTTTCTTTACGTCACAAGTGTCACGCTCATACATGAATTCCATAGATAATATAACATACTGACCAAGCGGGTACCGGTAGTCTAGTATATATATATATATATATATATATATATATATATATATATATATATGTATATATATATATATATATATATATACATATATATATATAATCTTTGAAGTTTTTAACCTTTAAAACTATACAAAAAAAATATTTTTTATCATTCGTTAGAAAACCATCTAGTCAGTAAGTCATTTAATCACCTGCAATCACTGCATCAATTCGCTCTCGAATTTACTATAATACCAATAATTTATTTTTCAAGGGATCATCAGTTGTTTACCATAAAACACTGTTTCGGGGATTTAAATACACACACACACATATATATCTATCTATATATATATATATAGATATAGATATATATATATAGATATATATATATGTGTGTGTGTGTGTGTGTATTTATATATACATGTGCGTGTATTTATATATATATATATATATATATATAAACAAAAATATGAAAATCGATCAAAGAAACAGAATCAAAAGTAGACTCTTGTAAGAAATTCGCTGCACTCGTAAAATTCCAAGTGGTCTTCGCTGCATAAAGATGGGAATCAGCTTATTTAAACAATGTCGCAGACGGTTCTAGTTACCAGGGGATCGATCAGAGTGAACTGGCGCCGAAACAAGCTATCAATTACATTGGCCGGGGAATTCCTGATGGCAGAGATTTACATAACCAAGCGACCATTTGAGAAAGGAATAACTATAAATCCGGCACTGAGCTTAAACGAGATTTGTCTTCTATTTCTGGACGTCCCTTAAACCTTTTGCTCTATGTCGGCCATGGTGGTAAGCACATGGTGTTTAAGAAAGAGCTTACAGTAAGGCGATAGGTTAGCTTACAAATGAGCATGAGAGCCAGGCAGGAAAGACGGGGTAGAAATGTTTATTTTTGAATAGGAAATCGCGAATAAACGAAGGAGTTTTTAAAAAATCAAGAGTAATATTGTCAGGACTTTTTAATATGAAAACAGAACAAAATGTCCTAAACTCATACCGAAAGAATTAACTTTTTTTAGTAAAAAATGAAAAGTGTATCACAAGAATTAAGTTTTTTTTAAATTAATTAGTCTACCACATTCTTATGAAACGTTCTAATCTTTCGTCTGAAGTCAGTGTGATTCTGATTTTTGCGCAATTCAAGAGCATACAACTTCAAAATTTCATTCAAGTGCTATACGTACGTTTTTAAAACATCTCTAATCGTCTACTTTTCTCCGCCTCTCCTAAACACACGGCAAGATTAATAACATATTGCCTGTGCATATGAGAATAAGATCAGTTTTACCAATGCTAGACTTCTCGGTCTGTCTATCAGGCTTTCTGTCTGTCTGGCTGGCTGTCTCTCTCTCTCTCTCTCTCTCTCTATATATATATATATATATATATATATATATATATATATGTGTATATATCTCTTTACAATCCTTGCTTTTCATAACCTATCATACTTTCATAAATTAGAGTCCATTTTCTGTAGGCAGTTTTTGAAGCCAGTAAACGACGGGTACTTTTGCTAGTATATATATATATATGTATATATATATATATATAAATATATTCGTAGTCATCGACATATATATATATATATATATATATATATATGTATATATATATATATATATATATATATATATGCAAAGAGAGAGAGTGTGTGTGTGAGAAAGAGGAGAGAGTTAAATATGTATGCTTTACAAAAAGAACGGATAGTACACTTTCTGGTATATTTTATAAAGTATTTGTATAAGTTGAAGTATAATATATTTTTAATAAAATAGGTGTAGTTGTCTCGATAAGTAAAGCTTAATTCATGAGTTTTACTAGGTTATAAATAAATATATACTTGGAAGTCTATAATTTCCTGAGAAAATACTGTGCTAAATGAGAATTGCATTTTGTATTTCGTACTGTTCTGTGTCCAATACAATCCGTGTGTTTTTTTTCCAGGTAGTCGAAGTGTCTTTTGTAACCGACTGAATAGGTGGTTACACTCTTCTATTGTAATTGTCTAGAGTTCTAGAGTTACTTAAGTTCTTTTACTCAAGAGCGATTCATACCCACGTCATCTGATTCTAATCTCGTCAGAACAAGACAGCAACAATAACAAATATTAGAGACAATTTGTCAATCAATCTTCTGGGGATAGGGTGATTAAGACTAACTGCCAAGAGCGGTAGAATATTATAAGGTAAAGAGAGAGGAAAATAAATGAGGATCACAGCGAATGAATTATGCTGAGTTGCATTGCATAGTGAAAAGGTACATTGCTTCCCTTTTCGTTCTATATCAACTGAACTGAATTATGAGATATTCAAAGTCGAAACAACACACATTATAGACCATTAATTGTGAAAATCTGTTATCATTTATGTGGGAGAAAAGTAAAAATTTCGTTGGTGAATATCGTTTGGTTTGCATCCAATTATTTTGGAAATATTATTCATGTTGCATCCAGTTATTTTGGAAATAACATTCATTTTGCGTCCAGTTATTTTGGAAATAGTTTTTATGCTTCAAGTTCTTTATATCTTCAAATATTTATTTATATTTCCTTTGGAATTTTTACGGCATACCAACTCTTTTCGGGTTATTTAATGTCGAATCAAGTTATTTTAGCAATAGTATTTTTGTTGCGTCCGGTATTTTTATTTTATATTTTTTTTTTTGTAAAAAGTTTTATTCTTAAATCTTTTATATCTTTAATCGCTAGTTTGTAGTGTTTGGTTTGGTTGTTTTTATAGTGGAGTTTATCATTTTTTTGTTTCCTACTCTGTAGAACAGGAATGAGTGTTGCAATATGGGGTGTTCAGTAGAAAGGTTGGGGACATTTTAAGTTTAAACTGCCAGAAAGCAAGGGGAGATAGAGAAAGGGAAAATAGGAAAGGTTTATTGTTTTTAGTTTTGGTTTTGGTTTTACAGAACATAATTAAGTTTTGAAAAAAAAATGTAGGAAAACGAAAAGGATCAAATTTAGATACATTTCTTTTGAGGAAGCTTATATCTTTATACTGCCCGACCTGGTAGCACTATTGTGAATATGAAAGTTTCACTTTTTATAATGTAGAGCATAATATATCCACGTAAATAACCCGCATTCTGCGATCTTTAAACGCAAATCTATTAGGTGCATAGAGTCTGAATCCGAAACTAGACCGTCGCAGAACATTCATAGTGTATGACTACATAAATATGGAAAGGATAGACTTTTCCCTTGTTCGTATTAAACTAAATTATTTTATGTTCTCACAAATGCTACTATATATAGCAGTTATGTTTTTTGTTTGGTTATGAAAATTTTACGCATCTCAATGTCCTGTTATATTTTTGCTTTTCCAGATCCATTTTCATTCCATAAAAAAAAGTTTTGAATTAATATTTATAAGAGCATTCATTGATCTCTGAGGAGCTGTTTAGTGATCTTCTGCTATTAACACCACGTGTGGAAAACTACAAAATCATATATATATATATATATATATAAATATATATATATATATATATATATATGTATATGTATATGAAAATATGTATATTAGTTGCCTGGCAAGGCAACAGGGGAGAGAATGAAGCAAATAAAACCCTAAGCGAAATCCATCATAACCCAGCAAAAGTAAAGCTGTATTAACATGATATATATATATATATATATATATATATATATATATATATATATATATATATATATATATATATATATATTATAAGTTTAAATAATATATTTTATTTTAGAAATATATTGCCGAAGTATCTTTCGATTGTTAAAATGGGCGTTAATAGAGGAAAAGGCCTTGAGAATTTTTCCTTGAATGTGGTTGATTTGCGAAACATTACAAGTCTGCATCTCTCCGCATTGTTGTTAGCATGGCAATGATTGGAAAGAAGATAACGATTGCATCCAAGTGAATGAATAAGCTTAGCCGTGTGGTGTGCAATAGAATAAGATTACCATCGATGAAAAATGAAACGCTTAGATTTTGTTTCTATAAACAAATATGTTGTCTGCTCACTCTGATGAATTGCAAATACCCCTTGCACGGATAATGTGGGCTAATATACATTTAGATGTATATATACATCAACTTGTAGGAATACTCGACGCACACACACACCCACATATATATACATATTATACATGTATAAAGATATATTTATATATACATATATACATATATTTAGGTACATGTATATACGTACATGAATATGCCTATATGCAAAAGTATATATAAATATATATGCATATCAAAACATATATATATATATATATATATATATACGTACATGAATATGCCTATATGGA
Source organism: Euprymna scolopes (assembly GCF_053919585.1). Lineage (NCBI taxonomy): Eukaryota > Metazoa > Mollusca > Cephalopoda > Sepiida > Sepiolidae > Euprymna > Euprymna scolopes. Next base: position 41,920,746 of record NC_136509.1, read on the forward strand.
AAAATATATATTAATATATATGCTTATCTAAAATTATATATATATATATATATATATATATATATATATATATATATATATATAGTAGTCCGCCTGGCATTGCCCGATCGTAAAATACGCTTAAATATATTTTGATTAACGCAGATTCTGTATTTATTATTCATCTAGCGGGACCTTTTTATCAGCGTTGCACGAAGAGTTACGAAAGAATTAAAATTAGATTTTAAGACAATTTTTACTTTCATATTAGGTATACGAAAATTTAAGCACTCCAGCAGAATTAAGCTCGGCTCTTATGCCCTTATGTTAGCGTGCTGAAAATAACAACGTAATTACTTAGAAATACATAACTAGTCTAATTTTTTAAAAATTATGCTGTACTTTCACCTAACAATTTAATAAAAGATATATTGTAAAAGTAAATTAAAGACTATGTTACAGAATAGCTCGGTGACATAAGTACACAGTTATTTATATAATTGCGGACCGTTATCCTCAACGTGTATAGTTATTTTTTCACATGTCGGGCCACTATGTCTCTAGCCTGCATCTGGTGGTTAACTGCGACGCTATAGGAATGATAAATCGCGTAAACAACCAAGATGAAAGAAGAGGGCAATTGTCCGGATTTCAATGAACAACTAAAAATAAATAAATAAAATAGAACTTAGAATAAATAATGACAGAATGTAAAATGAAAGAACACTTGTCAAATACTTGGTGCAAGCAGGCTGGATTATAGTAGAATGACGCACACAACTGCGAGGAATTGTCACCTGATACAAAAACGACGGACACATGAATTGTGCAAACTGCTAGACGACTTGGCTACCGGACACAGCGTCGCCCAATGCAAGTGCTGAATGAATTGTAAGAGAGTAGGATAGACTGAGAGAAATATAGAGAGAGCGATTAATGAAAGGGGTGATTTAAGGAAGACGGAGTTTTACGTAGCTTTGTATACGTTTATTTTCTATGTCGCAGCCAATCAGCAGTGCCGGAATCCGGTTAAGGAGAACTTATTATTTAGTTTAAGAAAAATGTAAAGGTTATGCTATGTGTATGTAACTAGTTATGATTGGAGTAAACCTAGCAGAATTAGAATATGTAGATATGGTGCCCGTGTCTAGTGGAAGCACAGATAAGGTAGAGAGAATAATAGAAGCTACTACTCTAAAGATGGTAAGATAGTGACCGTGTGTCTCCTCGGAAATAACGTATGATATTTATGTAACACCAAATGTGTATATAATGTCGTTCTAAAGATAGTGTCTAATAGGTTAGACTTAATAAATGTGCATGTGGAATGTGCTGTTGCAAACCGACGGCATTTTGGTCCAGAGGGTAATTACTGCAATCAAATTATTATATACAGATGAAAATTGAACCCAATATAGAGTAATGATTTAAAAAGTAAAATCAATAAATAAATAATGGCTCGTGTGCCTTCACCGGTAATCGAAACCAAAACGTTTACTTTCCGTAAATGCCTAGGCTATAACAATGTTTGCTGCAGAGTAAAAAAATAAAACACGCATCAATAGCTATTACGTAGCGCATGCATATTAGTAATGCTGTTGTTCGACGTTTACCTAGCAAATTTGATTTTTCTCCATTTCCACAATTATCATGTATTTTCCCCAGCTAAAACCAAAATATTAAGAGTCGCATGAGTTCGAATACCCTATATATAAAGTTTCATCTATGTAAACCAAAAACTAACAGGCGGTTTAGTGGGCAATTGTTTTAAACAAATATATACATGTATACGCATCCACAAATAAATATAGAAATACGTTTGTGTTTACCATAAACTATTTTACGCAAATATTAGGCAAATATAAATCATGTAGAATATCTGAATCAATATAACTACACGTAATAGTTAACTAAAGATGATCATTTCATAAGAACACCGAAAAAAAACTAACAGGGAATTAATTAAGGTGAATGTTAAAAAAATATGCAACTTAACTAGATCTTTTGTAGATGAATGTAATTTTACGACCCATATAAAACAAAGTTTTATTTTATTTTTAATAAAATAGAAATTTTTTTTAATCAATACTAATAAAAAAAAATCCGTTGGAGTATAGATAGATAACAGTATATTTGACTATATACTCATAAACATATACACCAAATATGCTTGCCTATACATGCATGCATATATAAACCTTTATACATTTACATATTCACGCCTATATATGTACACGTACACACGAATACATGCGCGTATATGCACATACGTACTGATCTGTGCACACACACACGACATATATATATATATATATGCATATATATATATATATATATATATATATATATATATATATATATATAGAGAGAGAGAGAGAGAGAGAGAGAGAGAGAGAGAAAGAGATGTATACGCATATATGCATGCATATACGTACATACAATTTTTTTTTTACATGACTTGGGAATATTTGGCAGGTCGCCAATATATATATATATATATATATATATATATATAGTGTGTGTGTGTGTGTGTGTGTTTGAGTGTGTGTATGTCTGTCTGTCTGTCTGTGTGTAAAAACTAGATATTAACCTTGGGATAGAGGGAATCGAGAACGTCGGCCGATAATTACGGACATTGCAATTTTAGCTGTTTTAAATATAGCATATAAAAGTTCAGCACTTTATACATCGGCAATCGTTAATGCGATTAGCGACTGGTTATTTTAATCAACTGCTACCAGCAAAGCGAACGACAAGCCTCGACACGACTCGCTCGGCGAAGGGCTTGTGTGTCAAATTGAATGCGACCGCTAATATCAAGCGCGTGTGACTTCGATCGCTTCCATTTAAGGCGGCCGAAAGGATTATATAATCAAAGTGACTCTTCAAATGTGTAGCAATCAACGGTATTAATTAGAGGACGCCGATAAGAATGATATCAAGTTGAAAAATAAGAATGCTCGACAACCATTTATTCAGATCATAGTCAAGTTCTATATATACATTGATATTTAGAACGTGTGTTTATATATGTGCTTATATGAATCCAAATATTTATGTATATATACTAACAGGAAGACTCGAAGTAGCTCGTAATCAAATAGGAAACACCTGCCATTTTCACTATGTTCATAATATCATATTATTTTCTTTATTTTATTGTATACATATAGGCAGTCCGTATACTCAGAAGAAACGGACATTTGAGAAAAAAGCTTTATACTAGTGTTTATACATATGGATCATATAAAGTTGGATTTGTTTTATTACGAGCTGTGGCATGGTTGATAAATTACTTAGTAACATTCCCTTGTAAAGTTACGCTTTTCTGGATGATAAAAATTCAATTCAATAGTGCAGGCAATACTAAAAATACAATTGAATATTATTTCGAACTTTTTTCCTAGTCTAACATAACAAGGGCATCCAAACACCAATGGATAAAAAAAAATGGTGGAATCCTTCTACCGTTCCAGAAGATATCTCACTGCTAATGCAATTCTCTATCTATATAAAATTTAAGTACGTCCAAGGTACGAGTACTGCTGCTATTTGGGCAGGAGCTGCGAAAAACAGCATATCCTGCTTTGACAGAGTACAAAATAGATTTCGTAGCCTAGTGAGGATGCCCTTTTCTCTTCCCTGCAACCTCTCTCCCAAAGAAAGCATGTCTTTGTTTTATCGTTATTTCCATGGGAAATATTCATCTGAGTTCCAAACTCTGCCCCCCCCCAAATCTTTCACAATAAAGACCCATCTTGCTGAAACCACTGTTGAAATTTTCCCCACTCTTTATCTGTACCTAAATACAAACGTAGATTCTATTAACAAAGCTTCTTTTTTAGACATGCACACCTGTAGAACTCTCTTCCGTTTGCCTGTTTCCTAACTGACTACAACTTGGATGTCTTTAAGTCCAACATAAAAAAAGTTCCTGATGAATCACCCCCTTAAGTAAGACAATTTATCAGATCTCCATTACTAGAGATTACTATGATATTATCCCATTGATTACTGTACACCCAATAACCCTTTTCCGCGAGGTTCCTCTGGGCCTTGATAAGTGGTGACTATGTTGTAAAAAAAAATTCCCGAGGTCTATAAAAAGATTCCCGAGTTCGACCAGATACACTTAAAAAAGGGATTGAAATTACATCGATCGAAACTACATGAAGCTAACACACAAGCTGTCAACAGTTGTCCGAAAGCTCCAAATAATAAAAATAACCATTTCTAATCTAAGCAGTTTAGAAACATAATATTACACTTAGAATGATTTTCGGAGGTAGGGGATGGGTAGATAATATTGCTGTCTTATATCCACCAGAGATGTGTGCTTCCCTGGATGTATAAATCACGATTTATTGTCTTTCAAAGTGTGCTTGTTACATGTATGTACAAAATACATCTTCATTCTCATGCATACATAACGTCAATGTAACATACTGCTTATCAATAAATAGAAAGTATGTCAATAAGTGAAAGTGTGGCCAATAGAAATATGGAAGGATTAAGTTCAATAAGCACGAATTAACACTGTTCCACAAGTTATTTAGCGACTAGTCCTCTTCTGTTCGCTGGAAGTTGGCACTTGACTTAAAGACGCTGCAATAAAGATCTTTTCAACTTGTTTCATGCTAAGCAACGGAATGCTAACTTCTTTCTACAGATCTGAATGTATTTTTCGGATACATATATGGTTCAGTGGCACAGGCTGATGAGCTTTTATTTGGGTTTACATGCTATAACTGTCAATTTCGATGCCCGAAACCAAGTTGCTCTTACTCTTATGGGTCATAGGATGGTGCCTCTGTTAACTTCACACTTTGAGAATGTAAGAAACTGTTTTTTTCTTTGTGAAGTAAAAATACCATTATCCGAAATCGCAATTGCGTCATATTTAGCGCTTTTTACAATAAGGTTACTTTTTTTTATTGTTTTCGCACTAATACTCACCCACTTGCGAAATAGGTAATTATCAGTATAATTTTGACAGCAATAGAGGGAATTATTTGATCAAAGTCTTTGAGTAAGAATTAAAGAAAGGTTATAAATATATATATATACATATATACATATATATATAAATACACATATATATATACAAACATATATATAACTGCATATATACATATATATACATGAATATATACATACATATACATACACATGCATATATACATATATATACATATACGTATATATATATACACATTCATACATATAAATATATACATACGTATATATACATATATATATATATATAAACATATAGGGATATATATATACATATATATATACATATATGTATACATGTATGCATATATGTATACATAGGCATGTATATGCATATACATATGTATACATAGAAATCTACATATATATGCTTATATATATATCCATATATACATATATATACACATATATATTTACATATATATACACAAATATACATACCTATATATACATACATATATACATATATATATGCATAAATATGTACATATATGTGTGTATGCACATGATGATTGCAACATCTTGTCAGACGAGTGCCACTCCCTCAGACACTTAAAGTCCATAACCCCAAATGTCTGAGGGAGTATCTATACAAATATGATGTTACAGAGTCTTAGCTTTGTACGACAGCTAAGTCTCTCTCTCGGTTCAAAATGTTGAGATCCAGCAACAAGCAAGAGCAAGATAGCCAGCAACAAATGAAACTGCAGACCAGTTTAATGCGGGCACTGGTCTTCCGCTTTATGGTTTTTTAAATCAGAGATTTGCTTCTCCTAGAAAGGTTGCCTTCACTACGGCTTACTACCCCAATACACATATACACGCACACACACATATACACGGTGCTAGTTGGCCGTTGACCCAGAAAAAGAGTTCATTCGCCCTTTTTCATGCACATATATACCTATATATATATATACATAATGCATCTATATACATGTATACATATATACATATACATATATATACATATATTGCCATATATACATATCTATATACACATATATATTTACATATATATATATATACAAATATACATACCTTTATATACATAAATATATATATATGCATATACATATATATACATATATATATATGCATAAATATGTACATATATGTATGTATGCACATATATACCTATATGTATATATATATATATATATACATAATGCATCTATATACATGTATTCATATATACATATACATATATATACGTATCTATATATATAAATATATATACGTCTATATACATATATATGTATCTATACGTCTATATATATATATATATAAATATATACGTAACTATATACATACATTATACATATATATATATATATATATATATATATATATATATATACATACCTGATAGCAACAAATTCGTTTTCGAACATTGCCATTACTTGATATAGCACATATGAAAAATAGATATACAGAAAGACGAAAACAAATCAGTGATGGCTCACACGAAGTTGGCTTTTAAGCTCTGACAAACTCGGGCATTCTTTGGCACACATTGTGCAGACATGTGCGCCACTAGTAGCACGCTCTTGATGGTTACTTTTATGTATAAACAAATGCCGCTTTAAACCACCTGCTGTTAAGCACGTCCCAGGTTGAGACAGGTTAGATCTGATAACACAAAACTGCTTTGTAGCCTTGTGGCTTATCAGCCCTGCTCTGCTCAGACATAATCTTCCGCACACCTCACACTTCAGCCTATCCACTTCTCCTTTCACCCTCCCTTTTTGGATATCACGTTTAAGTTATATCAGTCTCAAACCTGCCCATACCTTCCTGCAAAGGCCTTCTCCACTCCACGATCCAAAGCAAGACTCTTACAGGTTTTTCACTCATCTCACATTTTTAAGGGGGATATTAAACAACCCTTTAATCTCATTTTAGACTTTTGAGCCAGGTGTCTTCCCTCGGCGAGCTCGCCATAAAGGTGTTTGAGTGTCTATGCACCCACTATGGATGCAACAGAAGATGAAAAGGTTGCTTTCTACCTTGCATTGTGCAGTGTAGTTAGACACATTCCCTCTGCTGACAAGATCTTCATTCTTGGAGATTTTAATGCTAAGGTGGGAAGACATTTTGAAACCTTAGATGTGCTGGGTAGCAATGGTCTGATGTTGTTGCAGTTTTGTTCAGTGATGGGTTTTAAAATCGGTAACACCGTGTTTCAGCAGAGGGACAAATACAAGACGATCTGGATGCTTCCTGGTTCCAAACAATGCCCCTTGATAGACTATGTGTTAGTCAGAAAACGTGTTATGAGTGGTATCTGCAGTGTTCGTGTCATCCGTGGTGAAGAGCGCTGGACCGACCATTGGATGATCCGTGTAAAGTTTCAGTGTGTTGTGAAGTCCAAGAGTAGGGGAACTGTTGTGACTATCCCAAAGCGGCTTAATGTTGCTCGTCTAAGGGACAATATTGTGAGGGAGAAATTAGTTAAGGAGATGGAAGTGATTGAGTGTGAAAACACTTGGCTTGCTGTTAAGGAGTCTGTCTATGAGGTATCTGAGAGAGTATTAGGTTATTGTGAGCGTTAACATCAGGATTGGTTCAATGAGAATGATACTGAAATGCAGGCTCTGCTTGGTTCAAAGGCCAGGACGTTGCATGCTTATTTCGGGGGTTGTTTGACGGATAGTGAGCCAGATCGATTGAGGGACAATTTTAAGGCAATCAAACGTGAGGTGCAGAGGAGTTTTCGAAACATGCAGGATGAATGGTGGAGGAAGAAAGCTAAAGAAATACAGTTTACCTCGGATTCGAACAACACCAAGGTATTATACAGCCTACTGCATGCGGTTTACGGACCATCCAGATCACCTATCCCTCCTTTTCGCTCGAGGGATGGTGGGACTCTTCTTCGAGACCCTACCGACATTCTTCATAGATGGAGGAAGCATTTCGATGACCTCCGGAATAGGCCTTCTTACGTTGATCAGAAGTTTGTTGGGCCGATTCCTAGGAATCCGGTCAAGGATATCTTGGCAGAGGTTCCCTCTCTCTCCAGGAGGTTGAAGCAGCTGTCCATAAGCTGAAATTTGAAAGTCTTCAAATGTGAATCGTTTGCACGCAGAGATCTTTAAATGTTATGGGCCTAAGATGACGCAACGCTTGGCGGACTTGTTGCAGACTGCTGGGCGGGTTGAGTATGTTCCGCAGGATTGGCGGGAGGCATTGATTGTGGTGCTATACAAGAGAAGGGTGCCAAAGATAAATGTCGAAACTATCGGGGCATCTCTTTGCTGTCAGTAGTTGGTAAGGTGCTCTGTAGGATCATGCTAGGCAGAATTCTTCAGCATATTGCTGACGATGATTTTCCTGAGACGCAGTGTGCTTTACAGCCAGGTAACTACAGGAGAAATATATACAACAGTGAACGGATCTGTATCACGTATCCATCGATTTAATCAAGGCATTGGATACAGTTAATAGGGATGCTATGGGGGGATTCTGAAAATACTTTGCAGTCCTGACAAGTTGTAACCATCTTAAAGCTCGTCCACGGTGATAGGAAGGCTGTGATCAATGTTGGCTCATCCCATTTCAGTAGAAAATGGTCTTAAGCAGGGAAACATTCCAGCACCGACGGTCTTTGCGCTATGTTTCACCATGGTCTTTCGGATTGAATTCGTGGGTTGCCCTGATGGTGTCTAGATTCGCTACCGAACTCCTGGGGGTTGTTCATTCAACATTAGGCGCTTCAATGCCAGTACAAAAGTACTCACCAACACGATACGTGGCTTGCTGTATGCGGATGACTGTGATCTGGTGGCTTATATGGTCGCTGATATGCAGCATCTTTTGAACGCCTTTGCGGTTGGCTGCAACACATTGGCCTGACAATCAATCTGAAAAAAAAACTGTCTTAATGTATCAGCCTGCTCAAGGCATGCCCTACTATGAGCCATCAGTTTATATCTATGGGTCAAGGATAGCGATTGTCGCTAAGTGTGTATAATTGGGAAGGAGACTAAGTATGTCAGGTACCCTGGGTGATTAGGTAGGGTTACGGATTAGCAGCGCAAGTGATTCCTTTGAAAAGGTGGACAAGCGTTTGTGGAGCTGTCATGGAATCTAGCTGCCAACAAAAATTAAGGTTAATGACTCATGCGTTCCCTCTGCTCTTCCCTATGCCTGGGAGACTTGGACCGCATACTGAAAGCATCGGAAACGTCCCGAGCGGTTTCACCAAGTGTGCCTACGGCGACTCTTAGGTGTGGGTTCGCAAATGTATGTAAGTGATGTTGACATCTTGAACAGACGCAATGTCTAAGTATTGAAGCTCACATAATCAAACATAGACTAAGATCATGTGGACATATGGTGAGGATGTCACACTGTCGATACATATATATATATATATATATATATATATATACACACACAATTGTATATATATATACATATATATGTATATATGAACGATAAAAACGAAGCAGTAAATTGTCTATGGGAACATAGCGCAGTTGATTAGGGCGCTGGACTGAAATGCATAAGGTCCAAGGTTCGAATCCTACCAACAGTCAAGCTACGCCGGAGAGGAGTAGGGCTCCGAAACACGCGTGTCCGTAGATGACTGTTTTTAAAAATAATAAAAGAATAAATAAATAATACGTCCAAATAAAATTGGACGACTTTCTAAGAAAAGAACCCGTTCTCCGAGGCGGAGACATAAACATTACTATGGTTTAAAAAATCCAAACAAAAGCCACTTAAACAGATGAACGACAAAAACGAAGCAGTAAATTACCTATGGAAACATAGCGCACTGGATTAGGGTGCTGAACTGACATACATAATGCCCAAGGTTCGAATCCTACCAACAGTCAAGCTACATTGAAGAGGAGTAGGGCTCCGAAACACGCGTGCCCGTAGATTACTGTTTTTAAAATAATAAATAAATAATACGTCCAAAATAAAATTGGGCGACTTTCTAAGAAAATCACCGGTTTTCCGAGGCGGAGACATAGACATTACTATCATTTAACAAATAAAAACAAAAACCATATATATATATACATATATACATATATGTGTACATATATATACACTTATATATATATATATATACATATATATGCATATACATATAAATACAAATACATGTATATATAAATATAGGTATATATATACACATATATATACATATATTGACATACATATATCAAGGTTAGAATATATGTACATACATATGCAAATATATATATATACAAATATATCTATACATATATGCATATATATCTATACATATATATATACACAGATATCTATATATGTACATAAATATATATATATATATATATATACATATATACACAAATATATCTATACGTACATATACGTGTATATATACATATATATATATATATATATGACTATATACACATATATAGATACATACATATACATGCATATACATATACATATATATGTACATATATGCATACATATATACATAGGAATATGCTTATATACATATATATATCCATATATATACATATAACTGCATATATATATGCAAATATATATATACATATATATATATATATGTGCATATATATACTTATATATGCATATATATACATATATAAATATATAGATTCACATATATACATACATCTGCATATATATACATATATACCCATATATACACATATATACACATATATTTATACATATATATAAACACACATATATATATGTGTGTTTGGAGGTACAGAATTTATATACAGTTTTAAATAAAATAGGCGGAAGTTTCTCAAGAGCTCTTTCGGCTATCATCTCATCATGTCCAAAAGTACGGGAACAACTAAAATTAAGTTTATTAACGTTTTAAAACGATTAAAATATTGGCACAACGAGGGAGAAAAAAAACACAAACAAAAAACGGGAGAAAGGATTCAAATTCCCAAAAGACAAACAATGCGTTTACTATTGAAAGTGAGAATAACAATTCGCTTCCATTATTGCATGTTCTTGTCGAACGTTCAAAGTGGGGGGGGGCTCTCTCACTATAATTTAAGGGAAGCCGACATTTACTGGCCTATATGTGAACTGGTTGTCTTTTGTACCAAAATCACGTAAGGTCGGCTTAATTAATACTTTGTGTACATAGAACCCTCATGATTTGTTCGCCTAACAGATTAGACGCCGAACTCGATAAGATAAGGGAAATATTCATCAATAATGGTTATCCTGTTGGCCTTATTGATGACTGTATTTTCAAAAAGGTTGCGGATTTTAAAAAAAGTTTGGACCTTTGAAATTCCCAGATTATTTAAAATTACCGTGGATTGGGGAAAAGAGTAACATACTTTCCAAACAGATTCGCAGAAGTATTTATGACTGCTTTTATTCTGTGTCCTTGCGTTTGGTATATACTACGAGACCTGCTTTTCCTTATTTTTGAAAGGATAGTTAGCCTTACATCGAAAATAGCAATATTGTATATCAATTCAAATGCTAGTGCGATGTTGGTTATGTTGGGCGAACATGCTTGCGTCTTCTGACTCGTATAAACCAGCATGTTCCATCGAAGATCAGACAAGGGAGGCTGGCGTCTGGTAGTCCCCCTCCTTCTGCAGCCTTGGACTCTGCTATCGGCCAGCATTTGGTTGACAACCCATGCTGTGCGAATAGATATAAAATAGAATGGTTCGAGGTGCTACATAGAGCGGACTCCAGAAACCATTTAAAGATTTTGGAGTCTGTCTCTATTGCGGTGCGTCAACCTTCTTTGTGACGCAAAAGGAGACAGTAAACGCATTGTTTCTCTTTGGGGAACTTTGAATCCTTTCTCCCGTTTTTTTCTCTCCCTCGCTGTGCCAATATTTTAATCGTTTTTAAACGTTAATAAATTTTAATTTTAGTTGTGCACGTACTTTTGGCACGTTCAATAGTTCCCCAATAGAACGCTTTAAAGTTTCGACATAATATTATTTTGTACGCTATCGATTCTCTCCTGATGAGAAGATAGCCGAAAGAGCTCTTGAGAAACTTCCGCCTATTTTATTTTAAAATCATATATAAGTGTATATGTGTATATATACATATATACATATACACATATACACTTATCTATACATATACATATATATGCATATACATATACACATATACTGTTATTATAACAGACGCGAAGAGAAAAACAAATGGGCACATATTTAAGCAGATTGAAGGATTCTTAGAGGAAGACGTAAAGTCTGTAGTGGAATGAGTCAGTAAATGGATTGTAACATGCAGTTCTGCCAAAACTTAGTTCTTTACTTTAATAATTACAAGAAAAGTTCTAAACCACTGAGTGTTATTGCTAAGGATACACTACCTAAGTAGTATGTATTTAACATTCCCGTGCTTTACATGCACAAGTAACATGAATGTGACCAAATGCATTAGAGAGAGAGAGAGAGAGAGAGAGAGAGAGAGAGAGAGAGAGAGAGAGAGAGAGAGAGACTAGGATCAGATGCAAGAGCCAAGGTTTGGCCACAATATTCCATACATAAGAGTATACTGACTTTGTAAAGTTACAAAATACAAACAGATGAGTTTTGAAAACTGCTACGAAGAACATCAGTTTTCCTTACCGTGTTCGAAAATCACTCACACCTGTTTGTATCTTGTAACTTTACAAAGTCAGTATACTCTTATGTATGGAATACTGTGGCTAAACCTTGGCTCTCGCATCTGCTCCTAGTCTCTCCCTCTCTCTCTCTCTCTCTCTCTCTCTCTCTCTCTCTCTCTTAGCAAAGACTCCAAATAGATTCGACAATTTAGCAGGTGGCGTAGTAGCAACCAAAATGCAATTATGGAATCTCTGTACCTCTTTTAAAAGTATCTCTATAAAATGTGGTTTTACGAACTCAAAGCACAGTATATACCCGAAACTGAGCCCGGCATACAACAAAATCTTACCACTACGCTGCAGAGATCACTAGATGCCGGAAAGTCTTCTTCTCAAATACTTTCTTTCCTCTGACTGCTAAGCTTGGAAATTCCTTACCTGGATCCCTGTTTTACCTTACCGTACTCAGATACGTTCAAAGACAATGTTAACAGGTATCTTACTGCTTAATTCCCTACATAGCATCCGTATAAATTTGTTTCAGAATTGTAGAGTTTTACATTAAACTGCCTTGTGCTTTGTTCGCGTAAAAAAAAACTGTAAAAAAATATGCTTAAAAACAAATGATGACACTTTACAAATCTTTTTATCATTTAAATTTTAAGTGAGATAATTACATATAACTTACGGTGCTAAAATGCTATAAAGATTTTTTCTTGATATTTATACAAAAGAAATCAGCTTACTTTTAATTTATTCAAATCGATAACGAAATTTCTTCAGTCAGCTCATTGTGTTCAAATGTCCGTAACGTGTTATTATTGAAATTGTTTACTACATAGACCGTTAATTTAAAGCTCAAAAGTAATTGATGTAATAGAAATAAAATATAATAATGGAACATTCTGATATTGTGTGTAAAATATTTGATTACTATTCAAGACTGGCTGCATATACCCAGCTCTGCCTGGTCGAAACGTATTCCCAGGCGCAGGGATTAGTCACATACTATCTAGGATACACTGAAAATCCTTATTTTTGACGAAATGTGACCATATATGCGATTAAAGTAGGCATAGAACATATTTTTATGAATATCGAACGCAAAGTAAATTCCATAGCTTAAACAGAAAGTAACTAAAACTTCTGGTTTTAAACACAACTGTTGCCAGCTATTAATAATTAAAAATAAATTAAATTTAATATAAATTAAATAAAAAAAAATAAATTAACAATGAAAGCATTTTAGATAGAACAATAAACTATTCTATTATTTAATTAATGAAATCCAGCTAATTATTAATAGAAATTTAAGTAAATGAATGTAATATGCAAATGAGGTTAATCATTGAATGTAGATTTCATTTGAATAAATCGTGTATATATATATATATATATATATATATATATATATATATATATATATATATATATATAAGCGTGACCCAAAAGACGGGCCCCAACTCTAATTAGGCTCCGTGTCTTAGTGTTTTGTCCGAATGAAATGAAACTTTGGTCAAAACTAGTTTATTATATTCAAAACATCACATCAAAACACTGTGGTCTTTGGCCTTTTTTTCCTCCGTTCTACAGCATATGTTCTAGATGCCCTCCATTTAGCTTTTGTTTTTTTTTGGGGGGGTCACCCTATATATATATGTACATTATATATATATATATATATATATATATATATATATATATATAGGAACACATTGCATTATTTGGTGGGGTACAAAACTTTATTGTAGCTGTTAAAGACGGAAGGCAGTTTATTGTATGCACCGTAAATAGAAAGACGGAGGGAAAACATTCAATGGAGGTTTTTAAAGTAATTACATAAAAAATGACTCTATCCCCTTATTTATGTAAATTTCTGAACCTCCATTTTATGTTTTCCCTCCGCCCTTCTTTTTACCATGGATACAAAAACTTTAGTCTTCCATGTTTAACATTATATATATATATATATATATATATATATATATATATATATATATAATGTTTAAAATGTAAGATTAAGGTTTTTGTATGAAAATTAAATTAGGAGATAGGGTACATTTGTACATACTCATTTAATTATGAACAAGCCAACAGGCAGGAACACGACATTATTATAATACCAAATTTAATCAAGCAGAGACACCTGGCCTGTCCACAAATGTTTGCAATTGTTCAGAATTGTGATGCATTTTAGAAAGACAAAGGAGAAACCATTATCTTTCTTTCTCAAAGTGCAAGAACAAAAAGTTTGGCAAGCAATTTATTGTTTGTTTAGTTTTTAATATAGAATTTTGCATATAAATAATTATATATACACTATTTGTAAAAGGAAATTTCAACATTCTTTATATACTACGGGATTGTTTTTATATAATACAAGATATTACGACGTGTTTTCCATTGTTTGCACTTTCTGAAGCAAGTACAAATGTATGATTTCTAAAGCCAATTTTTTTTTTACAACGTTGTACTTATTTTATTACAAGTTGGATAAAGTGTTCTTCCGTCTAGCAAAGCGAGTTCTGGCATTCTTATTTTGGTTTTGGCACCTGTTGATATTCACACCAGTTTAGAAAATACAACCTTGGGGGAAAGGGAATAAAATATTCGCGATGCATTTAATGGCAAATCATACCAGAACGATGCTGACACGGTAAACAACGGCTGTAGGTAAAATTGGAGGTGAATGTATCGATCGACTATCGCATATACACATTTATGTTATATACATATATATATATACTTGTTAAAGATATGTATCTGTGTTTTTAAGTGCTGATTTCATCAATCTAAGCCATAAAACTTTTAAATATATTTACGCGCAGTAACACACACACACATACATCCATACATACAACATATACATACAGTATATATATATATATATATATATATATATATATATATATATATATATATATATATATATTAGAAAATAGCCTAACGTGTCGTCTGTAGTTCTGTAGTTCTGAGAACCACATTGACGGATTCGTTACTGCTGTATATGATTAATATAGAATAATAAAGAGATATTATAAAGAACACACGCACGTTATTAATTAACTGATTTAACAGCATGATTTTGGATGGCTTGTATGGTTTATATGGACGCTTTTTATAGTTTATCTACCTTGGGAATAAAAGGCAAGCGTAATAAGTTTTATGCTGGATATACGGATGTCGTAAGGTATGCATTCTAAAAAAAATTCTGGTTACATGAATATTCTTGTTTTTAATCTTTTTCAACTCAGCCAAAATATATTTAAATTTATAACGTAAGTGGATACTATTACGCATCGTGTCTATATATGGTGCGGTCTATGAGAAATTGCGTAGCAAGATGCTGTTCACATTATATTAAATCCTCTGTTGTTTATTATAATATGGGAAGTGTGAAACTGGAAGTGTATATAAAAATCTACCGGTCAAATAGAAAGACCTATTATGGTATAAGGCTTGCTAGCAATAGTTATCTCAGCAGAGCCAGATAAAAATATGTACATTCAAGGTACAATCGTATTAAAATACTAGGAAAACAGGAAAAATCGCAGCGATGCCACAGGAGTTCGTGATTTGTTGATAATGAGGGACCTATTTGAGGCTCTCATTTGGACACTCTCTGAAAGTGAGAAATCAGTAACGATACACAAGACCAAATGTGGAAACAGTATTTCATGCAGGAATTTGTAAGTATGGTGTAAGTAATTTTCAAGCATGATGGAAGGAGTCTGCCTTCTTTGCAGCTGGCTTGGCAAAGACTGTAATGTATTAATTTAAGTCCTGCTGGATGTGAATGTTAAGTCGGCAGGTTTGAGCGATGGCCTATCAGGTGTGATTTGTTATGGCAATCGGCGGTTGAAAGGTTTTGTGTTGGCCAATTAAAGTGTAGTAGAGCATGTGACAGCAACAGATCAAATAGGGGATTCATCATCCTGTTCAATAGCGCATGAATGATGATTCACGCATCACAGATAAGCTGGAGCATACTTGGCCGGAAGGGCGTGCCAGCACATAATTATATGTCCGTGCGTCGAACGGGAAATTACATCATTTAATTACTGGTTAAAGAAGAAGAACTATGCTTTAATCTTTGCAATTTTCATGCTATTAACTATCGCTGTTTTCCATTTAGCCGTAGGTTCACTTTAACGTGCTGGAATATTACTCAGATGTTAGAGTATCCTGTGTTCAAATAAATCAACCATTCTCTCAGACCTATACTATTTTTTGATATATGAGCTGCAACATCCACTAATAGTCTCTATTCTTAATATGGACATCCATTAATAAGCTCTATCGTTAATAGGGGCATCGACTAATAGTCTCTATGTTTAATAAGCTTAAATCTAATAAGTTTTTACTATCAAACAAGATCCAGTATCTCGCCCGAATTGCCGTAATGTAAATCCTTGTGTTTTAAGGTAATGTGGTCAGACATATCGTCGCTCAACTCCCCACAGTTCAATGTAGACATAGTCTCAAATAGTATCCTCTCACGCCTAAGTGGTAACATGTCATTTTGAAATGAACAAGAATTAAACAAAAGCAATGCCCCCTCTTTTTGGTGAATCAGATTTTCCCCACATTATGCGTGATATAATGTAGAATTTTTTTACGCGTTGAGATACAACAAAGTATAGAGACAATCAAAGAAATATAGAGTTTAATTATGTGCGTGTTTACGATGCTATGTAAACAGATCAAATCATTGGCAATTGAGTTTAACTACTTACTGAAACAATTTAGAACTAGGTATAAGAATTAACTTAAAGTATTGTACTTTGTAGAAAAAATAGTTAAGATTATGATGTATTACTTAGGGTTTTGTGATACCAAAAACTACTAATTTACATTGAATAACATTGCTTTATAATTTTCCTCTGATCATTCATTATCTTGTTTGGACAACTCGTACCACAATGTATTAATATTTTAAGTTAAGATAATCTAAATATGCAATAAATTATTCATCAAGTCTTTTGTAACCTTGCTATGCTTGTAATCCATTTGAATCTGGTATATATTTTGAAGACGAATCCTAGAAATGTATCCCAATATACGAACTTCTAAAAACGATAAAGATATTAAAGCCGTATATTATCCATCTGTATTAATTTATGAGAGAAAGATAAAAAAAAAATTAACAAAACGTATAACTTTGCAAAGAAGTGATCGTGTTTTTCATGTGAATTTGCGGTTCTTGCATTTGCAATATATTTCCAAGGGTCTAATGTAAAAAAAGAACATACGTAATTTTGATAATTTCTCTTTGTTTTCCTCAATATATATATATATATATATATATATATATATATATATATATATATATATATATATATACACGTTTAATGTTTTATTATCGCGTCCTTCTGTTAAGTTACATTATTGTTTCAGCTACCCGGTCGTTTTTTGGCCGTCTGTAGCATCCTATATATATATATATATATATATATATATATATATATATATATATATATATATATATATATATATATATATATATATATATATAATATGTGTATGTATATATAATACTAGCAGAATACGCGTTTAAGGAAGGATATACGCAATAAATATAGTATTACTATAGACTACAAAAGGTGTTTTTATCTTCTCTTTGTGTATGATAAATATTCGGTCCAAACTCTTTTAAATAATTAATTTAGCAAGTAAATAATGTGCCCACATTACTCTATTTCCCTTACATGCAAATGGAATACATTAAGGTATTTGCTGTCTAACTCTTTAGAAGGTTTATAAGATAATACACACTACCTTTCTTTCTCTATTGTGCAATGTGTCTCCCTTTTTATCACCGTATCATGACATCATTCGTGTTACCTCACATATTTTTATTAGAATGAGAAAATGCACATCAACCTGCCATCAATAATTTAACATCCATAAATATACTTTCATATAAACATATTTTAAAGGATTATTTTTCAGTTCATAACCATAAACAGTATTTTGGGAGTAACTCTTACGCAATACTAATAAAATTAAAAAATACTATTCCTACTACTACTACTACTACTACTAATAATAATAATAATAGTAATAATAATACTTATAAGTTCTCTAACCCCTCATCTTCCTATTGCCACATCACTGCCCCTCCCCCTATCAAAAAAAGAGAGAGACCGAATAGCCACGTAGTCAAGGAGGAGGGAAACACAGAGGAGTTAGCACTGACAAGACCTCCACTGTATAAGTGCGAAGAGAACTGGGGCCTTCGAGAGGCTTATTACCACTTAAATTCCAGAAAAGACCAATGGCCGCTACCAACGAGAAATCAATTGCAAGCAGCTGTTGCGATAATGCAAATTTATTACCAAATGTTATCGAAAGAGGGGAAGAATACTGGAAACTTTGGCTGACTTATTGTCATTCAGCTTAAAGGGAACACCGCAGGTTGTATCCAATGAGAACTTCGATGGCCTGTGTGAAAGCTCCTTATGAGCCGATAAGAACAAAATATTAAAATCTATCATGACTTTAAACTATCATTATCAGCTGGATATTTCATTTTTATTTTATTTTCTCACGATCATTGTTTTACGTGTCTCTTTGCCGTGAATTTAAAATATCTGGTTGATTCGAATTGTTTCGTCGAGTAAACGAGGAAGTTATAGACCTGTATTCAGTCTTTATTTTAAAAGCTGGAGTTCTTGACATAACTAAGCCGACCTACACTTTTTATAGGAAATATAGCAACAACAAAACCGCAAGAAATGTAACTGAAGCCTTTCTAAGTTCAGATTGTTTTCTATGTCTGTATCGATGAGTATAGAGTTGTTTTTTCAATATGCAGTGCTTTTTTTTTAATTTGGATTACCATACTTCATTTAAGCCATACACATAAGTCTACACTAGACGTTAAACACAAATTTAAAACAGTAAAACAAGATAAAATGCACGTCGTGAGGCATACATCTGAGTTTTCTTTCTTTTACACATGTAAGTGAGAAGTGTTTTTAAATAAAAGTTGAAAATAAAAGCTGTAAAAAGCTTACATTTTCGTAATTTTGCATTACTAGCGATTAAGTAAGTTCATGAGAACTTTTACTATGGTCACATTTTGTGCACATCAGAATGGCTTTTATCTGCAAATGTAATTGCTTCCAGAGATGGGTGACGAAGTAGTTATACGGCAAACGCAGCAAACATGTCAAATTCTAAAAAAAATCTGGAATGACGTCACGTTTTCGAGCTGACAGTAAAAAGGTTTGGAGGTCAGTCTCTTTCGAGAACCTCTGCGAACAAGCAAACCCCAATAAAATGTCGAAAACTTGTAAATAAAGCGAATGCTAATATGAGATCCGTACAAATAACCTGTGAAAGCATGTATAAATACTTTATTTAGTTTATTTATAACTCATTTTGATGGTTGTTTTTGTTTTACGGCATATCAACACTTTTCAGGTTATTTAATGCCGAATCCAGTGATATTGAAGAACAATGTTTTAATAGAGTATATTTGTTTTTTTAAGTTGGTTTCTATTATACTCATAGTTGGGACCCTAACAGGTACTACTATTCCGGGTCAGAGTGGACCTGGGAGCAATGCCAATTAAATGGTGGCTTCACACTCCCGAAAGCCCGCAAGCTGGAGCCTCACCACCGGATATAGTTTTAGGTCATATCAAGAACCTACTCATGTTGAAAATATTAAACGAAAGCTAAATAGTTTTAAATTACGTTATAAAACATATTATAGTTATTCGCTCATTTTATGTCCCCCGTATTTTTGACGTATCATGCGTAAATGATCAATTAGATTTGTACAGCCAATTGTACAGAGATTTAAAGTTAATTATTTTAAACAGAAATATAGTATACTTATACATAACAAACTAGAGTGGTGTACAGCAATGAAATTTAGCTTCAGAAGCACAAAATCCGTACTACAAGATTTTAAATAATACTGGATTTAAGGACAATATAATTCTAATTATAGGTTATTTGCGACGAACCAGGTTTTACAATACGATGCTACATTTTTTATCGACTGTTTACCGACCAAAATATCAATTGTCTGATTTGTAAAGAGTGGGGTGTTGGCAGTCCGATTCTGACTAACAACCAATTAATCATCGCTTACAGCAAGTGATATCAAGGAAGGAAATTTCAGAAGGAAAATCGATACAGACATAGAAAACAATCTGAACTTGGAAAGGCTTCAGTTACATTTCTTGCGCTTTTGTTGTTGCTATATTTCCTATAAAAAGTGTAGATCGGTTTAGTTATGTAAAGAACTCCAGCTTTTAAAATAAAGACCGAATGCAGGTATGTAACTTCCTCGCAATTTCATATATTATTTAGCTAAATGTTAAATAATCGATTAATTTATTTTAGACTTAAATAGACAATATATATAAATATATTTAAATAAATAGAAATATATATATATATATATATCGAGAGAGAGAGAGAGAAGGATAGAGAGAGAGAGAGAGGGGGGGAATAAAAGTAAAAAGAAACACACCACGTTATCTGTTCACCAACGTTTCGTTTTTATTTCGAGATATTTTCTGGACGAAATAAGGACGAAACGTTGATGATCACTTAACTCGGTTTGTTCCTTTTTATTTGTTTCTCTCTAGTGTCGGAATACTATTTCCATTATTCTCATCATCAATATATATATATATATATATATATATATATATATATATATATATATATATATATATATATACATTTAAATAAGGGGGTAGTCACCAACAATGTGTATTTTTTAACATTATTTTATCATTCCGTGTATTGGTTTTTCATTGAGAATTATGTTTAGATCATTGTAATACTGTTTTTAAATCATTGAAATCGTTTTTACCGCGTTTCAGACGTTCTGTGAAGCGTCATCTTAAGAAATTATTTTCAAATGTGTTGGAGATGTAAAAAATAGCATTGTCGTAGTTCATTTGAAGTATTTCTAAGGATGGGGGAAACGTGTAAGTGTCTACTATTCATTGGAATGTTTAACTTTTATTACTCTTTTGGTCACTTCTGTGTTGTGTTTCTCTCTCTCACTCTCTCTTTCTGCTTGTGTGTTTTTTTTCTTTTCTTTTAGGGTAGGGTGTGTGTATTATATCTTTCCGATTCCACGTATTAAAACGTTCTTTTTTTAAATATTAAGATAAATGTGTACGAATTCCATTTTTACGAAAGAAAATTATATATATATATATATATATATAAATAAAGGGAATTCTGAGAAGAAAAAGGTTAAATAAAAAGTCGAAAACACTACACACTAAGATTTTTTTATTTGGATTTCGTTATGTTTTACTTTGTTTGAACATTGCTGACTTTTTTTCGATTTATTTATAAGCAAGCCGGAGAGTTTAATAGATTATTAAAAAGAGCAGCCGCATGACACATATGCAACTGATCAAGCTGTGGTTGATGTGACGCCGCAGAGGACGCAGGGAAATTAAAGAAAAAAACGGAGCGATGAAAGGACGTAAGTTAGTGGCCAACGACAGAAACACCTTTATGTGGCGACAGAGGAACCACTTATCCAGAAGAAAACCTGCCAGCGTGAGATGGGCGAGCGGCCAAGTCGCGGCGAGAGATATGTCTAAAGCACTTGTTGACTAGGTGGAATATGTTTAAGCAATAAAGTAAGTGCTGCATTCAGTTGCATGTTACACACTTAAGAATTACTGGAGATTTCTGGGCTGAGTGAAAGAGCGCATGGTAATCTGTTGATGAAATAACGGATTCTGTTCAGAATTCCGTGCAAATTGATTAGTTCTACGGAAAGGTTCACGAATACGTTGAGATACACTTAGAGAAAGGAAGAGGTCACAATTGAATAAACTTTTTCAAAATTACACTCAATATAAGAACAGTACCTTGAAGAATTAAAAGATTACCGATTAAACGAATTTGAAAGATATGTGAAAAAATAATTATGAAACCAGTGCATTACTATGATTATTTTTTAAAGTTGTTTATTTGTACTCGGATATAAAGAAGCAGCGGCGAGATTTCAATTTTGAACGCCTCAAAACTAATCTATTTATGTGCTTCGTAATTACTGATGCTGTCGGAGAGACACCCACGCCAATTATTGGATTGTTTCTTTTAAATATTAGACGCGTTTACTTTTCGCTCATTTTTTTTTTTTTTTTTTTTGCTGGGGTTTATATTATTTGGTTTTCATTTTTACGAATTATATTTCATACAGCTGTAGCAATAATAACTCAGAGATAAATCAGGATACCCCATTCGCCAAAATCAAAAGAAGGTGCAAACTAGAAATAATTAAACAACCGAAAATAAATATGGCGACGAGGAAGATCAACAGCCTCGTTTTCATAATCTAATTATCGAAGCGTTCATTTTTTTCAGTGTTCTTGAATTTTATTTTACACGTAATATGTTTCCTTGTTGAACTTTACACAAGTAACATTTAGTTCAAGACTTAATGTCAGGATCGACTTGCAACCAAATCAGTTTAGCATTAAAAGTAAAACGTACAAAAAATTCAAATCCCTGACCAGTTAATGAAATATATTTAAAAAATTCCAAAAGCACGTACGTGATCCGGGTGCGCTGGAAGAAAAAATAGCACCAACTGATAAGAATTAAATCTTATTTAGAGGACATTTGGCAAAATTAGATTTTCAAAGTCAGATTCAAAAAAGATTTATAGGAACAAATCCAAATTGGATTCTGACTAGCTCTTTCAAATTTTTTGTTGTTTTACTGTGTTATTGACCTCAAATCATGTGGACCCGATCACATCCCGGCTTTGCTATTACAAAAATTCTCCGATGAGGTTGCTCCCGTCCTATCCAAACTTTACAACAAATGCGGTAGCGAATCTTGCTTTTCTGACTGCTGGAAAATAGCTTCAGTGGTACCAGTTTACAAGAATTCTAGCGAAAGAACTGCTCCCCTCTTAGCCTTCTCCCTCTCTTCGCCAAAATATTTGAGTCCATAATTAAACAATCTCTAGTCTATCACCTTACAGCTGCTAAACTTCTGACCAACCAATAATATGGATTTAGGCAAGCCCGTTCTACAGAAAATATCCGTACTCTAATCTCTAAACGTATATACCATACACTGTACAAAACAGGAGAGGGTAGAGAGGTAGCCCTAGATCTATATAAGGCTTTTGACAATGTATGTGACGATGGTCTTTTCGGGAAAATCAGATCACTATCACTGGACAGATACTTGGCATAATCACATCCTTCTTAAATAATAATAAAAAAGAATCCATGTTATCCTCGACGGTCGTATATCCAAACAATATGATATAAATGCGGATGTAAATCAGAGGTCGATCCTTACGCTTTTATTATTCCAAATATTCTTATATGAACTTCCTGATAAAAGTGTCAGTGAGATGGGCATATTTGCTGTTGACACCACACTCTAGAACAAGCACGAAGGAAAAACGAATGAACACAT
This sequence comes from Euprymna scolopes, assembly GCF_053919585.1. Taxonomy (NCBI): domain Eukaryota; kingdom Metazoa; phylum Mollusca; class Cephalopoda; order Sepiida; family Sepiolidae; genus Euprymna; species Euprymna scolopes. The sequence goes on from NC_136509.1 coordinate 41,944,753, forward strand.
ATCTAAGGAAATGACATCAACACTAGAGGAAGACATCCAATTTGTGGTGGACTTGGGACAAAATGGATTGTAAGATTCAATGCTGCCAAGACTACGCTTGCTTCCTTCAATAATTACAAGAAACCTTCTCATCCACTAATATCTATGACTAAAGATACATTGCCTGAAAGTACTTCTCTATAACAATTCGACTTGCCGTACACAGGGAACTTGAGTTGAAGCAGATACATTAGGAGCATGGCCAGGGCCGATCCGAAGAAGGTGGGCTCACTCTACCGTGCTAGAAAGTTACTTATATCTGAAGGTATCCTATACCATTTACCAGGCCACCATTCTCACATTTGGACTGATGCATCTGCTTCTTGCCCCTTGCTCCTGAACAGGGTTTAAAAGAGAGCCGCCAACCATGATATGTCGTGAACTGTCATCTAGACTTACACCTCTGTCCCATAGACGAAACCTTGCATGCCTCTGACCGTTTTACAAGGATTTTAATGGTTGATGGTCTGACAAACTACAAGCCCTTGTGCCCACTCGACATAAACAAACCCGACAAGCAGCAAAATTTCACCTATAAAGAGTAGAAATCCCTAGATGTAAGAATGATTCTTGCTCTAATAGTTTGTTCCCTGAAACTGCTAGACTATCGAACGCCCTTCTGGGTTCCTGCTGTACTGGCATGTTTAAGTGTTATGTGAACAGACATCTTGCTGTCTAACTCCTTACATAGTGCCCTTGAAACTTAAGTCCACGATAATAGCCCTTGCAACTTATGTCGCCAATAGTGGCACTGGTTTTCTTTGGAGTGAAAATGAAATATTAAAATAAAATAATAAACGTAACTACAATTAAGTTTAACGAGACAACGAAAACGATTTTATATCTTAATACGATAGTGTGTATGTTATTTTCCGAGTCACGCATACATCCTGGTCCTTTAATTGCTATATTCATCCATTTCTGCCATTAAATATTTTACCAAAAATTCTTTCGTTTAGGTTTCGATTATAACTGATGACACTCCAGCAATCTATTCTTTTTTTATAAATAATTTTATCTATATTTTTTTATAAGTTTTGGTTTCGGCTATGGCCGAGGAAACAAAAGGTATATATATATATATATATATATATATATATATATATATATATATATATATATATATATATATATATATATATACACTTTTATTTCGGTTTTGATTTAAGTTAATGTACCCAAGTCATATGGATATATTTTGTATTAATGATATCGCAACATTATAATATATAAATATCGATAGAACATTAACTCTATAATAATCTATACGAAATCTGTAAAAATTAAAACATCACATTTAAATGTACTTTACAACCGGGCTTCACCGGGCCTTCCTGTTAGCTAATATAAATATTTTTGCAGTTTTATCAAAAACAAGCTACAATAATATCAGAGCGTCTCTATTTACACTGAACATCTACAGAATGCCAACATCAATGTATTACATATGAATAAGCCCCCTATGGAATTTTCATAAGTCCCGCTAGTTTATTATATAATCAATTACAAATACAAACTCATATTTAAAAAATAACTTCATTAGTTTTCTAAGTAAAAAATTGTTTTTCTTCTTCTGCATGATTAAAAATATATTTAATATAAAAAAAGTATATTTGCTATACCCCAGCTTGGACAGCTCATTAAAAGAAAAAATAAGTGTTCTCTTGATTTTACTTGATTTTCAAAGAGAGCTGTTTACTACAACTTAATTGTTTAAGTTCAGGAATTTTTCTGTGGTGATGGATGAGTTGTATATTTTGGACTACTATTATGATCTCATTATTTAAAAATAACATACACAGTATAATCTTCGATCTTCTTCATAAATATCTTTTTTGACTTTGAAATCTTTATGTCGAAATAAAAAAAAATGTGTGTGGAATTCGAGACTGACCATATTAAATCCACCGGTCTATACTGCTCTCATTTTGTAAGTAATGACCAAGTATAAAATTAACCTAATCATAAATCATATTCTTAGCTATTCTCAGCTAGAGTAAGATCCTTAAAGTATTGTCTATAACAAGATTAGTTCAAAAGTAAAACAATTTCATACTAGAGTTTCCCACTTCATGTCATGACGTTAATCATACATATGTGGTTTACAATCTATTCTAAACAATAGTTTGATAAAAGTTAAATATTAATCCTTGCCACAGATATATAACCATTTATTAACAATTTTACTCCGCCATGACTAAGTAAGCATTAAAATCTACATTCATGGAAATTTGTAAAATGTATTAGAAAAACAATGTATAGTTTTCCTTTCCACTGTCAATGAACAGAGAACGAAAAGTATATATATATATATATATATATATATATATATATATATATATATATATATATATATATATATATATCTATAAAAACAGAGATGTGTGTGCCACAGACGATTTCTGATTGGTTAATCCAATAATCACATCTCCTAAAAAACAATGGTTTCTACGCTCTTACCTTTACCATAAAATATTATGGCTTTATTTATTGTCCATCTTGGAAGGGTTTAATTTTTTAATAACTTGTTATTCACAAATTAAAAAAATACGAAACTAAACTACACGAAATCAAACGCTCCGACAAACTTAATAGTAGTACTAGCAAGCACACGCGCACACACGCACACACACACGTTCACTACCGTCACGTTGTTATGGCAACCAAACAATGTTTACAAAATGTCTACGCACGTTCGTAGACATTTTGTAAACATTGTTTTTAAAAAATAAAAAATAATACTTCTATTATGTTTTAAACGACTGTAATAGTTTATTTTGGAAGTATATTTCATAAAGAAAATTGACAACCCACTTTAAAAACAGAAATTACGAGTTTTATATATTTTATTCGCAGTTTTTTGTTGACTCTTCTGGCGGCCATGTTGTAAGCCCTAACGGTATTTTTGGAGATTACCCAAATAAATGTTATCAAAGGCAAGATAAGTTACTTTTCCACCAAACTGGATATATTTTTCGTGTTTTTATTCAATGTAGCATATTTATTCAGCTCGAAAAACGGGTTTGTATTACTGTACACATAAATTCGAAAAAGTTGTCAAAAACCAAATATATAACAAATACATGTTATCAAAGGCAAGATAAGTTACTTTTCTATCAAACTGGATATATTTTTTGTGTTTTTATTCAATGTAACATGTTTATTCAGCTCGAAAACCATACGGTGTTTACCGATGTATTGGAAAATTCAAGATGGCGCCTCACTCCCTCTTTAACACGGTAAGTTTGGGAAAAGGTGTTATAAATAAAAAACTAGAAAAATACTATTAAAAACCCGCCGAATATATGTCAACCTATGTCACGGTAACATATTGAGCGAGTTTTTAACAGTATTTTATTCAGTTTTTTATTTATAACACCTTTTCCCAAACTTACCGTGTTCAAGAGGGACTAAGACGCCATCTTGAATTTTCCAATACATCGGTAAACACTGTATGGTTTTCGAGCTGAATAAACATGTTACATTGAATAAAAATACGAAAAATATATCCAGTTTGGTAGAAAAGTAACTTATCTTGCCTTTGATAACATTTATTTGTTATATATTTGTTTTTGGCAACTTTTTCGAATCTATGTGTACAGTAATACAAACCCATTAAAAATATTGTTTTTGATTTTGAAAAAATATTGTGGTTCATTTGTATTTAAAAATATTGTGGTTCATTTTGATTAAAAAAAAATCATTTTGATTAAAAAAATTGTTTAATTTTAATATTTGTTTATTGTCTTAACTCATATCAAATGTTTTGCTTGTGTTCTGCTTCAAATATTCATATTCTTACATGCATAATTTTCATTTAATTTTATTAAATAAACTTCAATTTTACTACAAATCAAATCGTGTTCCTTCACTTTTTAAAATGTAATTTATAAGTAATTAAAGAACGCATTCTAATCTTTAAAATCTATAATACAACGAAATATTTAATTGCTTATAATACTTAAACAAACAACTTGTGTTTTTTTTATTATTTTTTTATTATTAATATAAGATGAGTTTCAGTATAAATCATCGTGTTCTTTATTTCAATCCAATTTGGAAGTTTTGTAAATTGTATATGATGTTTATAATGACCTATGATTGCGTATTTATATACATTATTTTCCCTATCCTTCTGTTCATCGTACATTTTTTACTCCCAAACTTAAACATGGTGGGTGCATAGAATTCATTTACCGATACAAAAGAAATGATAAGTAAATAAATCCATAAATAAATATTATAAATGGTTTATTTTAATACTTGCCAGGATGCGGAGGAAAATGAATGAAGGGGGAGGGGAATGAAATAAAAACATTTTGGAAACAGATTAAGTTTGAAAGAATTGCTTTGCACAGAAAGAAATTAATGAAAAAAGAATAAAATTAAATTTCTTTTCCTTCTTGATTTCTTTTAGTTTTTTATGAAAAAGGAAGTCAAAATTAAGACTATAAAAAACAATTTTTATTAAGAGCGAACCTCAGTCGTCAGGTCTGTAAAAAAACGTGGAATAATCAAGAAATGTTTTCTAATACATTTTTTTTTTTTTACTTATGTGTTCATTTGTCTCTTTGAAGTTCGTTTGTTTAATATATCGGTTTGCAATATCACTTTGTCATTCTGTCAGACTCAAATTTTAAATCTACATATCTATAAAAGTGAAAGTGTGTGTGTGTGTGTGTGTGTGTCTGTGTACATTTCCCTACGAAATAACTCTGTCAATTTTTAGTCTACAGACTCGAAATTATACAGGGTACTGAGATTTGGAAAAATCTATGTGATCGGTTTTTAGCCAGAAATTTGGCGATTAAGGGGTCAAAGTTCAACGATTTGAGCTTTGAGAACTCTAGCAAACTTCTCCGACAATTTTGGGTCTACACCCTTGAAATTTTAGATATAGGTTCCGTGGACATGGATCTAACTTAATAACTTGATTTGAGGCCAAAAAAATAAATTTTCAGGGGTCATAATAGGGGTCAAAGTTTAAAAAATTACCCCTTTTTTTTGCTCAGCATACACCTCCAAACACCCGGGCAACGCCGGGCACCCATGCTAGTATATATATATATATATATATATATACAGAGAGAGAGATAGAAAGAGCAAAATAGAGATTAAATTGAAAGGCTTTATAACAAAAGAACACGGAGCATATCAGATACAGTAACCACATATGAGATTAATATATATATATATATATATATATATATATATATATCTATACATATATATATATATATATATATATATATATATATATATATATATATATATATACATAATGTCCCAATAAATTGTATACACTCTTTAAATGATCATAAGACCAACATTTATTATAAGAAAGAATAGTTTCCTACATCAAAATACTGTGAACAAATATAGAAACCAGCTAATTATCGCAGGTGTTTAAATTATTGGCCATTGAGGTCGATGAAAAGCTAACAACGTTCACTGATTGACTTGATAACGCTCCTTATCAGTTCAATACATATGTTGACACATCGTCTTTCATTGGTTGCTTTCACCTCATTCATTGTACCTCGTTTGGTTGTGTTTAACATGGTCCCAACACTCCAAAAAATCCATTCGGGTTGAAATCTTGTCAGCGTGGACAGTACTCGATACTTCGAGTGACAATCAAGATATGCTCCTACGTCATCATGATAGTGGAGAAGTGCTTCACACTGCATGTTATTGGTACAACATTATATATATATATATATATATATATATATATATATATATATATATATATATATATATATATAATTATTATTTTCATACCTACAATTTCAGTTTTTTAGAGAATCATCAGTGCCCGCAGTCGTGATTATCGCCTGTCGGAAGATTCGAAACTGCACACGAAGCCATCTCTGATTCTATTAGCAAGAAACAAACTACACGACTAAGCTAAACCTCGAAAATACGGTAAAAATAACATGTATGGAAAGCGTAAATTTCAAGACGGTCAAAAGTAACATTATGATCTGCGCGCGTAAGCTTAAGTGACACAATTTAAGTTTGATTTTAAATACTATACAAAACGAACCGAGTTCTTAAACGGGCTAACATAATTATTACCGTTATTGTTATTTTAAAACCTACAGACACTAGTGTTTCATCGTTTCGAGAATCATCAGTGCAGAGAGATACGATTACCGCTTTTCAGGAGATAGGAACCCGGTCGTTAAGCCATCTCTGACTCTATTATGAAGGAATATACATATACATATACATATACGCAAATTTTTCATACATATACGCAGATTTTTCATGCAGCGTTAGCTATCGGATTAATCTACAGCGACCTTGCGTACGATAGGAACTGTTTTTCTATCCAAGTCGTATCTTTGGGGAAAACCGTCGGTCATTTTACGAAGGTCTTATGTACAATGAATGATGTTTTTCTACAGAAGTCTTATGTTGGGAGACAGTCTTTTATCGATGTAAAAGGCTCAACATGAAAAGTGCTGGGATTCTTAGAAGGATATCCACCATTTTAATGATCATATGAAATACCGGGATTATAAAAACAGAATTTCAATAATGACCTAGTTAATATTCCTTACGAACAATGTTAGAAAGAAATCTAAATAATATCTCAGTCTGACTCTATAAAATAACAGGTAACTGTGTTGCATCAATAATGCTCCCTTATTTCCAAGGAATAATAGATTACATAGAAAAACGAGAACATGAAAAGTAATGTTGTTAGGATTAAGCATAGAAACCTAAAAAAAAGACAGTTGTTCAACTGGAAATAAAAAAAAGGCAAGATAACTTAGAAAAAATAAATTACATTTTGTAGAGTTGAATGTAATAATCAAATAAGAAAGCGCCCGTATGTGTGTGCATTGTGTGGTTATCCAACTTACCTTCGGATGGGATCTTAGAAAGAGAGAGAGAGAGTAAGATTAAAGACGACAGCCATCTATAAATATAACAGCGAAAATGTGTGTATGTATGTATGTATGTTCGCTTTTTGTGTATGTCTGTAAAAGGCTTTTTTTCCGAGAAGCGGTCAGTCGGCTCACAACTACTTAACACTTTTTATATTACATATAAATCATAATATGTACGAGTTAATAACGGAGGTCGCCTGTCTATTTAATTTGCTCTACTTTGAAAAGATAAATATTCAACATTTTTCGCTCGTCGCATGTGGATTAGGCTTTTTCGTATAATAAAATCGACACTAATTCTGTCGGTATTTTTTTCGGTCGCAATGGGCGGAAATATCCGAAAGCAATCAGCTTTGATCAATGTAAAAATTTTCCTTATATCAGACAATTGCTATTCAATTTGGACAACAATCTCCTTGTTATGGGGAGCTGGTTTCCCTCCCCCCGCAATATCTTGGAAAAAAAGCGTTCCCGCAGTAAATAAAATACTGTCCTGCAGTAAAAGTTGACCTAATTAAGTCAGTAAAACGTGCACCTGCCAATTCTAAATAGTTAAATAAATTCAGTCGCGTTTCCGTTAGTATTTGGCGGTGGTTTAATGGTGAACGGAGCACGTTTTTTTTTTTTTTCACACTTTAATTTCTAACTTCGCCTCAAGGGCTCGGTTTCGATACTCATACTCACCTACCAAAACTCTTTTTTTTATTTATCCCCCCCCCCAAACACAAACACCCGGGTGTTTGATTTACCAAAACCACACACACCTCCAAACACTCGGGCAACGCCGGGTGCTCTCCGCTAGTGGATTTATAAGGTATAGTCTCGTGGAATCTCACGAGATCTCATCTTCCACTGCACACGTATGCAAATGGAATGGGGTCAGTTTTCTAATAAAATGCATGATGTTAGAGGTGGCCGGGAGAACACGTGCTGGAAGTTGAGAGAGAAAGTTGCCAGTGACGAATTCTAGCTGAACTTTTGCTTATTGTATTTGGTTTATTTTGTTTTGCTGTTTACCAACCCATTTAACTGCAAATTCATAACAAAATATTGCAGCATTAATAATTGGGTTAAATATTTCAATTTAACATTACCTATAAATTCTTAATGGTGCAATATTTTAAGTTATACATTTATTATATTGTTTACTAGAATGCCTTGTTTTTTCATTTTAACAACCAGCCCTTTTACTTTGTAAGCTGAATCCTTACCATATTACTTTTCATCCTCATAATTTTCTATGTAATCTATGATTTTTGCAGACTTTGGCTTAAAATAATATTGCCATTTTTGTTTTAAATATCATACTCATTTTAAATCTACCGTGTTTGAATGATATGCGAGAAATAAGAAAAAAAGAGAAGCTGGCTCATACACCAAACTAGCGTTGTAGTTCAATAAAGAATAGGTTGTACAGGCAACGACCATCTGACAATGGAATCTTATTAGAGAATTATGATTTACGTATACTACAAAGAGTAATTGGCTGCAGCAAAAGACAGCTTTCATGCATTCAAGAATTGTTTGCCAAAGATAACCGATTGTTTCTATTTCTCGCATTGTTTCTTTACCTTTTCTGTGAACGTCGGTCGCTTAGTACAAAACGAATGGCATGAATCAATGCACAATTAGTAAATAGTGAGTTGTTTGCAGAAAAGAGATAGACTTGTATGGACACGTACATATATCAGTTCTAAAGTTGCTAAAAAGACATTCTAAACTATTCATTTATAGTGTTTAAAGTCACATGCTAATGTATTTATTATACAGTTTTGCAAATTGTTAATTAATATTTGCGCGTTATCTTAACTTATTTATCCATGGTGTAAAACATGGCTCAAAACTGAAAGGTAGTGAGGATCAGTCAACGTACAAGATGGTGAACGTTGTCCTCTGAAAAACTGCAGCCGAAGTCTTGTCGCAAGCGGTTAGCAGATCGAGATGGTAATTTCTGCAGTAATGGGCCTGCTATATATGAATATAGCATATGCAGCAGTCGACAGGGGAGACACTGCATAAACAACGGCTTCGTTTCTGTTAAACAGTGTGGTGAGAACGTATACTCTGCTTGTATTCTTAGGAGACTATGGCGCTTTATCTGGTTTATGGTCATTCGAGATGCGGATTATCCAAATTTTAGGTGTAAATTTAGATAAGTGGAACATAACATTATAGAGTATTTATTCAATATAAAACTATTGCAATTAGATTAACTATTGCCAATAGTGTTTGCCGCACTTATATATATATATATATATATATATATATATATATATATTTAAGTCTTTACTTAGTATGAGCGACACATTTTTTAAAGATTTAATTTACTTAAATTCGGCATATGTAATTTAAGATGGAAAGTTCCTTCAATAACTACAAGAAACCTTCTCTGCCACCAATAGCAATGGCCAGTGACTCCCTGTCTGAGAGTACATCTTTCAAACTGCTTGGCCCAACGTTCACAGGAAACATGAGCTGGAACAATTATATTGAAAACATTGCCAGGGCCGCTGCAAAAAAAGTAGGCTTTCTACCGTGCTAGAAAACTACTGACACCTGAAAGTATCCTGTATCTCTATAAGGCCAGCATTCGCCCATGTATGGAGTATTGTTGTCATATCTGGACTGGTGCGTCTACTACTAGTTTCTCGCTCCTAGACAAGGTTAAAAAAAGAGTTGCCAATCTGATAGGCCCTGAACTGCCATCTAAGCTTCAGCCTATGTCCCATCGACGAAACGTTGCATCCCTCTGCTTGTTCTACAAGTATTTTAATGGTGAGTGCTCTGACGAACTGCAGACACTTGTGCCCCCACGACGCAGACACCCTCGACAAACCCGACAGGCAGCTTAATCTCACACCCACACAGTAGAGATCCCTAGATGCAAAAGATCCTTCTACTCCAGTAGTTTCTTCCCCAGAACCGCTAGACTCTGGAATTCCATTCCAGGATCGTGCTTCCCTTACTGTACTGACATGCAGAAGTTCAATGAGTGGCAATGTGCCTTGTTTGGAGTGAAAATGTAATAAAAAAGAGCTACTGTGATTATGGACCATATTTTAAAGGGGCATTTTAAAGTAGTGTTGTGGAGCAAAGTACTTTTTTGATTACATGTAAATTTCTGTGGTATATGGATCGAGGGAACCCGAGAAAATAATCTATTATTCTAGAATGTTTTCGGGCATAAAAGTATATGAGAAATGGAGGGCGCGATTTTTTTCGTTAGGTCGTTTCAAGTAGAGCAAGATCGTTTGAGTACTTTCTGTTAAAATTCGTGTTAAAAAGAAGCAATCGCATAAGGTATTGTCCTTGGTAGACTGTACGGGATCTATAAATCGTGATGAACTTTTCTTCTTACTGAGGAGGACACAAGTGATTGTGCATATTCTCAGTGCTTTTCTTTTATTATTCGGGCGACAATAATAAATGATAAGGTGCAAATATCGATTTTGATGTATAATTCTTCAATTTATGTCATCCTAATCTTGTTGACAGAAAAGCTAATTCTGTTTATTAAGAAAATTCAGAAACTGATGTCAACAACAATTGCGGAAAATCCAACGTGCTAACATTCATAAATTAAAGACGTTGTATGATAGTGTTTCCAGATTAGCCATTTTTAGGCGAAATTTAAATTATTTTATTTTCTTAAAAACAGGTCGGATTTAGAAGTTTATTTAGCGTTATTTATGCTGGCGTAAATTTTACCTTCTCTGATTATTTGGATATCAATAAATATGTATAATACATCTTTACTTAAACTATTTTAATTCAGATAACTTTTCTACGTTTTTGATACGATAATTTGTTAACTCTTATATAAATAATAACAAATAAGCTTTAAACCTTCATTTCCGACGTATCTTTGTTATTTTACTATAAATTATATTGGATTAATAAGGATATTACTAATGAATATTCAACGATGAGTTTAGTTTTACGTGATCAGAAATGATAATAACTTATATATAAAAAACTGATACTGACGAGAATCTTTTATTTTCGATATATATTTTAATAGTATATCAATATATATATATATATATATATATATATATATATATATGTGTGTGTGTGTGTGTGTGCGTGTGTGTGTGTGTGTGTGTGTGTGTGGCACAATTACGGTCGCACACCGGTTTTTCGTTGGCGACCGAAGTTAAGCCCCGTTGATTCTGGTAAGTACTAACTGATTAGCATGTTGAAAAAAAAGGTATCTATGTCTTCTCACTTTGCATAGGCGTTGTTCCCATCTGTCCCATAATTATTACTGCAGGAATAAATCATTGCTGATCAGGGGAAGTGTGTTTTGGGATTACCCAATACTTGCTCCATAATTCCACGCTTATCTCACTTTACAAGGTGTATCTCTTGTCTCTCAGTACTAATGAAAATATATGAGAAACATCAGTAATATCCAAATATATATTTAGCCATTGACGATGTGTTAATTTTCTTTGACAAAGATGTAGTTTTACTGTAGAAATGAACTGGGATTTCGATGCCTTTAATTTGGACTTTCAAAACGCTTCACGTTCAATTGTTTATATTGTTTGTAGCTGTTATTTAATAGCAATTTCGCTTCAATAATTTACTGTACTTTGTACTATATTGTAGAATCTAATAGATTTGAGGCTGCGCAATATTTTCAGTTAGCATATTAATAGTAAGAAAAAAAAACTAATCTGTTAATGCATCAAGAAAGGGAATATTAATTGGTGTATTGCCCTAATTGCTGATTTCAGGTGTTACACCCTATCGTTTCAGACAGCAACCCCAGGCTGGCTGCAGGCACGCCGAATCCTCATTTTTAACGCTATCAGCTACGTCTGCCAATATTGTAAAATAAACAACAACCGAGTTCTCACCATCTTTAGCCTACCTACTGTTAATCACACCTTAGCAGACGTCAGCAAATAAACTTGACTAAATTGATTATCGTGAAGGATACGAAAAGAATAACAGTGTATTTTAGGTTCGTGCTTTTCATTTACTGCCAATTCATTCCTAAATATATGATCATTTTAACTAAATACTTTAAGACATAGCTAGAATTTCAGTCATTATTTCCTTTAAACAAGGAGTGTTTGCTGCTCCGACTATATATATCATATTTTTACTTATATCCAATGAAAATCTCTCTTTTTTACAACGTAGAAACCACTTATGTAGCATCAATGCCTTCACGTAAATAAGAGTTAATGGGTGTACGGTGATTATATAGACAACAGTATCGTGATCGTTAATGGTGAAAATTTGGTATATTTTACTCTTTTTACATAGACGGGCAACCATAACCTAGTTTTCATTAACTTGAAACGAATATTTGAAATTGGAAAGCAAACGAAGGTAATAAAGCTTCACAGGCGGGCAGTTCTAGAAAATACTTTATTAATTAAATTTGCACTAAGATTTAGCCACGAATAGAGAGTAGTGAGGAGATTTGATTGTTCCTTTAACTAGAAGAGTGGTGTTTATGATAGTTTGTCTGGGTTTTTCAATTGGTTTAAGGTTAGTCGAGAACTCCCCATGAAAATAACAATATGGCAGAGAAAGGCGCGTAAGATCTCATCTGTGAAAAAGAGGTTGCAAGGAGAAAAACAATCTCCTACTTAAGGATTAAGCTTGTATTGAACTTTATCACGGCAAAGTATGACGCTCCAGGCAGCACCTTCTAAAATCTGCCAATTGTATTCCATATAAAGATGTATTTGCATCGAGTGTAAGACACCTGGCATACTAGAGAAGCGCATCCATTTTGGCGCACTTGGCAATAAATTAGATGCAAGTTTCCATTTCAAATCGGGAGTGAAAGTCAGACCTATAAGCTTGGAAAAAGCAGAGAGCTTCTTCGAAACGATACACATTCATATAAAAAGGAGAACAAAGTTTTTAGTATGAAAAGATAGAAGTTTTGCTTATTTCACCACGTGCTCAAGGGTCGGGGAGAGAGCCCCACACATGGCTTAATCGTCGCTGGTCTTTGAAACATTGTTATGAATGCTAGTCTCCTCTGTGTGTATGTCGATGAATTAATTTACAATGTAATTTAGGAGCGAAATAACGAAGATAAAGTAAAGTCGACTTCAAAATCTACCGGTTCTGCGACTAGCGCTCAATTTATAACACCGCATGACGACTAGTGTTCCACCTTTTTCTCAATCCGTCTAATCGGTCTAATTCTCTGCAAATAATAAATAAAAATTCGGACCATGGATCCTTGAGACATGCCAGCATTGATTCGCTGATATTCGGACGTCTGTTCATCGAGGAGTACATCTATAAACTTATTAGAGAGAAAAGATTTGATGGCTGCAAAACCCTATCGAATGCCTTTCGTAAGTCCAGATTTATAGCTCAACAGGGGAATTCATCCCTGTTATATTCACGAATCTTATGTGAAATTACAGTCAGTACATCACCTGTAGATTTCAAAGTACGGAGACAACATTGGTTGTTATTTAGTAGATGGTTTTTCCTGAGATGATGAAAATTTTACTATTCAACATGTAAAGAAAAATTAATCATGACGGACTGAAAACAAATTTTGTCTGTCCTGTTATTCAGAAAACCAACCAGCAGTATTTTTTTTAATTTTCCCGGAATGCTCCGCGATTAAATAAAATTATATTTGTTCACACGAGAACAATAATGAAGATCATCGCTATTTTGGGTCCTGAAAAGAACGGGAGATGTTAACGTTCCTTGTGAATTTACAGTAAATTGATATTCAGCAGAAGATTTTCAAGACATTTTAAATATGCGTGTCAACCACATAAACATGTCCAGCAGTATAGATTATTTTAATGCTTATTACATTTTAAGAAAAGTTTATATTTTTCAGTTTTGTATTTAAGTTTTTATTTTATCAAACATGTATATTTCTTTTCGTTTAAATATATTGCAAATCCTATATAACCAAAGCGAAATAAATTAAGCGGTTTCTATGTTAAGCCGCAGACTAAGTCATATTTATATATTGTGTGCCTGTGAGTGTGTGCATATATCACACACATATTCGATTATATAAGCTTAACATATAAACATATTCAAGAGGGTATATATATATATATATATATATATATATATATATATATATATATATATATATATATATATTAGAACCCTGGTATACGCATTACGGATCGAAAGGTGAAATCGCCCTATGGCGATATGGCGGGGCCTAAGCAGAATTTTATCCGGTACTTATAAAAAATTAGAAAGAAAATACAGTACAGTATAGGATACACATGTATATAATCAAATAACACTTTAAATAATAACTTAAGGCGAGACAACTACTCTAATCGTGGACGGGAAAACATCGTATTTCACATCGTAACTTGAAAAAAACATATCCTACGTCCACCGTATCTCGCGGTCCCACTTTATATATATATATATATATATATATATATATATATATATATATATATATATGTATATATATGTATGTATATATATATGTATGTATATATATATGTATGTATATATATAAGAGAGAGATATAGATATATATATATAGATATATATATATATATATTTATATATATACGTATATATATATATATATATATACATATATACATATATACATCTGTGTGTTGGCGGTGTCTGTGTATGTGTGTGTTATATGTGTGTTGCATGTATATGTGGGTGGAGGTAGATTAAAAGGCACCGGTCAGTACTTGGTTGACCATAGCTAAGGTTATTAACTTACAGACTCTAAGACAAGAAAACAAAACTCTCAAGTACCCTATGCCATAAAAAGCCAAAAGTTAGGTTGGATGGGGGAAGGGGAAAATAAAAAAATGTTTATTATCTTCAAAGACCTCACTCAACCTTTTACCGTTTTTTTTTTTTTTTTTTTTTTTGACTCCCACCCAGGTTGTATTTTAACTTGATAAACGAAATAGAAAAATGTATTTGGTGGAAATGTCACTTTTGAAGGTAATTCTTGGCCTGAAGACGTAATCCCCCAACGTGGGTGATTACAGACACATGTATGCACATATGTAGCCATTAATGTTTGTATAAATAAAATTAATATATACATATATACATATATATATATACAGACATATCTATTTATACATATATACATATATATACACATATATACAATATATCATATATATATATATATATATATGTGCATATATATATATATATATATATATATATATATATTCTTAAGCGCTTTTAATTAGGTACATCCGATCTTCGTCGTTGTCATTTTATTTTATGAGCCTTGGTGTATTTATAGTTAGGTATATTTAGTTTTTTATTGGTTATAAAGTGGGTGCATGCTGGGTAGAGGCGAATTATTTTATTTTTAATTTATATTTTCTTATTTTATATTTTTTATTTAGTTATTTATCTATTGTTATTTACTGAATACATTAGTATATTTGTTCCGATATTAAATGAGATCCTGAATAAGGTTTTCATTGGTATGAGTTTGTTTAATTTTATTCTTCATGTGCAAATGATAAGTATCGGATTTTAGTATTTTTAGTCTAATGGCGGACGATTGTAGGTGTTTATAAGGAAACTTACGTGTTGTTTTATTGCTATATTGTCTGCTAAATCGTAGTTTACGTATCGGGAGAGTGCTGTCGTAGTGTGGCCTATATATGCGTTATTTAAGTTTTTTTAGTGTAAGTTCGGAGACACACTTGGAAGAGGCAAATGCATCCATGCACTACATTAGTTTTATCTAGTGTAGTGTTAGTATTATTTTTGTGTTGTTTTGTTATTATATTAGAGGTTTTAAATTTTGTATAATATAGTAGTTTACTCTTTTTGTTCTGGTCGGTAGGGCTAGTGTATGTTTACATTAGCTTTAGCAATGTAGTGTATTAGATGTACTGGCAATATATGTCTTTTTTACCTAGGTATTTCGAAGCCTAATGTTGCTCATAAGAATAGGAGAGGAGGTGATATGTAACAGATTAAAACGTGGCGTTTAGCGATAACTAAATTAGGAACGAAACAATGAGTCTAAATAGTGTAAATATAGCAGAAGAAGTTAACGAACTAGAGTAATAAAGATGGTATAGGGCGTAATTCGGATTATCACATAATGGATATGTTTTATGTAATGTGGTTTGCTATCATATGTTGGGGGCATGATGTCAATAAGCGTTTTATATGTTGAGGGGTACATTATACAATAAAAATAACAGTGGAAACCCGATAACAGATAATAATGGATGTTCTTATAAAGTATCACGGGGTATGATGAAAGACGAGAAGTTATTTGAAATAGAGAACGGAAGTTAAGCCAGGATATACAGAATAAATCATAGACGTACAAGGCAGTATCTAATAAAATATAACTTATAAGATAATAACAAATAAAATTAATGCACAATAATAAAATGAAAATAGTAATGCGTATAATAATGATGATAATGATGAATATATAACAGTACGGATGAGGTAAATGATAGTAGTCACAAATGTTTTAATGGTAAATCCCACTATAAAACAGTACTACTATTAATAATAAAGAAATATAGTGAAGGAAATATAGAAATATAAACAAATATAAACAAAGATAGGGGGAAATTAAAAATAAAAAAAATAAATACATACATAGACAAATAATAGTTAAACATTAAACATTATACAGATGAAGAAAATTTAAAAAATGAATAAATTTAAAAATTAGAGAATAAAAGGTAAAGATGAAAAATATAGAAAATATCAAGTGAAATTAGTTCCAGACTAAAACATGATACCGTCACCTTATTGCTGGTGATTAGCTCTGTAAGGCTTGAAAGGTTCGTTTGGCTTCCAAACTTTCACCCATTCATCCGTACCGTAAAGAACAGCACAGGATTTACCCGTAAATGAGACACGTTGTATATCGATGCTCATATAATTCTGTGACAAATCGATTGGTTTTTCACTATGTTGATTACTCAATGGAGGCCTTGAAAAATGTTTGATATTCCTCGCCATCTCATTCAACAGATTGTATCGGACCTGCATGGATCTTGGAGCGATTCCAGCTCTTGCAAAAATGGAAGCACTGGCACTTTTTTACATTTCAGTTAGCGTCCCTAAGAATTTTCCGAATATCACGATCTGTAAGTTTTCTCTGGTGTCCTTATCGTTTCTGGATTTGGTGTTGGGGTTGTTAACGAATGAAGCAAAATTTCTTGGATCCTTTTCAGTTCCGGAGTTCAATCTTGGACAGACAATACTTCTGCGAGTCCAACAACAAATTTTTGCTTGTCGATAACCTGCAATCGCCCGCCGTCTTTATTTTTGCATTGTAAGAGATATGCAATTAAGCTATAAACAGAATAACTTCCTTGATAATGAATAAAATATCATAACTTTAGGAATATTGCATGAATTTGAATAAATTTTGGGGAAATGATTTATCTTAAAGCAGATTGTTGACACAATTTTAATTTGTTGACGTATATTAAGTGAAATATTGATATTTTACTAATCTGCAATGAAGTGATTGCCACAGTTTATAAATATATATATATATAAATATATATATATATATATATATATATATATATATATATATATATATATATATATACACGGTATAGCTGGAAATGTCTTCTCAATTATTAAATAATTTCTCTCTGATAAGTTCATAAGAGTACTGGTTGATGGGCAGAAATCAGAAGCTCACAGTTATAATACTGGAGTCCCTCGTGGTTTCATCCTGGGCCCAACTCTCTTCCTGATCTACATTAATGATCTTTCAAATCACATCCTTACATCACGCGTAGACATTTATGCTGACGACACTACTATCTATGGTAGTACAATTAAGATCGTAAACGACCAAGTTCTCTCCGATTCTCTCTCCTCAGATCTTGAGCAAGTGGTACAATTGGGAAAGAGGTGGCTTGCTACTTTTAATGCATGTAAAACTAAGCTTTTATCTTTGCATAATCAACGCTCCACATCTGGCATCAATCGAAATGAATGGCAATTTTCTGGGCTTGACCTTTACTACTGATATTAAATGCAACGCATACATTAAATTCCTTGCCAAGGCCGCTGGAAAAATGGTGGGATCCTTCTATCGATCCAGTAGATATCTCACTGCTGATGCAATTATGTATCTATATAAGAGCCAGGTAGGTCCAAGGATCGAGTGCTGTTGCCACCTCTGGGCAGAAGCTGCTGGAAAGGACTTATCCTGCCTTGATAGAGTTTAAAATAGACTTCGTAGCCTCGTACGAGATGTCTTTTTCTCTTCCCTGCAACCTTTTTCTCACAGAAGAGATGTTGCGAGTTTTCTCTGCTTTATTGTTATCTTCATGGAAAGTAATCGACTGAGCTCCAATCTATGCAGCCCCTCTCCAAACTTTCTCAAGAAACATCCGTCTAGCAGAACACACTATCAATATTTTTTCCCACTCTTTATCTGTCCCTATACCTAAACGTAGATTCCATGAACAAAGCTTCTTTCTTAGAACGGCACGCCTGTGGAATTGTCTTCCGTTTCCCTGCTTCCCAGCTGAATACTATATGATTGCCTTCAAACCTAACGTAAGCAGTGTTTGATGAGATGTTCCATATAAGTTACAAAATTTACCGATTTTCCATAACTAACGATTACTATATTGCCCAATTTATACTATACACTCTTTAACCCTTATCCTCAAGTGGCCTCTTGGTCTTGATAAGTGGTGATACCTATATATATATATATATATATATATATATATATATATATATATAAGAGCAAGTTAGACGATACATTAAGAAAGATATGTAGAATTATAAATAATGGGTATTTTAGTAAGGCGAATTCAAAATTAAAGCAAGAATAAAGGTAAGGGATTTAGCGCAACGAGAAAAAAGTGAGAGAAAAATAACGAATTCCGAGAAATCGAGTGAATGTGTGATGCGGGATGCCATATAGAATTAGCGTGAGATGTAACCTATGATTCTAAAGAGAGAGAGACTTCAAAAGAGGATATCAAGGGAGGAACGAAGATGTACAGGAAGATCAAAAAGAGAGCGAGCGAATCCACAAAAAGTAATATTGGGCTAATGCAAGAGATGCATAGGAAGAGAAAGGGATATAGTTTGATAGAAAACCTATTAGGTGGAGGAGAAAGAACGAAACACTGAAGAGAAAGAGGGGGGTGACACTGTTAAATTGTTAATTATTAAGAGAAAAGGAGAGAGAAATGGGTGTCGCAGGGAAAAGCCAAAACGATGGAGAAAAGCAATTTAGTCGAGGAGAGAAAGATGGAGCACAGTGCCATACGAATCAAAACTATCATTTGAATTGATTCCGCTTTTTACCTGGGAAGGCGGTTAACTTAATCAGAAATTTAGAATTAGTTACAGAAATACTCGTTTCGCTGTTGTTATTATCTCGAATGAAGGAACGCCGGTTACGAAAGAAATCCCTAGCTGAGCCGCTTCATTGATTGAACAGTTCTCTAAATAGACTAATACAGCCACGTTATTTCTGTCTTTACTTTTCTAATAAATTAACTTGGCAAACAGAAACGGCTTTATGTAACAAAGATGTGTCCTATATCTATATAAAGCCACCATTCGCACATGAATGCGGTATTGTTACAACGTCCAGGCTGATACACCGACTACATATGACTTCATTATCGAGGGGGGTGACAAAAGGAATGGCTTACCCATAGGTCAACGATGTCTACTAAGCTCCAGCGTCTTGTCTATAGTCTCATTACATCATATTTGCACTTGTTTTACAAGTATTTCCATCGAATGTGCTCCAAGGAAATTACCTCACGTCTAACACAACTTAACCTACGTGAAAGTAAAATGTGGTCCGTGTTTTTTTCTTTTAGTATCCTCATATCTCTTAATCTCCTTTAGTTCGGTCATCTCATGAGCGATGTTTCCGATTTGCTAATTTATGGGTCAATCTTTATCTCTTTAACGCTTATCATTGTTTAATTCTTCAATGTCTTTTTCTTGAATAAGTGTTTTTGTAGCTCGTTACATCAGCTACATACATTATGACTTAAGCATCTATTAAATGCATTCATTTCTTGCCTTATCTGGAGCAATGTTCATACAATAACAATTCTCAAAAATTAACAGAAAAGTTGCACTTTTCATATACGAAGGAATATTGACCAAAACGTTCAAGTCGATAGTTTCTTTTATTGACCCTGTTGCAAGTGGAATTCCGTACTTGTCTAATTCTTGTTCCGTCGCTATTCCACGTAAAAAAAATATAATGAGAGCAAAAACCGCGCTGCACAATTCTACATTTGGAATTAGTTACGTATACAACAGACTGTTTATTACAATAAAAAGTATTCTTTTTAGGAATGAATAAAAGTTTGTAAAAATACAAATTCAAGCAAAGTAATGTCTTTTAAAACGTACATTTTAGTTTATATAGATATTTTTTTACACAGTGGTCACCAATTATCAAGGCCCGGAAGCCACTCAGGGATAAGGGTTATTGCAAGTACATTACGTTAGTGTGGAGATTTGAGGATGTGTTTACTTAAGGGTGGGGTTAATCAGGAATTTGTTAACGTTGGACTTGAACACATACAAGTTGTAGTCAGGTTGGAAGCAGGCAGACGGAACAGAGTTCCACAGGCGTGCAATTCTAAGAAAGAAGCTTTGTTCATGGAATCCACGTTTTGATTTAGGCACAGATAAAGAGTGGGGGAAAATTTTTCACAGTGGATTCAGCTAGACGGGTGTTTTCCTGAAAGATTGGCGAGGGGGGGGGACCAGAGATTGTGAGCTCAGACGAGCACCTGCCATGGAAATAACGATAAAACAAGGATAGGCTCGCAACATCTCTTCTGTGGGAGAGAGGTTGCAGGGTAGAGAAAAGGGCATCCCCCACTAAGCCACGAAATCTATTCTTACTCTGTCAAGGCAGGATAGGCTGTTTTTAGCAGCTCCTGCCCAGATATGGCAGCAGTATTCCATCCTTGGAGTACTTGGATTGTATATAGATAGAGAATTGCAACAGTAGTGTGATATCTTCTGGAGCGGTAGAAGGATCCCACCATCTTTCCAGCGACCTTGGCAACAGACTTGATGTACGTGTTCCATTTCAGATCAGGAGTAAAGATCAAACCCAGAAGCTTGTCAAAACACGGGCCCTCTCCCAGACGAGAGCCATCCAACCCAATTGATGCCAGATGGGGATCAGAGCGTTGATGATGTAAGGATAGGAGTTTGGATAGGATAATGAAAGCTTGAATTATTTAAATTCTCCGCACTACTATTCGAATCATTTAATTTTTAAAAAGTTTAACCGATATAATCTCAGACATTCTTTTATCTATCTTGTAGCTTTCTAGAATTTTTCTGTCGAAGTTGAAAATATTTCTGTTGAACTCCACAATATTTCTGTCAAACTCAAGAATCTGCAATGAAATTGGAAATGAGTCCTTTGTTTCATCCCTAGGTGTAATATGTTATCTTAATACTGTACGCCATTAGGATCGGGGGCATATGCCATATGAGATACTTGATAAATTCTAGTGCAAGTTACAATCTTTAGCAGATAAAATTGCAAATACTTAGTATGGACAACACTTAAAATTCGAATTACATTTGACTTATCCTAAGTTATAACGAACGAAACGAAATTTTTCCACCAGTGTGGATTAAGTTTAGGTTTCTTTTCGAATTCCGTATACATTCGCGAGTCCGACAGTAAGATTCCTGATTTCAGGAAGATACATTTAAAGAAGGTCGGTAGTTATCTCAACCGAAACCTTGTCAAAATATTACTCAAGTTTAGAAAAGTAGTTCGAAGAGTATAAATGATATGAATATCCGGTCCTTACATCAAAGACCATCAGACACGAAATGAAAATAGCCGTAACGGAATTGTTCAGAAAAATCCGAGGGCGATACCTCTTCGACAGATTTTCATAAAAAGTTAAACGGATAATGATAAAATATATATGCTTACTTTAATGGGCGTTTCGATAAGACTTTTAAAACGACCATAGTTTATTCAGCTTAGAAATGCGTTTTGTTGTATTCCGCAGATAAGATGCTTTCGAAAATAAACTTGGACTATGAACGTTCAGTAAACATGTAGGTACTCAAGGAGAAAAATATAGAATCTCTACAGTAGTTAAGCAAGTTTTACTGTGTTTTACATAGGGAACGGGATTTTAGAGCTCAGTCGAGAATTCGGTAATGAGATTTTTTTTACTGAAAACTGTTGATGCACTTTGTAAAAAAAAATAACGGTTAAGTCAGAGTTCGATAAAATACAGTCGAAGATCATCCGAAACGTAATGAAAATAACTCCCTTAAATGCGAACAGTAATCCAACGAAAAAAAATAATACGATTACTCGATCCTCATCTCCAGAATCCAGAAACGCGACACGAATGGAAGAACAAATTATTTTAATCAAAGAAAAATAAGAACAAGTGAAGCATGGATGTTCCGCCATAGGTGCACAGTGAACGATGCATGAAAAATAACTAAATTTCCCCTCCATTTAGCCCCAAAATCCACAGGGGACGTCAAATTCTGGTAAAATGAACAAACGGTTCAGTTTTAGGTCTTAACATATGTACATGAAAAAAAATGAAACGACTAAGTGCATCATTTGCTGCCCTCCCCCAAAGCATTAACATATTTAAATTTGAGTTAAACACCATGCAAATCTGCTCAATAGACATGCACAACAATTTTGGACAAATATGGTAAAAATAGTCCCAAAACTGAAGTGTTTTTATTAGCCCTAAATGGAGCCCCTAGGGCACATCCAATAGAGAAACAAATTTATATAGAACTCAGTTAGTTACAGCTTTTTAGAAAGTTTTATAAAAATTCAAGGACAAAAGTTTCAATTGTAGCAGTTTTAACCCGATAGGCAACCCAAGGGGGCAACTGGAGTTTCCCAGGAAAGTCCTTTCTGTTATTTCATTACTCATATTATGTTTAATGTTTGTAGAAATTAAAAAAAAAAAATACGAAGCAAATTTATTGAGAAAAGTGCGAATGAACGAACGGACGAGGATGAATTTATAGGTCCTCCCTCCTTTTGTCGGTGGAACCAAAAACATAAATTTGTACACTATAACTAATGTAAGTAGTAATACTACTTGACCTTTGGAATCAGCACGGGTACAACCTTTATAAAGTAACTCAATATATAAGAATAGGGCATATACATTTAATTAATAGAAAATTCTATCACGAATACCCTGAAAGAAAGTGGTTAACCCAAACTAAACAAAGCTTAGAAGAGTAAGATCTATGCAATAAAGTAATTGACCGCAAAACCTCTTATCTGAAGCTATTGTTCCCGGGTGACTCCGGGTTAATTAACATATAGATAAAAGATGAAATGACAATTGAATCAGAATGGCAGTTGGGACTAAACGCAACCGGACATGGCAGTCCCGTAGAGCTTTTAACGGTTACTGATCGTTTAACCAAATATGTCGTCTGATCGATATCAAATGATCGCGCGCTCGACAAGAGATTAAGATGCTCATCCCAGTCACGTAACCTTCTGTGCATATAATTTCGTCGCGAGAAGACATCGTGAGGTGAACAATACGAATATCCGATAGACTGACAGAACTAATTTGATTAAGTAATTTTTCGAGTCTTAGTAAAGCTACGGACGGTGGCAAGGGGAATAAACTTCACGGACCATTAAAATGAAGGGGATTAAAGCGTAAAGCGATTTCCTATGTTGCGTAAAAGGTGTTCCTATGCTTATACACGACATACATTCTAACTGAAATACACGGTGTTTAATACATTTATATTCGAAGACTTTGATGACATATACTGAAAGAATAAATCTAACATATACTGAAAGAATAAATCTAAATAATTAGATGTCCAAAACGAATTACAATGTTATTTTATACAGCTATATCTAGCAGTATATATTGTGATATATTTTGTGGTGCGACTCATTTATTTCTCACCATTATAAAGTTATTTTTTGATACATAAGCAATGTTTTAGTTTGCAATGATTATCATGAATAAATTAAGCTATACTCTATTAATCTCCAAAGTTTTCGCGCGTATGAGCTATATTGCTGACGTTTTAGAGCTACACAGGCAATATTTAAAAGAAAAAATGGCCTGGACGTGTTTTATACTGTATTGCCGACCAGAGTTGCTTTTTAGCGAAAATTATTCTCACAAACATCATAAATAAAACCTCAGAAAATAATACTCATAAAAAAATAATTCTCACAGAAAAAAATCCTCACAAGAAATTCTCACAAAAAAATTCTCACAAAAAATATAATTCTCACACATAAAATTCTCACAAAAAAAATTATTCTCACAGAAAAAAATCTCACAAAAAATAATTCTCACAGAAAAAATTCTCACAAACATCATAAATAAAACATCAGAAAATAAATAAAACATCAGAAAATAATTTTTCTGAACAAACAGGAAAAAACATACTATTTTCACACGTTTCCATTAATTGTTTTGAATATTTATACGTTTTGAATAAGAACTCCGTAGATCAGATGGTACAATTTGGCCTTATCTAGTACACGCTTAATAGGTTCGTTATGTTTTCTGTGTGTGAGAAACACATTTTTAACCTTAAATAATATACTGGCAGTTTGAATAAAATCTCAAATCATACGTTAAATTGTTGAAATCGTTTTTCTTGAAAATGCGAAAACGCATATCCTAAACGAATTTCGCGATTTTCGTAAACTGTCACATTTCGTGTTGATAATAGAAAAACGATTAAATTCTACTATATTTCTAATAGATTTTTTATGCTTACCCCACGTAGTAATCAATTTTCCGAACTTGAAATTGATAGAAATACGGAGTATCAGTATATGTATATAATATCTGGAAGCGCACAGCAATCCTGAGTTGATTGTCACAAATGAAATAATCGTATTTATTTATTCGCAGAATGTTATTCGCATCTTGATAGTCCTGTTGCTTCACCGGGTTCGGGTCAATTCATCATCTGACCTTCTTCTCGTAATATAATCGTTGTTTAAGTCGTTATTATTAATCGAAATAAACCTATACGAGGGATTATGAAAACTAAAATAATTATTGAATAAATCTACATGCAAAAATGATAATGAGAAGAAACAACTCGGCGGCTGACGACAAGGAAGTTCAGCAGCAGACGTTTGCTAGAAGTGAGAAATTGGTATGTAATGAAAACCGGTAGTTGGTTGGCGATTAGAGCCCAAACGGAAGCAATCTGAGATTTAATATTTTCTTAAGAAAACTATTTATATCAATGCAAGAGGGGATCATCGCATTCACATTCAATAAGACTGAGACAGGAAAAAAAAAAACGCGAAGTTTACATTTTTACTCAAACACAAAATAAAGAAAATCTTTTATCCGTACACTTCAAGTAAATTTATATGATTAAAAATGTCCATATGGTGTAAATACGTCTGGAATTCATAGAGGTAAAGTAATAGCAAGTAGTTCTTTAAGACTTAATTTATTAAAGTCAATCTAACTAGTTTGAGCTACCATTCAAATGTATACACGTGGGTTTAGATAAATTATTGAACATCGGATTTAACTAGAAACAAAATAAAATATCGATCCTTTTTAAACTTGATATTATTTTATAAGCTCTCCAATTATATCGAGGATTATTTGCTAAATACTTCTTAATTTCGATCCGATATGTTGCGATTACATAAGGTTGATATTCTATAATATTGATAAACATTTATATAATTATATATATATAAAATAAATATATAATACATATATCTATACGCCAATAGCAGAAAGACCCGACGTTACCCTGGATTGAATAAGATCAATCAGGTTGTTATATTTTTATTGTCTCCGAAATCGTTGAAATCGAAAATTATTCAATCAAATCGATTGATTGTTGCTCTAAAGATACACTCATCGAAGTGCACCGAAAGGAAACTTTACATGCCTCCACACAGTGTCTTAGTCCACAATAAATTGTAGTTTACATTACGCTGTAGGGAACTGACTTTGATTTTATAATAATGATTTTATATATAATGACTTGAATTTAAGTTGAAAATATAAAAAGCTTAGTATTATAGGGAAAATGTGTTTTAAACAGCAATATCGCTTTCGGGCGCGCCCCTGTCATATCAAAATACCTACTGTTGATTTTATATATTAGGCCTTTCGGCTTATGTGGTAATAAAACTTCTCGAATTGAATAGTGATGTTTGATTGTGTAATATGTTAACATTGATAATAATCATTTATTCCTTGTTTCATCAAATAATTTCAATTATTGATTGCTAACAATTATTGAGGACATTCCGATACAAAACGTACTTATGACCGACTAAAACACATGGATAACCTTCGTGTAACATTTCATACAAGCCAATCCGCTCGCTTTTAAGTCCATAGGAAACGAAATCAGAGGCAGATAAATTTCCTTCGTATATAAGAGTAGACGTAAATAAATAGATATAATATGTTCATACAGTTCATTTATCTATCAAGATAACTATTAACAATGTACCACATACAATATTTAATCTTTAATATATATATATATATATATGCACAACATAAAAATATACACTTAATACATACAACTATATATAGAATGCCTTCACATATAATATATATATGTATATATGCACAACATAAATATACACATACTACATACAACTATATTTAGAATGCATTCACATATAATATATATCTATATATGTATATATGCACAATATAAATATACGCATACTACATACAACTATATATAGAATGCATTCACATATAATATATATATATATGTATATATGCACAACAGAAATATACACAACTATATATAGAATGCATTCACATATAATATATGCGTATATGTATATATGCACAACAGAAATATACGCATACTACATACAACTATATATAGAATGTATTCACATATAATATATATATGTGTATATATGCACAACATAAATATACACATACTACATACACCTATATTTAGAATGCATTCACATATAATATATATATATATATATGTATATATGCACAATAGAAATATACGCATACTACATACAGCTATATATAGAATGCATTCACATATAATATATATATATATATATATATATATATATATATATGTATATATGCACAACAGAAATATACGCATACTACATACAACTATATATAGAATGCATTCACATAATATATATATATGTATATATGCACAACAGAAATATACACATACTACATACAACTATATATAGAATGCATTCACATATAATATATAATATGCATATATGTATATAAGCACAGCAGAAATATACACATACTCCGTACAACTATATATAGAATGCATTCACATATAATATATATGTATATATGCACAGCATAAATATACATATACTACATACACCTATATATAGAATGTATTCACATATAATATGAATATATATATATGTATATATGCACAACAGAAATATACGCATACTACATACAACTATATATAGAATGCATTCACATATAATATATATATATATATGTATGTATATATACACAACAGAAATATACACATACTACATACAACTATATATAGAATGCATTCACATATAATATACATATGACCAAGAGACATATACACATACTACATACAATTATATATATAGAATGCATTCACATATAATATATATATATATGTATATATGCAAAACAGAAATATACGCATACTACATACAACTATATATAGAATGCATTCGCATATAATATATATATATATGTATATATGCACAAAAGAAATATACGCATACTACATACAACTATATATAGAATGCATTCACATATATATATACACACATATATGTATATATATATATATATATATATAATACACTCATTTATATAAAAAGTGCACGCATCTATATAAATAATACAATCGCGTATATAAATATTAGACACCTGTATATGCATACATATGTAATATCTATGCGTATCAAAACACTCATAATTCATAATTGAATCCCTTCTCTATATAGTTATAGATTGATTTCCTTTACTACTTTCTTCCACATCCATTTGTGTAGTTTTTTTTCTATTTCCTGAAATCAGAAATACCACATGTACCTCCCTATTAGTGTGTGTCTCGGAGTCGTTTTCTCACTAGCGGATGGCGACCAGGTTTCCAAGTATATAAACTAATCTCCGGATCACCTTCTGCGTCTGACAGCTCTCTCGTAATGGCACGTTCGTATCCTACTTCACGTATAATTTCACTGGAATCTCACTCAGTCATGTAGTCTATGCTTGGCTGTAGGAAGCTGCTCGTCTTTCAAATTCTACCATCTTTTAGAACCAGTTTAAAAAAAAAACAATACCTAAGCCAGAAATGATACGTGAGTAAAGAAGTTTCATAAAATCATCCATAATTCATATTTTAATTTATTTTACGCACGTACACGTAGACATATACATACACTTAGGAAATATATAAATCTATACACATATATACATATACATATAAATACATACATATACATATATATATACATATATGCATATATGTACATACATATACACACATATACATATATACATATATATATACATGCATATACATACACATATATATACATATATATACATATATATATATACTTATATATGCATATATACATATATATGTGCATATATATGCATATATATACACATATATATACATATATGCATATGTATGTATATGTATATATATGTATGTATATATATATATGCATATATATTTGTGTATATATACACACATATATATACATATATATACATATATATACATACATATATATACATATACATACATATGTATAAATCTATATAAATGCATATATATACATATATACATACTTACATATATATACACATACATACATATATATATACATATATGTATATACATATATATACATTTATATACATATATATACCTGTATATACATATATACATATATATATGCATACATAGATACACATATATACACAGATACACACATATATATACATATATATATATAAGTATATACATATATATACACAAATATATATATATATATCCTACCCCACCACACCTACACAAACCATCAAAGAACACCCACTACTTAACAACCGCCACCGAAACAATCCAATAGAACTAAACCGCCCCTATAGATACCACCCAACACACAACAGTCCTTACAACACCCACCCCCAGTACCCCACAATACAAAACCTACCCCAAAAATACCCTCCCGCACAAACACAACCAATTTAAATACCCCAGGTACCATCATAACACATGCATCCCTACAAAACGACACAACCAACCTCCCAACCGGATCAACGAAACTAACGACCCTCACAATCATTTTTCGGGATCCCTCACAAAATGACAACACCAGACCAGGCAACAAAAAACCCAAAGTCATCAACCTATGTATAGAGACACTTACAAAGGACGAAATTTAAGTACTAAAACTAGGCCTAAAATTCTGCCCAACTCCCAAAAGGTACATAGCAGAGTTAAAGAAAGACCGTAAAGAATTTGAACGCAAATTTTGACTCATAGATATACTTAATGACAGTGATAACACAACAGACGACTCTCTAGTGAAAAACAAATCAACATACTTCCCCAACAAACATAACAACACAAAAGAACAAAATACTTTCTTTGAAAGGCTCTGGAACCTCAACCCCCAACAAAAAGAAAAACCCACCAGTAATCTAATACGAAAACAAAATCAAGCACTTAAAAATATCCGACATAATAACAACTTAGTTATAAAGGAAGCAGGCAAAGGTAGTTCTGTGCAGGAAAGATAAATGGAAACATGGAAGGAAATAATGAACATGAACTTGCAACCAAAAAAAAGCTTTGACAGCATAAAGAAGTGTCTGCAGAACACTCGACTTTATTGGTATGGTTACATTTAAAGAATAAATAGAAATTTGGGTAAGTAGATGTAGTTTAAGTAGCAGGCTGATTTGGAATGGGAAGGCCACGGCGAACATGGGAGGAAGTGATAAGAATAGGTTTGAGAGAAAATTAGATAATCGCATTATTTGGATTCATCGGACTACTGTTGAGTGTGGTTTCGGTCGATGTAACCTCCGACCTTCTTCAGGTGTATCTTGTCGAACTTAGTATAATTTTAGAATCACTAGGGAACGAAAATAATTACAAACCAATTAGCTCTAACATAGACGACACAACCATATCTAAAATAACAAAACTCTGCACAACATACAATAGTACATTAACTAAAAAAAAAAGACTTCCTTACTAACTTCACAACAATAACAAACATCTTCTATGGGCTACCCAAAATACACAAATCTTACCAGGTAAGATATGCCATCAACATACAAAAGTCGGAGTACATAAGCACCCAAACCCCAACGACCTCACATTCAAACCCATAGTAGCAGGAATATCATGCCCAAAAAACAGACTTAGCAACCTAATAGATATACAATTACATCCCTTCACCAATCTAGTCAAAAGTTTTGTAAGAGATGACACACACTTTTTAAGCTCCCTACCATAAACAGTAGACGATGGGACAATACTAGCCATATTCGATGTAAGCAGCCTATATAGCAATATCCTACACAACCTAGTAAAAGAAGCTATCTCATATTGGATTGACAAACATACACAGATTTACACTCCAGATTCAATAAACAATTCGTGATTGATAGCATTGACATAATCCTCAACAAATACTCCTTCCATATTCAATAATGACAACTACATCCAAATGCTAGGCATAGAGATGGGTACTAAAATGGCACCGACATATGCCACCCTTAAACTCGCCTTCAAAGAAGAGACCTTTTATGACAGGATAGAGCAAAAGTACGGGTACAATATAAAAACACTTCATAAAATCTTGGAAAAGATACCTAGACGACTGCTTTATCCTCTGGAGAACAACATGGGGGATATCATAGAACTCCACACTTTGCTACAAAATCTACACCCAAAAATTAACGTCACACTAGAACAAAGCCCCACAAAACTACCTTTCCTAGACATCCTAGTTACAATAAAAAACAACAACATAATCACAGACATCTACCACAAACCCACAGACACTCAACAATACATCCACTTCAAAAGTCACCATCCTAAAAACTGTATAAAATCAATACCCTACCCCCTAGCACGTAGAGTCTGCACAATAGTAACAGACAGACACCTCCGTTCGACTAGACTGAATGAACTACAACTAACATAGCGGAAAAGAGGATATCAACTACCACTAATACAGAAAGGTATAGAACTGGCTAAAAAAATTCCAATAGACCAACTAAGAATCCCAAAAGGACACAACAAAGAACACATTTTAGCATACGTCTCTACACACAACACAAACAACCCATAACTATTTACACATATAACAATAACCTTATTCTCCTCAATCAGAACGACAAACTAAACAACATACTTAAAACAACAAAAATAATAAAAAGGAAACACCAAACCAAAAACTCACAACACATTCTAACTTCCTCAAAGCTCGTTCCACACACTGCAAAAGGGGTTACAAAATGCAACAAACCGCTATGTGGAGTATGTGACATAATAATAGAAGGAAACACATACATATTCAAAAACCCAGCACAGACATTCCAAATAAAAAAGGATCTAAATTGCACCTCCAGAAATGTAGTATATACACTAAGATGCACAGCATGCAACAAATGCTACATAGTCTCCACCAAAAATTTCAGCAACAGAGTGGGCTTACATAAGAGTAACATAAAAATTGCAGATAACAGACACCTCTATGTTTCAAAACACGTACACACATGCAGTGGAAACGGCTTCAAAATAATGCCAATCTTCCAAACAGACATTTATTTTTATTTACTTACACAGGAAAAAACTACATCACAAGATTCACTCCTGAACTAAACAGAGTCTAATATCAACACACAAAAACATGAAATGCAAGGCACACTCACATCAAGATCCATATACATATACACACCCACACGTAAATCAGAACCGACACATAAAAACACACACACGCGCGCACATACAACCACACACAGACATAACACCCCTATCTCTAATACAACACACTGAACAATACCAACCATATTAACCTCGAAACCAACAACACTAAGAAACACCTAGAACCATAGTATAGTATCTGTTCCAACACCTAGCTCCCCCCTCAGTCAGTGGAGAAGAAATCTCACATGACTGATACACCTATCATCCCTTCTATCATCCCCCTCCCATACCTATACCCCTCCAATTGGCCCCACCCCTCTGGGGAACGAGATCTTCCCCACACTAGGAACCGATCCTGTGTCTGACAATACCCACATGGGGAGACAAATGAATAGAAACCTTAAAAAATATTCTATACATATTTTAAATACACCCCTCTATCTAAACAAACATAATATAAAGATTACCCGAACAGTCTAAAACTGAAACGAAAAATCACAATAGTAAAATCTAAGAATCCAAAAAATAAATATCAAAATAGAATGAAAGCCCCCCTACCCTTATTTCAGATTAGCTGATTCTCCCCCCTCCTCAAACATACACATTACTAACGGCCTTGGATCACAATCACCTTCCAAGGGAAGCAAATAACCTCATAATACTATAAAACAGTACACCCATTTCCAAACCAATAAAAGAAAACACACACACATCCTACCCTAAAGGAAAAGAAAAAACACAAACAGAAAGAGAGAGTGAGAGTGGGAGAAATACAACACAGGAGTGACCACAGCCGAGGCCGCCAAGATATAATATATCTCGGCGGCCTCGCCACAGCCAAATAAAAGAGTAATAAAAATTGAACATTCCAATGAATAGTAGGCATTTACACGTTCCACCCCTTTGAAGCACTTCAAATGAACTACAAAAAGTCTATTTTTACATCTCCAACACATTTTGAAAATAATTTCTGAAGAGGACGCTTCACAGAACGTCTGAAATTCGTTAAAAACTATTTCAATGATTTAAAAATATTATTACAATGATCACAAACATAATTCTCAATGAAAAACCAAGACACGGAATAATAAAATAATGTTAAAAAAATACCGCCTTATTTAAATATACATCTTTCTTTCGTTGGAATTTCTTAATCCATTTTATATATATATATATATATATATATATATATATATATATATATATATATATATATATATATATATATATATATATATATATAAAGAATAGTCAAGTTGATACACCGGTCCTCGTTCGATAATAGTAGTTAAGGAACACGCTATTACCAAATATGCAAACATTTGCGGATATCAGCCACTGTATGTAAGTGGCCCTAATCAAGCCCATATGTGAAGTTCAAAACTATGAGGCCGTTTTCTCCGTAATCGTGATATACATACAACTAGAGGCCGCTTAATTTTATATTCTCTAGACAATTCCTCTATCCAGGGAAGCCAGTTAAACCCGTGTAAAGAGAATGCCGCCATTTACATTTATCACTTAATGCAGTAAATATATAATGAAGAAGCATTTTATATAATACTTAAACAGCTGTTTGGAATTTGTAAATAATACTATCTTATCACAACAGTGACTCGTTAACAAGTGTGTTAAAAATACATTACTGATAAACTGAATAAGCATATTATTTATATAAACAGGTACATCTCAAGATGAGATTTAATCTAGAAAAAATTTAGACCAATGTAAAAATATATCAATAGAAACCTATTATAACCGATTTTTCCTAAATTTTCTTCATTAAAATCTTTAGAATTACTTTAGAATTTACTTTAGAAGTACTTTTCATTTTTATTATATTTCCTGGAATGTCATTGGTTTTTAAACTTCTCAACACATGCTCTCCTCTCTATCTCACCTATATATATATATATATATATATATATATATATAGAGAGAGAGAGAGAGAGAGAGATAGAGAGAGAGAACATATATATATATAAAGAAGAGAACATGTATATATTTATATATATATATATATTTATATATATATATATATATAGTGATGGAGCATATATATATATAGAGAGAGATAGAGAGAGAGCATATATATATATATATATATATATATATATATATATATATATATATATGACACACTCATGGTTGCACATCACTGAAAATAAGCAACAATAAGCTTGATTAAAATTGGATAGGTTACCATTTCGGACTACATGGCGCTGTATCAAGGTTGAATCCACAATATTTATAAAGTAAGACTTGTAAAAGTTATTAAATAACCCTGTTACTACACACGGACTGGAAAACAACAGTATGAAAATAACTTACTGGACAGATAATATTAAAATATATTTACGACGTATGAATTGATAATTATATTTTCTAAATTTCCTATATATATATATATATATATATATATACATATATATATAAATATATACGTATATATATATATATATATATATATATAATTCTATAATTCTTTTTTTGCGTTGATATTCATATTATAAACCCTAGTTTTGTATTTGTTTTAAAAGAAAATGTACATTTTTCATATTAAAAGATCTAGCTATGTTGCATATTCTTTTAAACATTAATTCCCTATTATTTTTTTCATATATTTCTTCATATATATTTGTATTTAAATCCGGGCGAAACTTTATGTTTGAGCTTTTGCTCGATAAATCGATACACATTCGTGAAAATAAAGAAAAGAAATGAAAATCGAACTTGTTTAATTACTTACTTTGGGTGATTAGACAGGTGTGACTATAATATGTGTTTTTTATTTTTATTACGAAATGCATGTATAACTGAAAAGCTATTGTTCGTTGTTTAATTTTTAGCCTGGCAATGAATATGCCTCCATAGCTCAGTCATTAATAGCAGAGGGAAATATAAATTGTAAGATAACTGTTTCAGTTTCGGTTTCGATTCTTACTGGTGGCGAACGAGTCTTTTTTTTAATCATTACTAGATATTGGGTACAATTGACTTGTTTAAGCAATTACTAATAATCTAGCGGTTCTCAATTCAGAGATATTAGGTTCTTGGTTGCTATTTAATATTTTACTACTGTCTTTTTCAAAAAGTTTCAAGTTTATCACTTCAACTGCAATATAGATTGAGAGTGTTTTGTTAAAAATCTTAGGGAGAATGTCTCCTGGTGGGAAATTGACTTTGATAATGTAAGAAATTATTGTCCTATTTTTGTTTAAACAATGCGGTTATTAGGAGAATACAAGCAGATAATGTTCTTTTTCCTGTTGCTTTTAGAGTATTTTTATGAGATAACGTTTCTGGATATTGTATTTGATGGTTTTATATCATCTATACTTCAGGGTTTATTATTAAAGTTCATATAGCTGCGAAAACTTTCTTTGTTAGATGAGTTATCCCTGATCGTTTTATAAATAGATTTCGTGATATGTTTAATTACTTATTTTGGGTGATTAGACAGGTGTGAACGTAATATGTCTTTTTATTTTTATTTATATATCTTTTTAAGCTTTTTTGTCAGTGTACTAGAAGGAACTCAGTTGATTACAACCCTTTCTGCGTGTTTTACATTACAATAGTACAACCCTGAATCCGACGGCGCAATACTACATCGTCCAATACTGTAAAACTGAAAAGAAGATGTTCTGCTTGAAAAGGGCGCCATTTTCTTTTTATTCATATTTATATCGATTATTTGCTTTAAAAAAAAATAAAGCAATTACGTGTTTACTGTTTTAATATCCCATTTTGCTGTTTCAGATTATTTTACTAAAGTTAGTAAAGCTTCATTATTTTCAAAACTGTTTTTGTTTCTTTGTTTTTCGATATTTCGTCGATATTATTTAGTAAGAGTGTTTAGCAGAAAAGCCCACAAACGACTACCCGAAAAAATAAATATACAAGAAATAAATGTTATCATAGTCAATGAAAGTTCAGTTCATGTTTTTTTGTTTTGAAATAGTATTTAATGCTCTTTACTTGAAATAATTTCAGCGAACCGAAAGTAAATCGAAATTTGAGGCGATAACTACTTAAATGAATTTTTATATAAACTACACATGCCATAAGCGAATATTCCCCATGCACAAAATAACGGAAACATTAAAATAGGTTTATAAATATTGTTACTTTGACGGAACTCTCTTAAATTGTTAACACAGAATGCTCAGGTGCCCCTCCTTCAAATTGAAGATGGGGATCTCCATTATAAAGTCACTACCATTTTGATTTTTTTTAACCGGTTCGTGAATTAAAAAAAACAACATTTTTTTACAAACTACTTAAAAATACAAACCAATGAAC
This sequence comes from Euprymna scolopes, assembly GCF_053919585.1. Lineage (NCBI taxonomy): Eukaryota > Metazoa > Mollusca > Cephalopoda > Sepiida > Sepiolidae > Euprymna > Euprymna scolopes. The sequence goes on from NC_136509.1 coordinate 41,980,932, forward strand.
TTTTCTACCATAAAAAGTAACTTTTATTGACCATGGTTACATTTATTTCTTTTATATTTATATATATATATATATATATATATATATATATATATATATATATATATAGCATTTTCTCTTTGTAAGGAAACATCATTTTATTGGTCACTCTTTGCTACGAATGGAAGCAAAGTTGATATAAGAAATATACTTTCGCGAATAGTATCTTTACTTTCATCATATTTTGCTTAAAGTAAAATTTTGGAGTATCAAAACCTATCTCTTTACAACCCCTTCCTTTTCATAACCTACCATACTTTCAGCAATTACAGTCTATTTTCTGTAGGCTGTTTTTAACCCAGTCAATGACGGGTACTTCTCCTAGTATATATATATATATATATATATATATATATATATATATATATATAGAGAGAGAGAGAGAGAGAGAGAGAGAGAGAGAGGGAGAGAGAGGAAAGAGTAAGAGAGAGAGAGACTGGATGACAGTATATTTTTGGACAACATTTTATATATTACGTTCAGAGGTTTGAATTTGCAACATCTGTATTAAAATCTCGGCAAGTTAATGCGCCCAATATTCATTTAAACTTTACGACATATTTCTATTAATTTTTCGCATGAACACATTCATTCTGTTCTTGTAACTGTTTAATTTAAAATCCTTTATTATTTTTCTCTCGATAGCCTTTACGTAAGGAACTCGACCGGAGGACTAAATGTTTTGTTTTCGCTCCTATGTTATGGCATCCCAGTAATCTTTTAACATCAGTAGAATATATTTAGTACACTATAATAAACAGTAGAAGACTGGTTCTGTAATGATAAATAAGAACAATTTTTTATGAATTAAAGTATATTTAAGCTTGTCCTTCCACCGGACCATCTCGGGCACCCTCTACTAGTTTTTAATACATTACCTCCTTAAATTACTGTTGTTAAGGAGATGATCACTAAAATAGTACTCTAAGAAATTTAGTCAAAATATATCGTTTTAAACAGCACTTCAAAGAGCACGAATGACCAATATATTTCGGATCCTCTCTCCTCCAACAGTAAATTTGTGATAAAATGGGGAAAAAAGGAGTGGATACGTTCAAATTCTTTATTAGCAAGGTTTTCTTTTATTCACAAAAAACGCTGTGTTCAAAACTAAATCTCACTTCTTACGACGCAATCTATAATGAGAAACTCCGGGGACTTATCTCCTTTCTAGATCTTTTCCCATCGAAAAGACTTTTGTTTTAAAAAAGTATTAAAAAGTAAACTATTTACCAACTTCGTCTTAAGAAGGAAAAACCCCAACCTAGATAATTTATCCCTATTTAAACCGATTAAACTGATTGGAAATGTTTTCATTTTATGAACAACTCAAAGTTGGGGGGAATGATTAGCAAGAACATTTTAATCCGTCTAGATATATGCATACATATATTTATAAATTCCTTATTCATTATCTATTTCACAAGTGCACACGACTAATATACTTCTAATAAAATCTAAGGAAATGCAGTTCTGGAATTGGAAAAGCAGGTTCACATTGAATCAAGCAAATCTTCTCTTAGCAGGTGGCCCGTTTAGAAGAACTGTATAGAAAATTGAAAAATTCTATTCGTAATGCGTTTCAACAAAGAAGTTTTACCAATGCTGAGTGATGATATTACTGTTCCATTATCAAGTATATGAAAACGAGTCGATTTACAACTGCAATTCCGTAGACAATATTATGCACACGTAAAACGGCAAAAAGGTAATCAGTTTCTCCCGGTCTATCTCAATTATCCGCTGGTCATTCAATTCGAAATCCAATTGAATTGCTTATATATATATATATATATATATATATATATATATATATATATATATATATATATATATATATATATATATATATATATATATATATATATAATTTTCAGAATGTGAGAGATTATATATAAATTCCACAGCCAAACAACGTCGCAGCCCACTAGATCAATGACAGTCAACGAACTGGAAGTCCATGACTCGAGTTTCGCTCTCATTTGAGCTAACCAGTTTGACACATCCGAATTAAGGATTCGAATACCGAGCCTCTTGAATGTGAGGCAAGCACTCTGCCAACTGAGCAAACGCCCCGCACACAGGAGGTTCTATTAACTGACACACATCAAGCAAAGCTCGTCGAAATTCGATTGAGAAATGCAAGAGGCTCGGGTTTCGAATCCTCAGTTCGGATGTGTCTAACTGATGAGCCTAAATGAGAGAGAAATTCGAGTCTTGGACTTCCGATTCTGTTGATTGTCATGGCTCTTGTGGACTGCGACATTGTTTGGCTGTGGACTTTATTATATATATATATATATATATATATATATATATATTGTATATAATATATATATATATTGTATATAATATATATATATATAATATATAATAATATATGGAAGATATGACACAAAGTCAGAAGGTGGAGATAGGAAGGCCTGCATAAAATGCCCGAGCAGTCTCTTGGCCTTTCACAGTACGAGCACTATATTTTGCTAGGAACATACTAATTCTGTAGAAAGGGACTAAAGTAAATAATGAGTACATAGCTTATGCTTGCATCAAAACATTACTCAACCCGGCACAAGTAAAATGACCGCAGTAATGCAAAAATAAATTACGCACATGAATTAAACTTGTATAGAAAATATTACTACTAATCTTAAATGTAGCATTACGTCACTTATTCCGACATTTTTAAACAAATATTATGTTTATATAATATAAAAGTTAGAAGAAGTGTCAGATTGGTAACTGGATCATAAGATCTCGGTGTGTTTTTGCATGTTGTAAAATATTTTGCGGTGATTAATTAAGCAGGACAAGGTTTAGGAATTAGAGTAAAGTAACTTAATAACAGTTAGGCAGCCAACAGCATGTCTTCCTGGATTGATGTAAAATGTCAGTTGCCAGGAGGAAGCTTAAATGCTCTGTATTTTACTTCCTCTATAAGATTGAGAAATACATATATTCGAAGGATGATTTCCTTACGTGTGTATTTAGGAAAGGCTCATAATACCAGACTTTCTAACAGTAAAATGAAACAAAAAATCACAAAAAGTAGCAAAGTGCAAAAATCATACTAACGTACGTCGACTACATTTAAGTGGCAACAATCCGTCCGCTGTATTGCAGATCACAGTTTTTTTAACCGTAACTCTCTAAAGCAAGTTAAGTGATTTGCTAGCCTGTTTGTTCTGCCAAACTACTATACACATTTATTTGATTTACCGCTTTTTGTAAGGAGATAAAATACGGGCCTGACGAATTTTTTTCTATGGAACGAACTTGATTATTTAGTCCGTGCAGTTCACATATATACGGAGTTATACTTCAAATAAAATTCTGTTATTTAAACACAAAATGATAAATATCAATAAAATTATTGTAAAATACTCTACCTGGACAATCCGGGGAACAACGTAGCTCCTTCAGTTTAATTTTCAACCGAGGGAAATGACACCACGCTTCGTAAGAACCATTAGTTTTTCACAAACTTACCTGAAAAATAAAATGTTCAGTTATTGTATATTTTACAATACTTTATATTAAATTACTGTACAAGAATTAAAAAAAATGAAAATAACAGAATATGTGAGTACGTATGAACATGAAATGATATAACATAAAAATGGCGTGTATCGTATTGTATTTGTTTATGCAATAATAAATAAACATAAAAATGGCATTTATCACATTGTATTAATTTATGTAATTATAATAAATACATAAAAAAATGACATCTGCATTTCTACACATATAACATTTGTACGTGTACATAATGTAAAACAAAATTGTGTAACGGTGATTATGTGTGTTTGTAAGTTTGTTTGTATAGACTAAAAACCGCCGAGCTGATGTTTATGTAATTTAACACGAAGATTACTTATGTATCTGGCAGTGTTCTTAGATAGGTTTGTGTCAAAATGTTTTCGATACATATCGATAATCGAATTAATCTGATAAAAAGAAGAAACAGCCTAACATAGAAAGCACATTAGAAAAATTTTATTACTACACAAGACAAAAAGCCCAACATTCTTAATCAACAGTAATCTCTTTGATATTACATGGTGGATTTCGAAATAAATTTGTCTGTTTAAAGCACAATTTCACGATGATACTTTACCTTTTTTTAAAATCTCAAATTCAAGTCATTATCACCACATAACGAGTAATGTAAAGAATATAAAATCGACAGTAGCAGTTTTGCTCTTACAAAGGTGTGATCCAAACTCTCAGACCATGGGTATGACAGGAGAACCCTGTATCTGTCTACAAGTCCAAAAAGACAATCGCCTTCACCCTAACAAAACTCGTTTGACAGTTCGTTTGGTTATACGTCGAGAACATCACTAACATGACTTCCTACAATACTAAAGCTAGCGTGATCGTCACCATCCGCTGAGTATTCGCCTAGCTGTTGCTAGCGCTTGCGGAAAATACATGCTTCCCGTTCCGTACCTGCATCGAGGGGGTGATTGAAGCTGAAAGCGCTTACATGTCAGCTCTACTACATAATCAAGTTTTTTTAATTAATTTATATATTTTCATGTATATATATATATATATATATTTATAAATGTATTCGTTGTATTCTTCAGTTTAATTTCCATTGTTTTATTGTTCTATATAACCAAGCTATAATTTTATTGATATAAATAGTAATAACTAGTCAGTTGATGGCGGCGTAGATCCAGAAAAGTAGAAAAAGTATAAATGCACGCGGTGTACAATGGGGTCGTAAGAGGATATTTGGAAGCAGGTGAAATATTTGCGCTACTTCCTTTGCATTGTATGAAGATGATGAGGATGGCGCTCCTAGGAATAAATGTAATGTTTTAATATTACGAAATAATGTGTATGAAATGGCGTTCTATATTTAAATAAAGTATTGGCTATTAGCATAAACATAATAACTTTTTATATGCATTGTTTTGTTGTTAAACTAAGGTATTTTCGTTCAGAGGGGAAAACGAACCTTTTTTTATTATATACTAGCAGGGGGGTACCCGGGGTTTCCCGGGTGTTTGGAGGTGCGTGTGTTAAAAAAAACTTTGGCCGCGTGTTTGGAGGTGTAAAAGAAAAAACGTTTTAGTATGAAAGTAGTGTTGGACTCCGAAGCCTTGACGCGAAGGTGGAAACGAAAGGGGGAAAAAGCCAGCCACCTAACCATCTCGGCCATGAAGGTAGAGTCATTGATAAGCGCATTAAGTGTAGGTTTATAAAGCAAAATATACAGGCGCGAGGAAGTGGCGTGATATTTGACCTATTTTGGCGCTGCAAGCCAGATCATTCGCTTTTCGAAGACGTGGCTAGCTGGTAAAAGTCGAGTAAATTAAATACAAACGCGACCTCCGTTCTTAAGTCGTAGTTATTATGAGTTAGACGTGATATAAAAAAGTTTTAAGAAGGAGTGTGAGCCGACCGAGAATCACGGTGAAAAAAGCCTTTTGCAGACATACAAAAAAACGAACATACATACATACATACATACATACATGCACACACATTTTGCCTTATATATATATATATATATATATATAAGATAAGATGAAAGATAACGAAAGAAATTGTATCAATTAAATTTTTCATAAATAAGACTTACATCGCAAGTTAGACAATAAGAAATAAATGAAGGATAACCAAGAATAATTTTAAGAGAAAACTGAATTTTTACCGGTCGCTTATTGGTTTTGCTCGTGTTCTTGCACTGTTCCTCTCGTCATTAACTCAGCATTTACGTTTTTGTTCTGTTTTATAAATAGACAAACAGGTCGTCTGGCATTGTCCCGTCATAAAATATTCTTGAATATGATATTTTATATTAATGCACATTTCGTATTTATTGTAACCAATGTATAGTAATGATTTAAAAAGCTTAATAAAATAACTCGTGTGCCAGCACCGAGAATCGAATCCAAAACGTTTAGCTTACGATTTATTTTTACCTTTGACGATAATGATTGAACTATGAAGACATTTTTGCTGCAACACTAAAAATTAAAAGAGGAACCAATAGCTATTATGTTACGCATGCGTATTTTTAATGCCATTGTTCGACCTTCACTCAGTGAATTCCGTTTTTCTTAATTTTGTCACTTTTTGCGCCGATGACCCCTGGCTAAAACCCAAACATAAGTTTGGTATGGATTCGAATAGCCTGCATGTAAAATTTCATGTATTCAGACCAATTGACTGAAAAGCTGACAGGAGTTTGGTAGACAAAATTGTTTAAACAAATAAATATAAGCATGCATATATATATATATATATATATATATATATACACATTTGTAGTAATCGACATGCAGTCCTGTTTCGTTGTATCACAACTCACCAGTGCCGCTAGACTAGCATCTCTCCCAAGCCAAGGATTGAACCTAGAACCGTCGTGTTGACAGTCTCACTAAACCACAGAAGGGACGCCCGCATATAACTCGTCGGAATGTCTATTTCAATAGACATCCGCCACCATTCTTACAGTGCTTAAACCGCCTGTTTGTAAACAAACAAACAACGAGCTTCGTATTTTTCAGTCAATTAAGTAGCGGGTGAGATTATTCACGGAAGTGCTCTACCCAAAGAGGGAGGCTTAAAATGTATTGGTGGTCATCGACATACAGTCCTGTTTCATTGTATAACAACTCATTAGTGCCGCTAGACTAGCATCTCTCCCAAGCCAAGGATTGAACCTAGAACCGTCGTGTTGACAGTCGGCAGTTCTCCCACTCGACCACAGAAGGGATGCCCGCGAATAACTCGTCGAAATGTCTATTTAAATAGACATCCGCCACTACTCTTACAGTGATCAACCCGCCTGTTTGTAAACAAAAAAAACAACGAGCTTCGCATTTTTCAGCCAATTAAGTAGCGGGTGAGATTATTTACGAGAGTGCTCTACCCAAGGAGGGTATATATATATATATATATATATATATATATATATATATATAAAGAGAGAGAGAGAGAGAGAGAGGGAGAGAGAGATTTGTGTTTGTTTTTACCTTTTTACGTAAATATTATGCAAGTAAAGGGTAACCTACTTAAAAGTATCCCAGTCTCTCTAATCGTTTTGTAAAGAACCAACTGGCACCACAAGATAAAATACAATTCTTTCTCTAGCAATATGCCGCTACATGTCACATACCTCACGGATCAACGACACGAGTTTATTACAGGTTTACGGAAGAGAGAAAAATAAGCAAGTGGAGTTATGGCCACTACGTTCCCCCGACTTGTCATCATATGATTTTTATCTTTAGGGGACTTAAAAACAAAAAAAGTCTAGGGAAATAATCCACAGTCTAGACCAACTAACGGAGAACATTACCAGCCCTATTAGGATTATCACAAGATAAAATCTACAGGCAGTATCTTCAAACGTTAAACGTGCCCAAAAACGCATATATGTCAAAGCGGAACACTTCCAACATCTTTCATAGCACTACATGTAATTCATACAATAAAACAGTGTTCCTCCTCTCTGCTACATTTTCTAGGCTACTTTTAAATGGGCCACCTTTATAAATCCTGTTGAATATCTGCATCCGTATAATTACACGTAATAGATAGCTAAATATGATAATCCCATAAAAATACTGAAAAAAACTAATAGAGAATTAAAATCAATGTTTAAAAGAATATGTAAATTAGCTAAATTCTTTGAAGATGCCTGTAATTTCACGACCGTATATAACAAAGTTGTATTTACTTTATAAATAAACAGAACAAAAAGGTTCGCCTTTTTCTTCTTGGCCTGCAGGCCAAGATCTTTTTTCTATCATCAAAATGTTATCAAAATGTAGTATCTGTTCCGGCAGATACAGCAATCAAACTATATTGGTGGCAACCTCACATATCTCTTGAGCAATCAGTTTTGGTCAATGTAGGGAAAACGCTTCATACCAATTGCCACTATGCAGTTGCTTCTCGAGGAAACTGGTCCCCCTCCCCTCAGTCGCCAGATTAAAAAACGGCTTTGTGTCTAATTTACTCAGTAGGGAAGCAAATAAATTACTAAATAAATAGAAAGAAAGCTTGTTTTTTTTCGTTGTTCTTGGCCTTCGGGCCGGGATCACAGTGTTGTATCTGTTCTGATGCTACACTTAAGGTAATTTGCCTCGGTCAATGAAGGGGAAATCCTCTATACTGAGACAATTATTATTTTTGGTCTCAATCAGAGTGACCCTTTTTTTGCCTTCTTTTCAGGGAGCTGGTTTAACGCCACATTAAAAACAACCTAGCGGCACATTTTGCTTTTACGGGAAAGCAAATAAATACTAATAGAAAAAAGTGTTTTTTTATCAAAACACAAAAAGAACAAATTTATATGTATATAGAGCAATATTTTTGCGCAGTAGAGAACACATTTCGCATTTGTGTTTTAATATTTATTTTTTGAACTTTAATGGTACTAATTGATTTTCGACAAGTTTCCACACGTTTGTAATTTGGGATAACAAAAAGAGTTACCCTCCTCAACACGATCTAGCAAATGCGGGTTGTATTTACTTTAATTTTAATAAAAGGAATAAAGTGGTTATGAGAGCCAAATTCTGATTCCTTCAATTCTGTGACATTATACTGATAATTATACACCTCCATAAACACATATTATCTAAATTCTAGTATATTTTTTGCGATTTTGAAGGATATTCAAATGCAATAATTTAGACAAAAGAACCCATTTTACAATGAAAATATTTCTGATTTGAATTAAATATGACCCATAAACATTAGACACTAATAAACAATATTCACTTGTTACTGGCGATTCAACATGTCGGAATAAATGAGTAAAACCCTTGTCTGCAGAAATAATATTACCGTTTTACAAATAATATTTAATAAAGTAAAAAAAAAAATGATTAATATTTTTTCTTAACATATGGACAAAACCATACTTTAATATGGATAAAGAAAACATAATTATCGTGTTCATATAAGAACATTCATTTCTTATTTTTCTTCGTATAATGCGTTAAACGATTAGAAAACGTCAGCAGATGTTCTATTCATTTAAGTTTAAACGTAATGGCGCCAGGTAACATGGCCAAGAGCTATGACGTACCGTGTTTTTGATAGATTAATTTATAGTTGCAAGACAAAATCAATACGTTTTGTTATCGTGTGCATCATGATAAACGAAAAAACATTTTTTTAGAGGGGAAGCAATTAAAAACACTGTTTAAAAGGGAGGCTAGACTTGCGCGGACATTATTAATTTGATTTATTTCACCGTATGAATTTTTTTGCTGATAATGGGAAAAAAATTAAATAATCCGTTATAAAGCGTATGTAGACAAAGGTTTGAAGTGTAAAAAACATAGCATAAAAAAAAAACACGGTTACTGTCAAACTGCTGTCACTCTTCGCATTTCTATACATCTCTACGATTAGTTCAAACGAACTTTGTGTGTGTCAGTTTTATCCCTATAGATCCGCAACTATGGCTCGATTTTCATAAAGTTTCACACAAATGTACTTTAGATATGTGGCAGTGTTATTGGATAGAGTCGGAATGTCATCGATGATTATCAATAATCGAAAAAGTCCGATTAAATTACGAACATACCATTTGGACCAAAGTTATCACATTATGCAGCCTAACATAACAAATGGATTAGAAATGTTCTATCACCACATAACCAGTAATGCCAAGCAGAGGAAATCAGTATTTGAAATAGCAAGGGCGCATTTCACTTTATTGTATCTGTTTAGAGCACAATTGGAATATAATATAATATAATATTTGCATATTAGATGTTCATTCAAGCCTTTATACAGAGTGACCCAAAAAAACGGGCCCCAAATCTAATTAGGTCCCGTTTCTTAGTGTTGTGGCCGAATGAAATGAAACTTTGGTCATAACTAGTTTATTATATTCAAAACATCACATCAAAACACTAGCGTCTTTAGCCCTTTTTCTCCGTTCTACAGCATATGTTCTAGATGCCCTTCATTTAGCTCTGTGCATTTCTTGAGGCGCAGCACGAAGTTGTCCATGGTGTTCTTACAGACCGAATTGGTAATGGCTCTCATCTCCTCCTTGGTGGCTTCCTTGGGTTCTTTGATTGTTCTGAGTTTCCCTGCATATACTCTGTCCTTAGGATAGCCCCAAAGAAAAAAATCTGGGGGCTTAGGTCCGGGCTATCGGGTGCCCACTCAAAATCAGTTTGGAGACTGATCACTCGGCCTCCGAAGGTCTCTTTCAGCCAATCTCGGGACAGGTTTGAGGTGTCAGAACTTGCTTTGTCCTGCTGGAACCAGAACTTACTCAGGAGTGACGGAATGATCATCTGGAGCTCACTTTTGAAGATTTTGAGGACCTCCACATGCCGCTCCTTGGTGATTGTCATTGCTGCGCCAGATTCTTCGATGAAGATTGGTCAGATGATTCATTTGGCTGAGATTGCAGCGCACACCGTGCACTTAGGAGAGTACAGGGACTTGGTGGCTACTTCATTGTGTCTGGAGGACCTCCAGCAGACATTTGTCTTGGAGTTTGCCTTTCCATCAAGATGGAAGTGGGCTTCATCTGAGGTCCAAAGGAGGTTAAGGAAACTTGGTGTCTCCTCGATCTTCTCGAGCATCTTTACTGCCATAGCCATCCTCTGCTTCTTGTCTGAGGCTATAAGGGTCTGCAACGTTGTATTCTGTATGGGTAAGCCCTGATATTGTTCACCAGCACTCTCCTGCAAGTCTCACGGGACATACCGAGGGGCTGACATCGCTTATGCAGTGAGCGTTTCGGACTCTGCTGGAAAGACTCGTTCGCTCTTTCAATCAGCTCGGCTGTTCGCTTCTTGGGACGTCCCAAGTGGTTCTCTCTGGCAGCGTTGAGGTTCTGCACGGTCCCATACTTCTCGAAGTGGGACACCCAGTTCTGAATTCTGCTTTTAGATGGAGCCTTTTCACATTCGAACTGACGCATGAAACTATCCTGGGTTTTCTTAAACGTGCATGTCTGGTAATAAAATTTAACAGTGCATTGTCCCAGCTCCCACTGGGGTCTTGGTGTACTCATTGTCGTTGATTCTGCCATGTCATGTAAAATAAGGGCAATCGATGAATAAATAATGGAGATATCACATAAAGTGTACACGGCCCGCTTTTTTGGTCACCCTGTGTATAATAATAATGTTATAAAATCTACAGCTAATTCTTTACAGTGCAATATAGACTATAATGTATTGTGAACAAAGTCACTGTGACAGCCATGGGAAGTTTCCTCCCGGTGACTCCCGATCAATACACACACATACACACACTCACAGACACATATAGTGTGAGTATTTGGAAAGTTTTTTTGAAATTTTAAGCAAATCGTTCAAAACTTACTGAAGTCTACCGATGTATTTCAATCATTAAACAAATATTTCTCATCTTTTTTGTAAAAATTAAAAATAATAATGAATATTCCATATATATTATGAGCAAGTTAGCTTTATGCCTACATCTAAAATATATATTTGAATGAAAAATAAATTACACGAATGCAAAGGATTTGTAAATGTTTAACATTGTAAGCTGATATATATATATATATATATATATATATATATATATATATATATATATATATATATGTACTACCATTTCAGTCCGACGTTGCCCGGGTGTTTGGATGCGTATGTTGAGCAAAAATAAAAAAAAAGTGGTAGTAGTATGCAGACTCGAACCCGTACTGCAAAGGAAGAAAACAAAAGAAAAAACCTGACGTCTATGCTGTTAGGACCACCGCCAAACAGGAAGTCACATTTTTTAAAATTAAGGCTACCAATTGAGTTGAGAGGGTGACTTCTAAAAATATCGGTGAAAAAAGCGACCCGGTCTTGTATAAAAGTTGCCAGTTGAAGGTGAAATATTAACGTTTTTAAGCCAATTTTTCGATATCTGTCGTCTGAAAAGTCGGACTTTAAAACGATACTGACTTTGTAAAATCCGTCGCCTCTATCAAAAGCTTTATGCAGACATACATACATACATACATACATTTATATATTGGTAACTAAATATTTTCGACCCAACCGATGAAAAAGCTTGCCCTATCTCTGAATACCCTTGGCGTGAAACTTCAAATGTTTAGTCCAGAAATTGTCTGAGTAATTTGTTAGAAACACTAGAGGTCATTTTTTTTACACTTTGACCCCCATTATGACCTGATAGATATAGGTTCCTTGGACATGGATCTAACGTAATAACTTGATTTGAGCCCAAGATAATAAATGTTAAGACATTTATTATCGTGGGCTCAAATCAAGTTATTACGTTAGATCCATGTCCAATGAATCTATATCTAAAATTGCAAGTGTTTAGACCCAAAATTGTCGGAGGAGTTTGGTAGAGTTCGCAAAGTTCAAATCATCCGTTGGACATGGATCTAACTTAATAACTTGATTTGAGCCCAAAACAATAAATATTCAGGGGTCATAATAGGGGTCAAATTAAAACAAATTACTTTTTTTTTTCTTTTTTTTTTTTGCTCAGCATACACCTCCAATATATATATAAGCAGCCTACTTCAGTCTTGGGCAGACTATGGATACCCACGAAGTGTTGCTTGCGCGTGAAATTTTGTGGTAGGAGGTGCTCAATCTCCAGCCACATCTCTCCTGAGACGATATTTTTAATTGAAGTACAGGACGACTGGAAACAAATACCGAGGTAAGCGGTGAGCATATACAGCGCCTAGAATTCTCAAATGGCAACCATATATATATATATATATATATATATATATATATATATATATATATATATATATATTATATCTATAAAAGTTAAAGTGTCTCTGTGTGTCTGTGTACACTTCCTTACGTAATAACTCTGTCAATTTTTAGCCTAAAGACTCGAAATTTTATATATAGGCTACTGAGATTTGGGAAATCGATTTGATTGGTGTTCGGGCAAAACTTTGCGATTAAAGGGTGAAAGTTCAACGATATGACTTTTGAGAACTCTACCAAACTCCTCCTACAATTTTGGGTCTAAACACTTGAAATTTTAGATATAGATTCCTTGGACATGGATTTAACTTAATACCTTGATTTGAACCCAAAACAATCAATTTCAGGGGGTCATAATAGGGGCCAAATTTAAAAAAAAATTGATCGTTTTTGTCTTTTGCTCAACATACAACTTTAAAATACCGGGCAACGCCGGGCACCCATGCTAGTATATATATATATATATATATATATATATATATATATATATATATATATATATATATATAGTTTGTTTGTTTGGTCTTCGAAATAGACATGCGCTGCCGTTGTTCTTTGCGACCTTGTCAGCTCTTAATACCACACCTGCGTCGTCTATTTCGCCGTCGCTACTTTTCTTGTTACTTTTTTTCACGTCGTATTCCCTCGCGTCCTGTCTCGCCTGTGTGTGTCTAGGGCCCGCGTGTCTCGTCGCAGCTCATATAATATCGTTTATCGCTGCGTAGGATTCTTCTCCAGTTAAGCCATTGTAAAGAGAAGTTTTTGTTTAATCATCTTTAGCTTCCAATTATGATAATGTTCCTCTTCAAAATCTAATCTCTCCTTTTCACGTTCGTCATGTGTGGCGTCTCATCCATAAATGTGTTTCTGCATATCGCCCTGTTTAGAAGTTCACTCACGGCAACGTCATTTTGATAGTATTCATTCAAGTGTGCCTATTGCTAATATACTAGCAAATTTCCTGGATGTTATTCTTTACAGTGCAATATAGACTATAATGTATTGTGAACAAAGTCACTGTGACAGCCATGTAAGATCATGTAATTTTATCTCATGTGTGCGCTTTCTTCCACAATATTCAGAATGTAGGCGTTATTTAATTTCACACCAGTTACATCTAAGCGGCCAATTCCTTGTTTCCTTTGGTGAGCTTTTTCCAATTGATTATTTGAATTTATTTATTACGATGTGTTGTTTTGCTTTAATTATTTATATCTCCCTTTTACATATCTGACACATGCATTTTCTGTGTAGCGTATAAATTCTTCAAATTCCTCGGCCTAACATTCACGGGAAATATGAATTGGAACAAATGATTTGATACTGCTGCTATTACATGAAAGAGCTTTCCTTTCTCATGTAAGTAAGAAGGCAGACTAGATAAGTGAAAATGATATTAGGGAAAGGCTAGAATCGAACTCTGTAGGCTAGTGTTTAACATAATGGATAATTGGTATCTTAGGAATTCAGTCAATTGTGAATTCTTTTAGAAATAGCTTAATGCTATTTATGTCGGGAAAAGCGATTGCCCATTGTTTTAGAATAAATGGATATTAAATATGTCAGCTAAAATCATGGGCAACACGAGTTTAAAATATTGCTTAAAAATTGGTTATATTAAACAATTAGAATTGAGAATTCTTTGTTTGTCAAAAGTGTGTTTGGACAGACATATGTAAATCCACGTGAAAGTTCATCACGTTGGGAACCACATTTTTGACGTCCTAAACAAAGGAGATGTCTTAATATATTGGATGTGTGGATTCGAAGTTAGAAAGTTGATGAGTTAGTTAGAATCAGATAATCAGAGTCAGATATAGGCGATAGGGAGAAGAGTAGACCATGCAGTCGACAAGTGTTGGATTCTTGACTTTATCAATCGGCCGACAGATGAATAAAGAAATCACCATTACTAATTTTGGCAACTGTGTTGTTTCGTGTCGTCTTTACAACCGAATAGGTATATATGATATAATACATGATATAGATATAATGCAAATATATATATAATATATATAATACAATATATATTTAACGTATATAATTTATGTAATATATATATAATATGTATATATATAATATATATGATATATAATATATATTATATATATGTTATATATATTTTATATATAATATATATATTATATGTATTAGATATATTAGATATATTATGTATATTATATATATTATATATATTATATATATATTACATCTATATTATATACATTATTTGTTCACCTTTGCCATCCAATAAAAGTTATTGCAATTATACTGAACTTACTTCAGAGTTTCTATTTTAT
This sequence comes from Euprymna scolopes, assembly GCF_053919585.1. NCBI lineage: Eukaryota > Metazoa > Mollusca > Cephalopoda > Sepiida > Sepiolidae > Euprymna > Euprymna scolopes. Next base: position 41,995,987 of record NC_136509.1, read on the forward strand.
ATATGCTTTATGTGGCATATTTTGTTTTTTTACCTGCTTAGCATCGACTTATAAATATTGATAATAATTTTGTTTTGGATTTCATGTTCACAGTATTATACAATCTGCAATCCTACGGAATTTCAGTCTATCATTCACTCTCTCTCTCTCTCTCTCTATCTATCTATCTCTCCCGTTCTGTATATATATATATATATATATATATATATATATATATATATATATATGTATACATGAATGTGTGTGTGATTGCAACGTCTTCTCAGACGAGGTTCACACAACCAGTCTTCAGAAAGTCCATGTGTACGAAGATGATTTTTTACTTGTGCCAGCGACTTCAAACCATCAAGCAAAACTTACACTGCAGACAGTCATTAATACACACACACACACACACACACACAAATATATATATATATATATATATATATATATACGCATAAGTCATATATACACTTACATGCACATATACACTTACATACACATATAACCCTACATGCACTTATACATTTACATACACATATATACACACACCCATATATATATATATACATATATATATACATGTACATATACATAATACACACTACATAAACATACATATATATATATATATGCAATGTGTTGGGATTAACTCGTTTCACTTCTACCCTATCGACGTACATATCCCCGACACACTCGCTTAGCAGTAAGATCCCACTCCTGCACCGTTGATGCCTCTAAATGCCAGTAAGCTTTTTATTCTAATAGTTTCTTCCCTCGACCAGCTAGACTTAAGAATGCCTTACTGCTGTCTGCTTCCCTGGCTGTACTGATATGCAGAAGTTTAAATGTAACGTAAACAAATATGTTAATCTTTTCTAGAAATGGTCCCAAATAGTAGCCCTTACGTCCAAGTGCCGGCATGCTTAGTAAGGAGTGAACATAATTAAAAAAAACAAACAAAATACAATCATACGTGGCATATTTTGCCTGAAACGTGAAAGTGTAACCTTAATCCAGTATCAGGTGTCATAAAATTAGATGTAAGGTTTTGTAAAGTTTCGCAGTGATATATTTGCTCACATTATATATACATTTACGTTGATACGGTCCAATAACAGAGGTTAGACTAAAAAAAATAAACTAGGTACGTGAACTAAGGAAAAAAAATGTCTTTAGGTAGAAAAATACCTGGATCATTCAACAATCGAGTTGTTAAAATACTATTTACATCAAAATAAAATTAGTTTTCGATCGTAGTATATCTTAGAGGTAGAATCCTAATCTAGTGACCTAGCATCTTTCGAAGCATAATGCAAGCAGATGACGTACAGCCGACGGCTCTCTTTTCTTAAGTGCTTTTATAATGCATAGCCTCGGGGTAACAGGCCTCGAAGTCGGATTGTATATTGAATTTCTACAAGCATTGTCTTGGAGACACATGCCAAAGATCAAATCGTAATATAGACTTGTGTATATAATCAATGCTGTTGATTTAGAATCAGTATGAACATATTTTAGTAAGATCGTTACATAACGTCAATACTTATCTAATAGCAGATTCATATTATTGAGAGAACCACGGCTAGTCCAATATTAAAAAACAACGTTTTCCAAATTCTTTTAATTAATAAAAAAAAACTGCCATGAGTTAACATGTTAAAACGCAATTTACGCGAATAAAGTCTGCCACGTTCGACATTTCATTGTGGGTAAATATATTTACCAATCTCCGTGGTCCTAGATATGAACTTAAGCTATATCCAATGGTGGGGCCACAACTTGCGGACTTTGGTGAATGTATAGCCAACTATGGGTTAAATAGAAATCGACTTGAAAAAAAAAACTAAACAAAACAAATATACTCTATTAAAATGTTTTTCTTCAAAATCACTGGATTCAGGATTAAATAACCTGAAAATAGTTGATATGCCGTGAAACAAAAACAACCAACCAAACAAACAATATCCATATATATATATATATATATATATATATATATATATATATATATATATATATATATATATATATATACATATATGTGTGTGTGTGTGTGTGTGTGTGTGTGTGTGTGAGAGAGAGAGAGAGAGAGGGAGAATTGATATAAATTTACATTTTAAGTAAAATGAAGATGTGAATTAGAGATAGGAAACGAATGAACACACAGATTTATATTACAGAAGACCAGAACAGCGTCGGTATCGCCGTCTTCAAATCCAAACGAAAGGACCCTATAACTGATACATTACTGCACCTTTAAGTCTCTAGCGTTTCAAAGAAGCTGATAATATACACACATAACGAATATAGTTTTTATACTTATTCTTAATCTAACGAAAAGTGTTGTTATTTAATGGTGTTAAAAGGGTCTCAATAATAACACATCCTCCATTACATTTTTGCCCTTAGCCGCATACTAATCGGTTACATTATTTAATCTAAGTAACCCAGTGCATATAAATATATCACTATATAGGAATACCTACTATATAAAATGTACCAGGGTGTTTCAAAAGTAATGCCTCCTATTTTGTATTCAGTTCGACCTGATCTGAGAGAATTTTAAATTGCATTGCTACTAGAAAGGACTTATCCTACTTTGACAGAGTTCCAAATAGACTTCGTAGCCTCGTAGGGGATGCCCTTTTCTCTTCCCTGCAAACTCTTTCTCACAGAAGAGATATTGCGAGTGTCTCTACTTCATCGTTATTTTCATAGCACGTACTCGACTGATCTCTAATCTATGCCCCCAGCCAAACATTCACAGGAAATACCCGTCTAGCAGAAAACACTATCAATAATTTCCCCCATTTTTATATGTGCCTAAACCTAAACGTAGATTCTATGGGCAAAGCTTCTTTCTTAGAACTGCACGCCTATTCGATTGTCTTCCGTTATCCTGCTTTTCAGCTGATTAAATATAGTTGTCTTCAAGACTAACGTAAACACGTTTTTGATAAGACGTTTCATATAAGTGAACAAATTTACCGAATTTCCATTACTAGCGATTACTTTCTTGTCCAATTGTCTACTGTACACTCTTTAACCCTTATTGTTGAATGGTCCTTTGGCCTTGATAAGTGGTGATGCTTTTGAAAAAAAAACCCTGGAAGAATAGGGGCGCATTTTTCTAACAAATGGTCTATGTAACCTCTAACTGATACTCTATTGATCAAATATCTAAGACGACTTGAAAATCATTAAAAAGACACCGTATTTCTAATCATAGATTTTAAACTATTCCGACTTTAGGTTACTAATACGACAGCCTAAAAGATTATGGAAAAAGTTATTTTCTAAATATTTAATTTAAAAAAATACATATTTAAAATAATGGATTATGCCTATGAGAAGAAATCGACTGCCTTCTGGAGAGAATATGAATGCCTACCAGGCAATATCCTCGGGTGTCTAACGTCTCTCTGTACAGGTATTTGTCAAAACAACTTAGCAGTGTGACACATTTCCTACAAATAAACTCTGACTAAATATAAAAACATCGTATTCTGGGCCAAAAATGAAATCTTCGTAGTTTAGCTAACCCATAATGGTTTACCGAGGAACGGCGCACATTCTAAAAGTGATTTTAACTTTACAGTGTTGATAAATACTTTGTGCTGCAATCTACTAAGATCAAAGAAAATAAGGATATCACATATTTAAATGGTCAAAGTAGGAGAGGTTAATATGTTCTACTGTTTTAGAGAAATTTAATGGAATATTCGAATATATATGTTTCCCCTAACGGGACACAGTGTAAACTCTATAATATTGTACGCTTGATTTCTGAGAACTTTCAATAAATTAAAACTAAACAAACATTTTTTAAGTTAAATATCGAATGCAGCAGAAAATAACAATACACCATCCACTATGACTAGGCAATTCATAGAACTACAGACCTTTAAAATCATGCTATTTAACCTCACCTAGTTATACGGAGCAAGACAAAAGATCCAACCTTAGTAAATGTTAATGCCGCTAAACATGTTGGGCTAAACAGATCAGAGGGAAAATATAACTAAATATCAAAGTCTTACGTAGGACATAAAAAAGATAATAGACTTTTATGATTCCAGTATACATAGAAAAAATTAAAACTTATGATAGAGAATTTCAAAACTACATACCGTATCCCCATAGTATATTAACATTTTATATTAATATATTTGAAATCTTTGGAAAAATCCATATATAATTATATGGAATGGATCAAGGTTTAGCATGTTGGTGAATCCTATCGTTTGATTGAACAAATTAAAAATAAGATACTGAATTAGTTTATGATATTATAGATATAATCTCTGATAAGAGTGTAAAGAGAAAAATATTACAATATAAATATATAATTATATATATATATATATATTCTATGTATATTATATATCTATCTATCTATCTATCTATCTATATATATATATATATATATATACTAGCAAAAGTACCTGTCGTTGACTAAGTTCAAAAACAGCCTACAGAAAATGGACTCTGATTTATGAAAGTATGATAGGTTATGAAAAGGATGTGTTGTAAATTTGGGTTGAATTTGGGAATATCAAAACCAAAGAAAAATATGATGAAAGTAAAAATAAAATAGATAAACCCTATAATTTATTATACCATACCTGTTAACACTGAAACACTTATCACAATATTATGTGGATCTATATTAAAAAAAAACTTGTTAAACTTTGTGACATATTTCCATTCTATGGAAGTCAGGCGCGAACGAACACCTCATAATTTTATTATACAATATGTCTTCAAACTGAAACATAATTATCAAAGTATACTTACGCAGATAGATATGAAAAGTTGTTATTAAAGTTTGTGCCTATTTCCATTCTATGGAGACCATCGTACGTAAACGATTTCAATGACTTAAAAACATTATTACAATGATCCAAACATAATTCTCAATGAAAAACCAAGACAAGGAATAATAAAATAATGTTAAAAACTACACATTGTTGGTGACTACTCCCTTGTTTAAATATACATCTTTCTTTCGTTGGAATTTATTAACCCATTTTATATAAATATATATATATATATATATATATATATATATATATATATATATATATATTCAGTAATTTTACAGTAGGTTTTTTTATTTTTTTATTTATTTTATTTTTAGTTTCTTCGGGTTGTTTGTTTCGGGATTCGTCTGCGTCTGTTACTTTATATGACGTAGTCCAGTGACTGCAGTCATGCTGGACCTATAATCGACGGAAGGTCCAGGGGATCCCGGACAAATTTTCCAAGATTACCAAAGAAATATATGTGAGGTGTTTATTGAAAAACTCAGTCGATAAAAGGTGCTTCTTCGTTATTATAGAGAAATCCTGCAGCCGAAAAGTGGATTTTTTTTATTAACAAAACAATGCTTACTATTTATATTTTGGTCAATTTCCACAATAAGTAATGTTATTTAATAAATTGTCATGTGATAATTAGTTAAGTCTTAAGATTCAGCATAACATTATGTCGGTTATTTTTATTTTGTTACATGACATGTGAGGCAAACACAATTGAAATAATTCTTATTTCACCGAGATATTTTTTTATTTAATAATTACATTTTACCTCGTAGCTTTTCGTAAGTTTTGGATATTTTAATTACTGCGACATGGCAATTAAGCACATACTATTTGTTTCACTTGATAATTTGTATTTCGGTTTCCGAAATTTGTTACAATAACAAAGAAGCACCAAAATGTTTACGAATATTCTCACGAATTAGATTTGAAAGCAATATTTTTTCTAAAGAAATGTGCTAAAATAGGGATATTTATTTGAATTAAAAAAGATCAACAGTTTGCCAAACTATTTCCTTTTTTTAAAACTGATCCCAAAACATTTTACACTTTTTTATGTTTTTATGAATTACTATCAGTCACACACTTTGTTGTTGTTTATTTTTTTTTTCATTTTTTTACGTTCATTTATTTTAAATAAAACACTATATTTTCATACAAAAGGAAAATCGGTCAAAGTATCTAATTTACGAAATCTTCCAGTGCATGCTCACATACAAGTCAAGTGTACAATAACACTTTTACGTTTTACCCTCTGTCAACCTTAGGGAGAACGTGCAGAGTACGTGCATTAAATGATTCCAAATATATACTATTTTAATTTAAGATATGTTACTCTGCTTGGCGTTTGGACTTTGGAATAACCATTAAAAAGTCTCAGGGGCATTTTTTTTTACGTTTTGTGTGACTTAACCCATACTCTGATGTCTACTCACATGGACAAATCAAACAATTTCTATGTTTGCACAGAAAAAAGAAATTCTCAAAATATTGTGTATCCACAAGTATTTAGAACATAAATATAAGCACCACACATTTTTTTGTGTCCCATTTAAATAAATTTATATATAATCATATTTACATATATTCATATTCTCTCTCCCCGTGTCTCATTTTCTCGACTCTCTCTCCCTTTCTCTCTCTCTCTCTCTTTCCCGAGAGAGAGAGAAAGAAAGTGACAGAGAGAGAAAATATGGGATGAAAGGCGATAAGCGTTCAAAGAGGCAGGATTAGACCATCTAAGAAAAATACTAAAGAAGTGATATATACATATGGAAAAACATGTGTGTGTGCGGGTGTTTGTACGCATAACACCTTGAGAGGAATGTAAATAATCTGGATACTCAATGGAAGGAGGAAAATATTACAAAATGCCTTAATTATTTCAAAACAAACAGTGTGGATCTTGCAGTCTTTACTGCAAGATTTAAGACAGTAGACAAAATAGACAATACTTGCTTCTGTAAAACCTTGATTAGTAAATCATCCGAAATAACACATAGAGAGTAACTTTATAAAGGAAACTAATTTCTCTCTCTTTCCCTCTCTCTCTCCTTCTCTGTCTTTCTCGTTGAATATATATATATATATATATATATATAAATGTGTGTGTGTTAGTTATATAATGTTTTCAACTTAAAGTAATGCAACAAATCTTTGAGAATAACAGTTTTCTAAGTCATTCGTAAGTATATATTAAAATAAATTAAACATCCGTCAAAATAAAATGTCAACCATTCTTCGCAACGTGTTCCTTTGTAAAAAAAACAAACAAACATAAGATACCACTAACGTTGTTTAGATGTGATATGGCATCTGGAAATTAATCATATATGTTGATACCCTCACTAATCTAGTCAAATTGGAAAGTCGAGAAACGACAAAACAGCCGCCCAGAGATCAGTTGTTATCAAAAGTGTTTAATTCACTCAGTGAAGTGGCCAACGCAAACCAAATGAAAAGATGAAAAAAAATCAATAAACACTTTCATTTGTAATAATTTTTTTATAAAAAAAAAAAATTAAAAGATAAAAGGTAAAATGGCTTTCATGAAAAATGTGGAAAACAAAAACATGTTTTTATTCGAAAACACACAAAGATACGCATGCACACACATATATACACAAACGAAAACATATTTTTATATATATATATATATATATATATATATATATATATATATGTACGCACCTATGAATTACCATATGTCAGCACACACATGCGCACGAGAAAAAAACGATCACCATTACATTTAGCATCTAAAAATGAATATATATGTCTCCCTCTCTCTCTCTCTCTCGCTCACTCACTATATATATATATATATATATATATATATATATATATATATATATATAGATAGATAGATATAGATATTAGCAGATAGCAGGGCGTTGCTTGGAATTGAATGAGCAACACATGAATTTTCAACACTGCCAATAATTTTACGATATTTAAATCGATAAAATCGCATATTTTCCATTAAATTGATTGCAAGCTTTAGTCAGGGACTGACTACGATGCACTGGTTGGAGGCATCACATACCTTTTCGCAGTGATAGCGTTCTCAATTCTTTGTATTCTACATTGCACTGTAAAGAACCTACTGTTGATTATATAAGATTGGTAGTTTTGTATATATAACAGCTTTGATTAAAGATTAAAATGCAAAGCCACGTAGTATGGTTCAATTGTACTGTAAACAGAAACATTCATTTTTAACGCGCCCCTGTCATATAAAATGGCGTGCTATTAATTTTATATGCCGACCGATTATCCTTGTGCTGCGATAAAACTTCCCCATGCATCTGCCTTGTTTAAAAGGCAAAAGTCAAGTATAGTTGTATAGTTATGCTCTAAATAGAAACATACATTTTACACTCCCTGTCTTTTCAAACAACATAACGTTTATTTTATTCGTCGGGACTTCCTGCTTGTGCAATGATAAAACGGTACTAGTGCATCTTTTGAATCAGATGTAACACAACATGTGACGCCAATAGCCGGAGTATGCCCAGCGTAACACTGTGTAGAGAAAATAGCAAACTATTAAATGTTCCAACATATATAAAAAAACTAATGTAATTTTTATTGTTTACAAACTATGTGAAAAAATGATTACAGGTCCTTCTTTTACTCAAATAAATAATTATATACAAATGTTTTCAAGAAAAGGTTGAAAAGAACATTCTTTTTTAAAACAAGTTTGTTTAAAATGTGTAATTTATTTATTTTTCTTGTTTTTACGTATTTTTATTGTTTGCTGCTTACGAAGTAAAATTGCATACATTTTATTTTTTTAAAGTCCCACAAGCTTTTTAGGAGTATTCTGATTAGGGTTAGGGTTAGAGTTAGGGTTAGGGTTAGGATCTAATATTTCACGTATTTATTCAAGTATTTTTTGGGTAAAAAAGTTAAACCAAAAGTGATTTGTTAGGGTATTTTTTGGCGAGATTTAATGAAGAAACTCGTAATTCGGTTTGATATCCACGTCGACACTTCACATTTGTACATCTAAAGCCATAGCTGTTGGTAATGCTTCCTCTTGCTAGGCTGCACTTGTAGCCACCTGTTCATTTGCACATGGTATTGTTTTTTTTCCAGTAGTTTTAGCTGTTAAGAGAACTCTATAACGACATCCGATGTTTGTATCTGTTTTGGCCCCAGAGGGTCAAATTCATGTTTTGCTTTTCTCTTCCTGACTCATTTGCGTGTAAGAAATAATGTTTTGTTTTTTTTGATAAATGATTTTCATCTACCAATATTTATCCAATTTCGCGTCTGCTACTCGAGAATAGCACTCGCGCGTACACCATCGAGTTGAAACCAAGCGCAGTGCTTAGTGAGTGTCTGATTGTCATGATACGTCAGACAGCAGCTCAACCCGAACTGTTGATGTCGTGTTCCGAGGAAAGCCGATGAAACACTGAGTTGCGTCTGGTTCAAAGAATACACTAGTACCGATTTCTTAAATGCACTTGTGATGTTAGGCTGTAGAAGGCTGTTAACTTTGATTTAAATCTGTTTCGTTTTAGCGATGATCGATTTTTATTAATTATCTGAGACATTTCGATACCAAACCTATCCAAGAACACTGTCGGACTTATATAGAAAATTTGGGTGAAACTTACAGAAAATGCTCCAGTCATCAGGAAATTAATTAGAGACTAATACGTGCGCACACAGGTAAACGCAGACAAAGTTCATTTCTAAATGTACAGCCGTAATGTTAAAAGGTTATATTTACTATTATATAAAATAAACTTTGTTTGTGCGTGAGTTTGTTTCACATCGACTAGAAAGCGACTGGGCCGATTTGGATTAAATTTCACTTGAAGGTATTAAATGATACGATCATAGAAAGAGCAATCGAATTTTACTAAAATAACAACGTTAAAAAGTCTAACATGATTTTGTGAAGTTTCATTGCCACACAAGTGGAAATGCTTGATAGATAAAATCAACATTATGTCGTTTGATATGACAAGGGCGCGTTTTTTTTAAAATCAATTTTCACCCCAAACAAGGCACAGTGCCACTTTGAAGTAGGGGGCTACTATCGGGTCCATAATTTTCAGGGGTATTATGAAGGGAGTTGAGTAGCAAGATATTTGTTCACATTACACTTGAACTCCTGCATATCAGTTCAGCTGGGAAAGCAGAATTCCGGAAGGAATTTCCAAAGACTTGCAGTTCTGGGGGAAGAAACTATTGGAGTAAAAGGCTTTTTTACACCTTGGTATTTCTACTGTAAAGGGGTGGGACTTAGTTGCTTGCCGGGTTTGTCGGGGGTAGTCACATCGAGGAGGTACAAGTGCTTGTAGTCCGTCAGACGATTCACTACCAAAGTATTTGTAGAACAGGCAGAGGGATGCAACATTTCGTCGATGGGATAGGGACTGAAGCCTAGATTACAGTTCAGGACCTATCAGGTTGGCGATTCACTTTTGAACCCTCTAAGGAGTGAGAAACAAGCAGCAGATGCACCAGTCCAAATGTGACAACAGTACTCCATACAGAGGTGAATGATGGCCTTATAGAGGTACAGGCTACTTTCAGGTGTAAGTAATTTTCTAGCACGGTAGAGAGAACCCACCTTCTTTGCAATGAATGGTTCTTTTTAAAGCACAATCTCACCATATTTAATTCAAGCCATTATATATAAACAATAATTTTATAAAGTCAACAGTAGTTTGTCTACTGTCTAATGTAAACTACAATGTAGTGTTTACTAATTAAGTGCACAACGATGGGTACCAGCTAGGGCAAGTAATCAATCGATTTGATTGAGAAATGGACAAGTTAATCGATTTCGATGACAATGAAAATCTTGGAGTAGCACTTCTCCCAAGACGAGGCTTGAACCTAGAACCATCGCGTTGACAATCAGCAGTTTAACCGATTAACCCACGAGAGCGGCGCCCGTAAATAATCTCGCCAAATGTCTATTTAAACAAACATCGGCCACCACTTGTACAGTGCTCTAACCGCTTTGTTTATGAACAAAGAGCGAGCGTCGCATTTTTCAGCCAATTAAGTTGCGGGTGAGATTACTTACGACAGTGCTCTACCCAAAGATATCTGTAGTAATCGACATACAGTCTTGTTACGTTGAATCACTACTCATCAGTGCCGCTAGACTAGCACCTCTCCCAACTTTAAATATTTAATAATTTACCTACAGACACATGTTTACATAATTATCAGCGTAGGTAATGATAAACATTCCTAGCAGATTCGAAGTCAGTTCAATACCACATTTAACTAAATTAAATTAAAATATATTTAAAAGTATCTATCTATAACAATAATATATATATATATGTACATGTATGTGTGTGTGCGCGTATAATTATATATATATATATATATGTGTGTGTGTGTGTGTATATAATTATCATAATTATATTCACATAGAAAATAATTTCTAAAATTATATACATAATTTGTTTTGCTATAAAATAGAGAATATATAAAACGACTGTTTTGTATATGTTCATAAAAGGTGTTTATTCATTTTTATTAAAGAAACAATCTATTAAAAGTGTTTTATATATGTTTATAAAATGTTTTTTATATATCTACACGTTGCATAGCTAGAGTTTAATGTGTTACTGAAATCGAAACATTGTTTTTGACAATTATTTTTACGCTGAAAATTCTTGTATGATAAAACATATATGTATGCGGCTACTAATTTTATATTTTTATTGATCATATATGTCAGTGTGGATACTCATCCTCAGATATGTGTTTCTTCGACACATAGTGTAATTTAGCTTTGCAGTATAAAATAAATACAGTAGATATTTACTTCGGTGTCTGATACAGAAAACAGGTATTTGTATCCTAATTCAAAAGTAGATTAACAAAAATTGACCACAATACGTGTGAAATAAGATATTTGATAGTTTTCGCTTTCCTCTTGATTGTGGCCTGATTATCAAGATGCCCAAGGCTATGCAATTGCAGAAGAGGTTTTTAATCAAATATCGTATGAGTCTCTTATTCATTCTATGATAATCTGTTTGTTCTCAGCTTTTGAATTAATTATATAGTTCATTTAGTAATGCTATTTGTTCTATGGCGTCAATAGAAATACAGCTAAATAAGTAACATACAATATATTTATTTAAGTTAATCACATTCTGTTCCAACAGTCCATTATTTATTGATCACGTGGCTGTAATAATTCGGTGCAAAGGCTTTCTGGGGATATGACATTTCGTCCTGAAAATATAAAATTGTGTTTTTGAACACCTTTATTCGTAACCATAACGAATTCACTATCTACAAGTTGCTTCCAGTTGTCAACGTTCTTATAGGTGCGCCGCTTGTACATTTCTTTAGGTGTTCATACAAATATGAATCTAACTCATATCCAATATCATCTAGTGACGTGAACTTAACCTCATCTAAATAGTTTTTTTTTCATCTTCGAAACACATGATAATCTGGGAGTTAGGTCAGGGGAATGTGAAGATTGAGATAAGATTTCAGAATCAAATTCTCGGAGAGGATCTTTGGCAAGTGGTGTTGTTTAAGGACGAGCATTATCATGATTGACGATGACTCCTTTCTGTTAACTAAAGAAAGGCCTTTCTGTGTCAACATAATAATTCCAGAAAAATACGGTGCTGCTTCAATCATTTGAAATAAATGCTATAAATTACAGTGGTGTTATCCCCTTTCTATTCTGCAGGTGGTATCATTAATTTGTAATAGCCATTTGATGTAAATATTTCGTTTTTACAAGTAGCATGCTTGCTTTTATTTTAGCCAGCGGGTGTAATACCTACTTATTTCATTCCCGGTATGCTTAGCATATACATGTCTTCAACGGATATTTAACCTAGAGAAGTAGAGCATAAGGATTCTTTGATCTTTCTATTCGCTTACCCATTATTAACGTATATCAACGAAACTGAAAATGACAACACGCTGATTATTTATCAGAGATTGGATATGCGTGAGCTTGTGAGTATATTTATTTAAAAATATTATTTCGTTTGAATTTCTACAGTCCGCCATTTTGTTTAGTTATGATTAGATGAAGCACGAGAAAACACGCATGCGCAAGTCGATCTGAAGTTTCACTGAATCAATTGTTGAAAATGATTCACATGGATACGTGTATGCTCATGCACGCACACATCCATTTTAAGTTGAAAAAGTGATTACAGATGCTTCATCTTTATTTATTTTTGTTATGATTCTTGTTATCATCATCAGCAACATAACCACCACCATCACCACTCGGGAAATCATCACTTAGTCAAAGCGGCGGAAAGATATTTTCCAGTCATTGACCTGAAAAAGATATTCCGATAAATATTGTTTTAGACAGGTGAACTGAAGCATTCTTTCAAATGTAGACCTCTTCAATATTTTTTGGTGGGTGGGGGGATTCAAATTCAAAAACTGAATTAAAAATAAAATTATACATAGTTTACACCGTAGAAAATAGAGATAACTTGATTCTAAAATAAACTAACATTGTTGCTCACTCTTGCGGTATGAATTTATTGTTTTAAATATATTTTCATCAGTTTCGAGATACAATGGATCAAAGCGTTAAATGCGTAGGCGCTGAGCGTATTTTGGAGCAAGTTTTGAGCAATCGCTAACAACATCTCTCCTGAACAAGCAATAGAAATTAGAAATTCAAGACGACACGTTATGCTAGGAGAGATAACGAACTTTCTCAAATATGGGAATGCGGATGCACAAAGTTTCCGCGTCCCGTCCCTCATCACGCGGAATCGTCAGGCGAAAATCTATGTAACTTATTTGCTACATATATTTTCAATAGTGTACTCTCCCTTCCTCTCTCTGTCTCTCTCTCTCTATATATATACTTTTATATATGTTTATAATATATATATATAGAGAGAGAGATAGATAGATAGAGAGAGAGGGTCAGAGAAAGAGAAAGAGAGAGCGAGACATGTATGTTTGCCCGTGTCAGTGTATATTCCCCCGATATATTATTAATTACTGGATTACTTCTTGCACAATATTTCGTAATTTATTAACCCAGATAACTTTGACTAAAAGTCGGTGATATTATGGTGCCGGTGTATCAATATGTACATTACGTATTTTTAATACGCGTGAAGAACAGTGTGTCACGTGATCGACTTGAGGGAGCGATTTACTTCCCATTGGGGAGGTTGAGAAAGACCGGGTAAATATACTAAGGTTGCTTAATTTAATCCCGGACAACAGCGGGTATCGAAACTTTTGAATTAGAAGATATAGGGATATATTTTGTTTTATTGTCAAAATCAGATATATATTTGTTATTTGAAAAAATAGACGACAGGAAATGTTAGAATAATGATGATGAAATTAATCTGGCCTGAGGAGCATCGGACCAGGTGTTCTGAGTTTTAGGCAAGGAAAATTGGCGTCGACCCTCTGAGGTTATGGGAACAGATCTCATTTTTGGTTCCAGATTTCAAAACTCTAGACTATGGTTGAAGTGCACACACGCAAATGTATTCTGACGTTTCCCCGGATACG
>NC_136509.1:42015316-42065316 GCF_053919585.1 Euprymna scolopes
ACTTATATGTCATTGTCTGCAACCTATGTAAATTAGAAATGACTAACCTATATTATGTGTCGTGATCTAATATTCTTAGATACGTAATTCAGTTTCATTTCCAGCTTGGAAGAGTTTCTCTGGAAGACACTATTCGTCATGTTCTTGAATTAAACAATATGGAGCAACCATTCCAAGCATATCTTGAGGAAAATCCACGGCCGTCTGAGAATTAACTGTTATTGTACCTATTTTTATAGTAACGTTGTGCTATAACTTTTCATTATTTCTTTAATATCATGAAATGACTTTTCGTGCAGATTTCAATTTGACGGTAACCGATATTACATTTCATGTAAGCAATGCTATTGAATACACATGTGGATATAAGAATTCTTACATAGTTATCGTAATACACATTAGCCTAATTTTACGAATAATAGGGCTTCAAAAATGGTAATGTGATATGTTTTTCCATTGATGACAATATTTTTTTCTTTCCAAGATTCAGCTTGTAAATACTTGTGACGGACCCAGAGGTTTTCTGAAAGAATTCGCTAACACTGTTTTTTTTTGTAGTACCATTTTATGTAACTGATACGTTCCCCCTTATTGCATATCATAATGTAAATATAATATTATTGTTGTAATATATATATATATATATATATATATAGAGAGAGAGAGAGAGAGAGAGAGAGAGAGAGAAAGGGAGAGATAATTGAAACACTACAGTCTGTAGGTATTAAAATTATTGTAATAATTATATATATATATATATATATATATATATATATATACGTATGCGACATTCTAAATTTCAATTGTCGAATACTCTCTAATTGTTTACTATGAATACCTGGGGACGTGGCATTTACTGATACTTAATTATTTTTAATTATTGTATAAATTGCTGATGAAATAGACGAAAGACTCCAGCATACCTAGTCAAGTGTAGCATTGTTACTGGGCTCGAATGTCTTGACTCGTTTAATTACAATTTCACACATTGAACATTGCGCAAACATCAAACATCAATTCCTGTAGGTATTAAGTAATTGTTAAATTTATTTAAACATGTTTTATTTATATATCAGACAAAAGCCGAATAAAAACAAAAACCCTAAACGAAACAGTTTTGTGCCAGATTTTTCATATTGAATAATGATTGTGTAAGTCTATTAAACCTTATGCCTATAACCCTTGTGTCAATTTCAATAAAAATACACACCAGGATTTTAATCCAATTGTTAAATGCTGTTTAATACTAAATTGTTTTATTTCTTGATTTATTGCTGTCTAATGCATTGGCAGTGAATTTTAAATATAGAAAGAAAAATTGTATTAATTGATTCCAAACAACTATTTTTCCAAAATTATGAAATATGATTAATCTGAATTCTTTAATTTTTGTATTGGTAGTACTTGCACTGATTATCATCCACATTCATTAAATTTGAATGGCGTCTTAGTTCGTTAATAATTTTCTTTCCCAATAAAAAATATAATCAATTTCATTTTCACCCCAAACAAACACAGTGCAATTTTGATAGGAAGGTTACTATCTAGGATATACTTTGCAGGGATAATATGAAGAGAATTGAACAGCAAGATAACTCTTTACATTACACTTTAACTTCTGTATGTCAGTACAGTCAGGGAAGCAGGAAACTAGAAGGGAGTTCCCAAGTCAAACAGTTCCAGGGAAAAAAATATTAAAGCAGAAGGCTTTCTTACATCTGGGGACATCTGCTGTGTAGGGGTATAACTTTACTGCTCGTTGGAAGTAATATGTAACGGGGCTACAAGAGCTTGTAGTTCGTCAGATCACCTACCATAAAAACACTTGTAAAACAAGCAGAGGGGTGCAGAATTTCGTCGATATGACAGACGTTGAATCTAGCTGACAGTGCAAGACTTATTGGATTGGCAACTCTCTTTTGAACCCTGTCAAAGAGTGAGAGACTAGTAGCAGATGCACCAGCCCAGATGTGGCAACAATACTCTCTACATGGGCGAATGGTTGTCTTGTAGAGGTATAGGATGCTGTCAGGCGTAAGTAACTTTCTAGCAGGGTAGAGAAATCCGACTATCTTTGCAGCAGCCTTGAGAATACTCTCAATGTATCTATTCAAACTCATGTTCCCTATGAATGTTAAGCTGATCAGTTTGAACGAAGTACTTCAGCGAATTTATCACTAACCATGGCTATTAGTGGTTCGCCAAGTTTCTCTTAGCTTAGTCTTGCCAGCATTGAATGTTACCATCCATTTTTGTCCCTATTCCTCTACAGATTTGAGGTTTATCTCTAACATTCCCGCCATTGCTTTGGATACCTGTTCACTCGTTTTCCCCTTGTGTCTGTTATAGAACGTTCTATCGTCAGCAAATATATTATTCTCAAATATAATTTTATCGGGAGGCTATTTAGGAATATGAGGAATATAAAATGTCTAACGATCGACCCCTGACGTAAACCTGCTTTCATATCATATTGTTTTGACGTACGACCATCGCGGACAGCCTGAATTCTTCTCTTAATTCAGAAGGATGTAATTAGGTTGAGTATTCGACCAGTAATACGATAAAGTCTTATTTTCATGAGAAGATTTTCGAATCATACTCTGTCAAAGGCGTTAAATATTTCTAGGGCAACTGGCCTAGGCTCCAATGCTTTATTCAGTATATGGCATAAGCGTTCAGAGATTACAACTAAGATATATGCAGTAGAAGGGGATTGCTTCAACTCGTACTGTTGGTCGCACAGAAGTTAAGCAGCTGTATAATCGCGTGTCAGAGTTTGATTAATTCTGGACTCAAATAAATTCGCGAAAAGATAAAGGACGTGAATAGAGCAATAATTTAAGGGAGAGCAACTTTCATGAAATGAATATTCATTACAGCATTTGTTGAAAATGTTGGAGAAAACTGGAGCGATCTCTGACGAACGTCTTCTTTTTTTTAATAGTACGGCCGGGTTGAGATCAGATCAAAATGCTTTTTAGGTGACCACTTGTGTTTTATATCATATACTTGAGAACGGGTGATTTTCAGATCATCTAGTGTAGTTTCAGTCCGCAGAAGAACATCTGGGAGGGAGTAGTTTGCTTCATCCAAGTTGAGGTTGGAAGCAACCGCATGGGCAAGCAGGTTATCATTCTCGGTAATTGTGCAAGATTACGTGATAGTGAGTCAGTTTCTTATAACTCATTATTTACTACTGTTATATATCTTTAGAAATCACGTGTTCTAATTTTCTGTGCTTTAATGGGGTTTCTGGCGGTTTCAGAGCATTCTCTATTAAATGTGGATATTTTCTTCATAAAATTTATTATTACTAATGCAAACTTTGTCTATTTGTACGGGATTTATGTCGGATAAATCTGCAGTATGCATGCTGCATTTAGCTGCGCAACGAAATGTATAACGTTATCAAAAAATATATCCTGACAAAACAAAACTTATCAAGATATGACATACTCAACTATATAAGGAGTAGCAAAAATATATATTCATTGAAGTGTGAGTAATGACATTTATTTATATATCTTTATTATATTATCAAAAAAGTAAGGAATATTAAAAACGAGGAAATTAAGAAAAAATGCAGATTCCCCGCTTTCCCATTTCTTCATATTTCTGCTGTTCCCCATTTTTCATTATATATATATATATATATATATATATATATATATATATATATATATATATATATATATATATATATATATGTTTGGAGGTAAAGAATTTATATACAGTTTTGAAAATAATAAGCGGAAGTTTCTCAAGAGCTCTTTCGGCTATCATCTCATCAGGAGAAAATCGATAGCGTACAAAATAATATTATGTTGAAAATAAAGAGTTCTAATAGAGAACTTATTGAATGTGCCAAAAGTACGGGGACACTAAAATAAATTTATTAATGTTTAAAAAAACGATTAAAATATTAACACAACGAGGGGAAAGAAGAAGAAGAAGAAGAAGAAGAAGAAGAAGAAGAAGATGAAGAAGAACAAAGAAAAACACGGGAGAAAAGATTCAAAGTTCCCCAAAGAGAAACAATGTGTTGGATGTTTCCTTTTGCCGGTACAAAGAAGGTTGACGCACCGCAATAGAGACAGACTCCAAAATCTTTAAATGGTTTCTGGAGTCCGCTCTATGTAGCACCTCGAACCATTCTATTTTATATCTATCGACACCGCACAGGTTGTCAACCAAATGCTGGCCAATAGCAGAATCCAAGGCTACAGAATGAGGAAGACCACCAGACCCCACCCTCCCTTGTCTGATCTTCGATGGAACATGCTGGTATATACGAGTCAAAAGGTGCAAGGATGTTCGCCCAACATAACCAGCATCGCACTGGCATTTAAATTGATATACAATATTGCTATTTTGGATGTAAGGCAAACTATCCTTGCGAAAAGACGGGAAAGCAGGTCTCGTAGTATATACCAAACGCAAGGACACAGAATAAAAGCAGTCGTAAATACTTCTGCGAATCTGTTTGGAAAGTCTATTCCTCTTTTCCCCAATCAACGGTAATTTTAAATAAACCGGGCATTTCAAGGGTCCAAACTTTTTAGGGGGTTTAATATCCGTAACCTTTTTGAAAATACAATCATCAATAAGGTCAACAGAATAACTATTATTGATGATTATTTCCCTGATCTTATCGAGTTCGGCGTCTAATCTCTTAGGCGAACAAATCATGAAGGATCTATGTACCAAAGTATTAATTAGGCCGACCTTACGTGATTTTGGTACAAAAGACAACCAGTTCACGTATAGGCCAGTAAATGTCGGCTTTCTATAAATTGCAGTGAGGCCCTCCCCTTGAACGTTCGTCAAGAACATCTAAGAAGGGAAGCGAATTGTCCTTCTCACTTTCCATAGTGAACTTAAGAGCCCCATGCAAAGAATTCAACCTATTAAAGAATATCGAGGCTTCACCTTGCGATGGAAAAATAGCAAAAGTGTCGCCAACATATCTGAAATATGCAGTGGGTTTAGTTATAGAATTGTACATAACGGATTCATGGTACCCGACGAAAATATTCGCTAAAGTTGAGGCCAACGGACTCCCCTTTGAAACCACGTCAACCTGAGAGTACATAATATCACAAAAACTAAACTCCACGGATTGTGTGCACATTAAAATGAGTTCAATAATATCTCTTTAGAAAACCGTGAAGCAGTCAGGCGACCATCAAAGAGCGCCTCGGTACATATACGTATAGTCTCATCCAATGGTATGTTGGTAAAGAGACTAGACACATCAAATAAGCACATAAAAGACGTCTCTGCATTTGAATCCAACCCCCGTACACAATCAACGAACCGAAAAGAATCTAGGATGCAGATTTGCTATCCTGTACTTTAAAGAACCCCAACATCTATTAAACTGTAGAAGAGACATAGCAAATAACTGTTCACAAAATAAAATTTACTCTAGGATAGCGATACAAAATAGTTTTAAAACTAACAAAAAAAAATAGAAAATAAACAAATAAATAAATTAAACAAACATGAATATACATAAATGATCACGCATATATGTATGCATGTATATGTATATATATGTGCATATATGGATGTATATATATATATATATTTATATATAAACTAAAAAAAACAATAAAACAAAAAAAACACACCCTAGTTTTAAAACAGATCCTTTGTACGATAGAATGCATGCCCATTGGCTGATAGGAAGAGGCGCGGTGGATACTAGAAAGATTATTGCCTAACTAAATCCTCAATAGAAGAGGACCATATAAAAACGATAAACAACCACAGAATTCGCGCATAAACCTGAGGAATCCTAGAGTGGATGAAACGCCGAATATTCAGTGTAGCTTAATCGCCATATATATTTTATAAATGACTAACTACCTCTACCTACGTATTGAGCACTTTTGAAGTAAATACTTAAAGTTTACGCATAAATCTATAGTTTCGTATATTAATTTTATGTGGGTAAATGAAGCAGTTATATATATATATATATATGTGTGTGTGTGTATGTGTATAAATATAAAGATATGAATATATATATAAATATATAAATGTGAATATAAATATCGATATATAAATACATGAATATCTACATTAATATATATACAAATATATATATATATATATACATATTCATATGCATAATAATACTTATATATAGATATATATATAAATATATATATATATATAAATATACACAAATATATATAAATATATATAATTATATATATTCATATATATATATGTATATATAAAGATAAATACATATACAAATATATAATAAAATATACAATATATATATAATTATATATATATATATATATATATATCTGTAATATAAAGCTGAATGTCTGTGTGCGTATGTGTGTGTGTATATGGCTGGTCACGCATAGGCTCCTATATGGTTGAGTATTTATAAAAAAAACTGATGACATATAATGATAGAAGATCCATCGAGACACAGGAATGTGTGGGTTTGATCTGGCAGAACAGTGGTGCATTAAAATTGTGGAGTCTGCGTTTGCGCCTGGTCCACAAAGTATGGAAATAAAAAATTTAAAAATTAAAAAAAAAAACGATTACAAGTGTTTGTGATATAGATGTACATAAGACTACTTTGATAAGTTTGTTTTAACTTAAATAGGCATGGTATAATAAAATTGTGGGGTCAGCGTCTGCGCCTGGCCTTCATATAATGGAAATAGGCACACACTTTAATAAATACATGTCATATCTATCTGCGTAAGTATACTTTGATCATTATGTTTCAGTTTGAAGAAATATGGTATAATAAAATCATGGGGTGTTCGTTCTCGCCTGACCTCCATAGAATGTAAATATGTCACAAAGTTTAACAAGGTTTTTTAATATAGATCCACAGAATATTGTGATAAGTGTTTTAGTGTTACTAGGTATTGCATGATAAATTATGGAGTTTATCTATTTTAATTTTACTTACATCATATTTTGTTTTAGCTTTGATACCCCAAAATTCGAAGCTATCTCATTAAAACTCTTCCTTTCATAACCGATAATGCTTTCATAAATCAGATTCCATTTTCTGTACGTTGTATTTGAACCCAGTCTACGACAGGTACTTTTGCTAGTATGAATATATATATAGAGATATATATACATAAAAAAATAATTATACATATATATACATATATATGAAAATATATACATAAATATATATATATATATATAAATATTCATGTATATATATGAATATATATATGAATATATATATGTATAAATATATATATATATAAATATATGACTATATGTATGTATAAATATATATATAATATATATATACATATACACATAAATATATATATATATAAATATATATAAACATATATATGAATATATATATATATAAATATATATATATATATAAATATATATATGAATATAAATATATATATATGCATATAAAAATATATATATAAGTATATATACATATCTATATAAATACATTTATATTCATGTAAACATAAATATATGTATATGGATCATTAAACATATACGTATAAATATTTATATATAAACATATATATAAAGATCTCTCTCTCTATATATGTATATATAAATATATATATATATAAATAAATATATATAAACTATATAAAAAATGCAAATATATTAATATACATATATTTACAAATATATATATATATGAATATATATATATATATATAAATATATATATATATATAAATCTAAAGAAAAAATATAGAGAGAGAAATAAATGTATATTGACATATATAAACAAATATAAATAATATATATACATATAAATATATATATACAAATATATATACATATATATGCATAAATATAAATATATAAATATATATTCATATAAATAAACATATATTCATAAACATACAGATATTTTCATATATATATATATATACAAATATATATATATATATATAAATATATGTATATAAATATAAATATAAATATAAGTACATGTAAAGATGTATATATATATTTATATATATAAATATCCATTATATATATATAAATATATATATAAATAAATATGTATATATATATAATGATATATATTTATATTTTATATATACGTTAATATATATAAACATTTATATATATATACATATATATATATCATTTATGCAGTTGTTTTTTTTTATTAATCAATGGATATGCCGTAAAAATATCGGAAGAAAATCACATATAAATTAATTAAAAACTGCATATGGGCATGATTACAAAATCCGAAAGTTGGGCGAGTTTTTCCTTTTTCCTCTATTACGTTAGTATTTTACTTATTCTCTCGCAATTTGCGAATTTTCTATTCATGCACACATGCATGTGTTGCCTTTCGATGAATAGCTGGGTGGTTTTTCTTCTCCATGCATTAAACGTAGAATATATTCATTGGTTGATAAAATAATGAAATTAATAAATCTGCGCTAAGAAACAGGCGCTGGCAATAATTGTGACCGTTAAATGAATAAATTGTATAGTGGTCGACCTCTTAAAATTTGGTATATGGACATTTGTCATTTATTTCTTATATGCACTGTAATTACTGAATTAGTATTATGAATTAAAAGAGTGTTATTAATAACATGTAACACGTAATTACAAACATGTAAACTAGCACACACACACACACATATATTAGCTGAATTACCTAGTATTGCCAAATTATATTTAATATGATGAATATTCCGTCCTCCTATATAATTATCCTATAAATTAATCAAAGCATTGATCCATAGTAACTTCCTTTTCTACATCTCCCATGAGGTAGGATGAGTTTATTTTATACAAGTCTCGACAGTAGCTTTTGTCGTCTTTTCTAATTTGATCTTATATATTTTATTACTATTATTATAAAATCTGATGCATGAGTTGCAATTCTATATTATAGTGCATATCTGAAAATTGTTTCATCACCTTTTGTTTGAACAATATCATTTACAATATATATAAAGATTAACTTGATATTCTATTATGTTAATGAAATAATTACAATTTACTTTAAAGCAATGCATATCTGACAACTGTATCATTAATTTTTAAGAGCGTCTACATAAATAACATTTTGAGTGTGACCATTAACCTTTCATAAATATAGACTTTTTAAGGCCTTCCAATGCGTGAGCAACCAATATACAACTGGTCATTATAAAATCAAGATGTCTGAAGATTAAGTCCCACAAGTGCGAGGCTTTGTCCTTGTGATTTATTTATAGACATGTCCAAATTAATTTTTATTGGGAAGTGTAAACGCTTGAACTGAAATGGCATGTCAAAATGAATCAGAAATCCGAGGAATGAATAGTATTACTTTTTACATTTCCAGTTATTATAATGACTTGCAGAACATTAGTTTTCAATTATTTTGTTGATAACCGTGTGCATTTACAGTTTAAGTGAATCTAGATTTCATAACATTATAACTGGAGCTTATTCCTTCAATATAAAGTTATGATTTGGCATTCCAGGTGGTTGTAGTCAATTCTACAAGACATTATACCGTCTAGATTTCTATGAATAACACAATCAATTGCTTGATAACTAATGGAAAACTTAATAATTGGTCATATTAACAACGTCACTTTTAAGGGGCAGTAATTGATCTTTCACGAAGCCATTAAGCATCGCGGAAATTTTGAGCAATAGCTGGGAAAACCTTAATCATCACATCACCAATTGAATTTACCGTCTACTTCTGTGTTAATTTATGCAATTGAACGTCTTTATTAAATGTTATTTCACCAGTGTCAATACAAACAAGGCCATTTGAGAAAATTCTGCCGATTGATCATCAAATGAATGAGCCTCTAAATCATATATTCCAAACTGGAAACAAAAGTAGTTACCACGAGTATTGCAGAAGCACCGAATTATTATATCATATTTTAAATGGAAAGACAGAATTAGGGGACTGACTGAAACGTTGGGCTCCCAGGGAAATTACTTTACCATATGTAAATTAATGTTCAATAAACACAACTTAATTTTATTATTTTAATTAAACCTCACAACAATTGCAAGTCTAAACATTGAGCATAGGAGAAGAACTTCTCCACATATATTAGAAAAATAATTCTTTATTTTACAAATGTTAATTTTGCTATATCTATAAAAACAAGCAACAAATGTATACGTGATTAATTGATACATATTAGAACGGTTCTGAAAGGGGATTGGCATATAAAAAAAATGGCAAAAGAATATGAATGGGGAAAATAACAAAAGATGGAAAATCTCGCAAGTTTGGAGAAAATATATAAAGGGAGAAAATATATAAAGGGAGAAGGGCAAATTAAAACAAAACATAACGTATATCTATATATATAAGAGTAGCTTAGACCCCTTATCTATCCTCTCCAAACATGAGACTCTTCTTTTTTGAAAATGACCATCACGAAAATTATTTTGGAATTTAAAGTAGAGAATCAGTTTTTCCTATAAATTTATATTGGAATAATCCTTCATGTCTCGGTCATT
Source organism: Euprymna scolopes (assembly GCF_053919585.1). Lineage (NCBI taxonomy): Eukaryota > Metazoa > Mollusca > Cephalopoda > Sepiida > Sepiolidae > Euprymna > Euprymna scolopes. The sequence continues at coordinate 42,025,811 of NC_136509.1, forward strand.
CTAACTTTTTGGAAGAGGTAATTAATCTTGTATCTCTGTCCAACCGTTAGTCCAACAGGCAAAGTCATAAAACCACACGAGGTTACCTTTTAATTTATCTCTTATAGGAGAGAATGATAATTAGTCTTGAGGCCTAAACGGTTAAAAAGGTCTGGAAATGAAGATTTTTCCTTACATTAAATTACGCAGCGTTTTTCATGCCCACCACCATTCACAATCGAGTATTTTTTGTCTGCTCTGCTCTGAATATTGAAAAAATAACTTTTCTAGCAAGGTTGAAAAATACACTTATCTCGCCTTTTGTAAAACGTACTTTTTTTAGATATTCATTTTTTTTTCTTATTCCGCATCATTTTAAAATCTCTTTTGATTGTAAAACAAATCCGATTTGACATGTTCTTATTTACTTGCACATCTACGAGGGTAAATTTAGATAATGCTCGGGTCATTGTGTAGAAAGCACTAAAAAGTAGAGTTGCCTACTTAATAATGTGTAGCCTTATATTGTAAACCAGTCGCATGAATTAAATTTAAGACAACGATTATATATTATATATTTGTAAAATCGAGTCTACATGGGTTACTTCCCTTGTATTGTTAGACAAAATCTGCCGTACGACTGTTACCTATTTTGCCCATTAAAACAACTGGCCTGATGTAAAACATGGAGCTAAAACAGACAAATGACAACGTTTCATGACAAACGATGCATTAATTATTAGTAATTACCAATAAAATCCCTTTTTAGACACATGTATGAATCTTAGGAGAAACAAGTTTTATCAATGTGGTCTTCCTATTCGGTTATTTTCATCATCTAATCTTCGGAAGAAAAAAAAAACTTGTATGTTCTGAGAAATGCTATTTTAGCCACGTTTACCCCTTTTGACTCAGTAGGGACGCAGGCAGAACTTTTCCTGGTTAACATATTATGTTTTCAAATGTATATCCATGTGTTCTTGCTTTTGAGTAATTTTCAGGAAAATTTAATCATCGGAAAAGTTTCTATATCTCGAAATGTGCTATTTTGGGCCATTTTGACCTCTTTTCAACCCGTGGCCACACAAACAGAATGTTGATGATAAATCCGAGAATGCTAGATTTCCATCCTTGGGTAGTTGTAATGTAAAGAGTAGTTATTGAAAAGTTTAGATACGAACTGACAAGAGTGAATAATAAGAGCCATATCCGACTAAGTCGGTGGACCAATACTACTACTACTACTACTAGCAATAATAATAATAATAATAATAATAATAATAATAATAATAATAATATTTACATCGTTATACGAGCTGTTATCGTTTTCCAATGTTCGTGTATTCCTTTGATATATATATATATATATATATATATATATATATATATATATATATATATGTATGTGTGTGTGTGTGTGTCTGTGTGTGAATATGCATGTGAATATTTTTTATTTATTTATAAACACTTACTAACATACACTCGCATATATATATATATATATATATATATATATATATATATATATATATATATATATATATACGAGCAATTGTTACGCTTGCCATTAACAGGGGCACACGCCCGCGAACGCAGGTGCGTATATATGCTTACACTCTCTACTTAAAGAGTTGCTAATTAAAATGTTTGTCAATTTTACTTAAGATGTCTCAGATGAAAGTATGTGATTTTCTTCCAGAAAAAAAAATGTTACAGAAAGAACAGAAACAAAATCTGCGGCTGAAAAAGATTTAGCGATGATTATTGTAATTTTTAATCAAGTTAAGTAGTTTTACTTGTTTTTATAGCGAGAAATGAAAATCAACCTGCACCCATGCGTCTTTTGTCTAAATTTAGTTTGCGTGAATGGGGAAAGACATCAGGATGCAGGGAGGAAAGACTGAAGGAAGGGTGAGAGGAGGTTAAAGTGAGAAGGGGTAAGAAACGAAAGGGAGGAAAATTATGGAAAAGAATGAAATATATGAAAGAAAGAAAAGAATACAGGGATGGGGAAAGAGATGTAGAAATGGGAAAGAATGAAGACGACTTAATAAAGGATTAAATGATGAAGTGGATAGAGAAAATGGATAGAAGGATGAAAAGTGATGTCAGAAGAACTGAACAGAAGAAGAAATAGGCATATGAACGAATACAGACGGATACAGCGGAGGATACATATACATATATATAGAGATATATACATAAATATACATATACACATATACATATATATGCATATATATATGCATAAACATAGACATATACATGGATATATACATATATATATGTACATATATGTACATATATATACATATATATATACATAGAGATAGACATATACATATACATGGATATATATATGTATATATATATATATATATACATATACATATGCATGGATATCTACACATATATATTTACATATACATACACATATAGATATACATATACATATATATATGCATATACGCATATGCATATATACATATATATATATATATATATATATACATAAACATATATATATATGTGTGTGTGTATATATATATATATATATACATATATATATTATGTCAGATCATGTCATATGCTACTGGTACCATGTAACCCTGTCTGTTCATCGGCGACTAAACTGGTTCTCCCGCCAGACTTGTTTGGTGAGGAGGGTGGCTAGTCTCCCTGAAGGATTAAAAACAAGACCTTCCAAAGGGACGATGAACCCTTTTTCGGGGTCAACAGCACCGTTTGTGTGTATGTATGTGTGTGTTGGGGTGGACAGCGCTCCCGTAAACCGTGGTGAAGGCAACCTTTCTAGGAGAAGCAACTCTCTGATTTAAAAATCAAGCGGTAGACCCTTACCCGCATTAAGCTGGTCTGCAGTTAAACTTGTTGCTGCCTATCTTGCTGTTACTTGTTGCTGTATCTCAATATTTTGAACCAAGAGTGAGACTTAGCTGTCGTACAACGATAAGACTCTGTAACATCATCTGTGTATAGATACTCCGTGAGCCATTTGTCTATTAAAATTGTCCTGTGGTGATGGAAGTTATTTTGGGGCTCATGGACTTTAAGTCTCTGAGGAAGTGACACTCGTCTGGCAAGACGTTGCAATCATCATCATATGTATATGCATATATATGTATATATATATATATGTGTGCATATATATGTATATACATATATATATGTACATGAATATGTACATATATATGTACATATATACATATATATGTATATATATATATATATATATATATATATATATATATATATATATATATATATATATATATATATGTACAGAAAAATCGAAAAATTAATCCGAAAAAATAGAGAAAAAAAAGGAATGGACCGAGTGTTGTGTTCATCAAAGTTTCTTCTTTATTTCATCCAGCGGATGTCTCGAAATAAAGACAACACGATGATGAACAGATGACTTCGTTTCTTTATATATATTACACACAACATAACATACATACACACACACACACACACATATATATATATATATATATATATATATATATATTTATGTGTGTGTATGCGTGTGTGCGTTTGTGTGTGTGCGTGTGTGTATGTTGGTAATTATAGAATGTAGATCCTATTGTTGTATAACATATAAATAAAGTAATACATATTTTCTTGCGGAAGAGGAACAGTACGATTACAGTGCTACCCTAGAAAAAGTTAAACTTAAAAAATAATAGTAATAAAATAAACCAACGTTTACTCGAACAAACATTAATCAGAATATATGTTTCGATTATAATAAATTCAGTAATTTAGAGTTTTACCAAACACAAAATATTGGCGTTCCCGCGTACGTGTCGATCTATTAAAATATATAATCCAAACCTTTGTATAGAGCAATTATTTTCACTATTAACTTTAGTGTGTTTAACATAATGGTTTAAAGAAAGGAGTTTACTGAGAAAATGAATTTGAATAGGGCACACCAACTAAAAAGCAATGTCTTCAATTTACTCATCGGGTTGACTAAATTTTACATTCAAACTTTACAAGCTTCTCGTAGATTATGGGTGAGTGCATTTTCTTGTCTCATTAGACACGAATAACATGGAGTTCCCTCCAAGCGTTTTACGATATGAATTAAATTATTAAATAAAAAACACAAAAAAGCTACTTGTTTTCTTATAGAAATTCACGAAGTTTTAAACAGCTTGTGGCTAGTAAATTACTCCAACCACCACCACCACTACATAAAATCGAATATAGGAAGTTCCTAGCTTTCATAAGTTCATTTTTTTATCCTTAGATGTTAGTAATGTATATAGATATCAATATTACTCAGCTGCCATTTATAGTCATTTGTAAGAAACATTAAAATATAATAGAACAGATAATTACCTGACCATTAGTATTTGATGTTGTTTTATAAAACACACACACACACACACACACGCCTATATATATATATATATATGTGTGTGTGTGGGGGGTGTAATTTTTTTCGAAAAAATCATGACAACAAAGTATAAAATGGTAACATACTATTGTGCATTTCCTTATGCGTTACAATTGTTTCGTAGCCATGATGTTCTCATTTTATAATTTGTCTTAGTTTTTTGTAAAAAATATTATATGCATGCTCGATTACGAAAACTAATAGTCATGAAGCTTACATAATTGATTTAATTAATTTTGTCCTCGTTTTTGTTGCCATATGAACATGACCGGAGTTTTAATACGTTATAATTTTTGTTAACATTTTTTTAATAAGATATATATATATATATATGCATATAAGCTATTTTAAGTGAAAAAATTTAAGAAAATATTTTTTCACTCTATAATGCATATTAGAAAATCTATATTAGTATATTGTATTTAAAACATGGGGTTATAATATATAACATTTCCTAACACACACCCTGTTACAGTACAGGAGCCCTTTGTTTGGATATATCCTAGAAAAAGTGGCATGTATTAGGATATGAGCCGAGAGAACTTATTACCTCGCAGTTTTCTGTGCAGAATCTTATGATTTACGAAATTGACAGTATTTCCCAACATGTTTGTAACGTATAAAAAATATATTAGATCGGGAAGAAAGTTCTTGCGAAATTTATTATTTTATTTTAAATAATACATTTTAAAATAAGTTTTCAAAATAACACCTTTATTTTATATATTATGTTAAGGAGCATTGTTCGGTTTATATAAGCGTTCAAATTACAATCGTCTCGAAATATGTACTTTTTTTGCACAACATTTTAGAAAAATCAGAAAAAAAACAAATTTGCACAATTTTCTTATTCCAATTTAAGCTAAGCTGAAAAGCTGCTGAAACAGATCCCGATATCAACGAAGCGTTTTGCCCAGGAGCTACTACTGAATGCACAGCATAACAATGTTTTAAAAAATTTCGTGGCACGAAGAAAGTGTGAAAGATGGTAAACGTAATGGTCGGGCATTGGATATTGACAACGATCACCTAAGAGTCTTATTCCAAACAAATTCATGCACAATTGCTTGATAACCTGCTTCTGAATAAGATGTAGCGTATATAACTATTTACAACTATATGAGAAAGTTGGGAAGAAAATAATTTTACAAATGGATGCTTTAGGAATTGGACGACAACCAAAAGAATCGCTGTTATGCAGTGTCATCTTTCTTTCTTTTACGCAACAAGAAACATCCGAATTTCGACCGGTTAGTTACTTGCGACGAAAAGCGAGTTCTTCACGGCCACTGGCGACGCTCAGCTCAACGGGTACTCGCCGACGAAGCTCCACGACACTCGCCGAAGCTAGAGTTGTACCAAAAGATAGTCACGCTAAGTGTTTGGTGGCTGCACGTTTTCAAGCATTTCGACAATTTTCTGCGTTAAAAATACTTATAAACTTAAGCGACTTCACCGCCTTAAGAACTCAAGAATTTTTGGTTACTGGCACTTGTTTAGCCTTGGCAAACGCGACTAAATTTTGATGGTGCTTATTGCGCTCAATACATTTTTGCTCAAGACGCAATATGTCCATCTGAATTTTAGAGGTAAAATCTGCAAGAACCGTCTTGTCAATCTGATTTATAAAAATTAGTGTATCGGTCGTAGGATTGCACGGCCTATATCGAACGTTTTCTTGCGTTAATAGCACCATCGTCATAAAATATCTAAGTGAAACCCTAATACGAGAAAAAATGATAAAATAAAGTTTATATATATGTAAAATGCTTTTATTACGCAAAAGACTTCAATATTATCCAAAAATTATTCAAGGAGTAACCAACTGACCCAAGAATTGAAAAGATGATTAGGAAATTTAGCAGGTGGAATTTATAAGATATTGATAGAAAAGATATGCCGAAAAAAAAAACTAATGAAAAAAAGAATAAAAAGAATCGGAGTGGTTGGTGAGAATAGAACGTGTTTTCCAGAAGTTGTCAAAAAAGTTTAATGACGAAATTATTACAGATGGTTAATTTTCTTTTTATGCACTAGACGGAATGCTGTTTGTTTCTCCGATTCTGGGTCAGACTGGACGTAGTAGTTATGGTAAATAAGCTTAGTTAAACACACTGCAAATTCCAAAATGAGGTATTCAATAAATAATGATTTTATGTGCATATATAGGATCACAATTCGATGAGTCACCTTCTAAACTGGTGGGTGTGATCGCAAACAAAACAACGTCAAACTAAGTTTTGGATATTTCTAACCTATTTCCCCTACTTATTCTCCAGTTTAATACATATGCATAGAATAAGCTAGTATAATATAGAATATACTAGTATAATATAGAATATACTAGTATAATATAGAATAAACTAGTATAATACACACTCGTTTTTCTTCTAAGTAATCTAATAGTAACAAAGATGCCGGACATTTAGCTCGTTAATATTTATCTCATTTTTGCATATATACGAGAAAAAGAAATGAAAACTTACTTTTGTATTCCTTGTCCAACAATAAATTTTGGTGTGAATTTACATGGTTTACTGTAGATTATATTATTGCTCTATCTCGTATATTGAACTTTCTTTATCTCGTTGGAATTGTTTTATAGATATTGATACAAATATTTATTTGGACATTAATTATAAATATATATATATATACACATATATATATATATATATGTGTATATATATATATATATATATATATATACTAGCTGTACCCGGCCACGCGTTGCTGTGGCTCAGTTTGTTAAAATGGAACACATGTGAAAGTAGAGAAAAGTTTGATTCTTTTTTTCAAGAGAATGTACAAATTATTTTTTTAACAGATGTTAAGAAAATAAACAGAAAACTACTTCCATCGTTAATTATGCAAAAAATAAATAAAATGTTGATTTAGTGTTTCAATATGCTTATAAATTACGATAAAACTTGCTGAGTATGCACTGTTTTACGGTTGTTGTAAAAATGGAACGGAAACTTAAATTTCGCTTCATTTTAATCTTTCTTAATTTTTTAATTTTGCCCCCCCCCAAACGAATATAATCAAAAGAGTAACATTCAACAATTGTACTTTATGTATATAAAACACAAAATGGGTGTTTGTATTACTGTACACATAGATTCGAAAAAGTTGTCAAAAAACAAATATATAATAAATAAATGTTATCAAAGGAAAGATAAGTTACTTTTCTGCCAAACTGGATATATTTTTCGTGTTTTTATTCAATGTAACATATTTATTCAGCTCGAAAAACATAGTGTTTACCGATTTATTCGAAAATTCAAGATGGCGTCTCACACCCTCTTTAACACCGTAAGTATGGAAAAAATTGTTATAAATAAAAAAAACTATACAAAATACTATTAAAAACCCGCCGAATATATGTCAACCTATGTCACGGTAACATATATTGAGCGAGTTTTTAACAGTATTTTATCCGTTTTTTTTATTTATAACACCTTTTCCCACACTTACCGTGTTAAAGAGAGAATCAGACACAATCTTGAATGTTCCAATACATCGGTAAACACTGTATTGTTTTTGAGCTGAAAACATTTATATGTTACATTGAATAAAAACACGAAAAATATATCCAGTTTGGTAGAAAAGTAACTTATCTTGCCTTTGATAACATTTATTTGTTATATATTTCTTTTTGGACAACTTTTTCGAATCTATGTGTACAGTAATACAAACCCCAAAAAATATTTATTAACAAAAAAATTAAAAAAAAGAAAAGTTAATAACGAAAGGGAAATAATTCCATTTTTAAACGAAAAAGTCAGTTTACCTAACTTACTGTATTAATCCTATTTTTAAGCAAGAAAAAAGAGGTAAATATCCAGATACGCTACTACAGAACACCGACCACTCTAATTTGTTTTTTTTATAGGTAATTGAGGTCGCTGACAACGAATGTAATAGTCAAACTTGGGGCAAATTTACCGTTTGCATGGTATTTACCCCTGAACCCACGAACTTCTTTCCACCATTTTGCAGCTTCCGTTTATGCTACGCGCATGCACGCTGTAGCATAAACGACGGCTTCACCAAGCAAACTACGTTGGGGGGAGGGGATTTTTTTTTCCAGGACATAGAATTTTCTAATTTTCAAAAATACATTATAGCGCTTTTTGGGTGGAAAATTTAAAATTAGCTGAAAAAGAAATAAAATAAGAAAAGGAAAGCACACCAAGTTGGAGTAGGGGTGGTAATTTATCTGGGTTTTTTTTTTACCTGGAACATCGAATTTTCAAATTTTCCGTAAGTAACGCACCGACATTTACCAATTAGAACACCACTTAACATTTTCCGAAGATTTTACTTTGTACATTGGGGGCGCGAGCGGGGGGGGGGGTGATGTAGGCGCGCGCGCCCCAACATCACCCCCCCAAACAAATTAGAGTGGTCGGTGTTCTGTAGTAGCGTATCTGGATATTTACAAAAAAAAATATTTAGGTTTTGCTATAAATTCCTAAACTCATTTCACCCTACATAATTTAGGTGACTGAAATAGGAATCTAATTGAATCTTTAATTTTTTGAATACTATGTGAGAAATTCATTTTTCTTCGAGTTATATTGAATTCATTAATACGGATTTTATGGGCTTTTTTCGTAATGTTACTGTAAAAATTATTTTTTATTGTTACAAATTACGATGCTTTAAAAAAAGCAAAAATAAATTATTGCGTTTTTTATTTACTACTGAAAACCATAACTTTAGTAAATGTATTTTTTGTTTAAACAAAATAAAACATTTTCACTAAGAGTTAAGTAAAAATAATTAGTTCATTATATTCTGCGATCATTATTTGAAAATACTGCAATTTTCATTAAAATTCATTCATTTCCAGATTTTTGGTGAATTTTTAAGTAAAGGGCGGAGTCAAAATGTGTATACACTTTGAGCGTCGGCATTCATTTTGCGACCACGTGTTGTTAATTTAAATTAAATTTCAATCACATAGTTACATTACCAATAATCATGTAATTAAACCCATTGAAAATTTACCGATATTGTAAACACATTCTGTTTACATTAAGCCTGTAGTGTTTTTTTAGTGATGCAATGTTGTCAAATGAGATTTAAAAAAAAACGCGAGATCAGGAGAAAGAAATGTCCAGAAAGCGCTAGATTTTTAACTTATCGTCTGAAATTTTAAAAAATCGCTAATTCCCCCCCAAAAAAAAGAATCCATAATGTTCCGTGTTTTCTCAATATCGGTTTGTATTACTGTACACATAGATTCGAAAAAGTTGTCAAAAAACAAATATACAACAAATAAATGTTATCAAAGGCTAGATAAGTTACTTTTCTACCTAACTGGATATATGTTTCGTGTTTTTATTCACTGTAACATGTTTATTCAGCTCGAAAACCGTACAGTGTTTACCGATGTATTGGAACATTCAAGATGGAGTCTGATTCTCTCTATAACACTGTAAGGTTGGGAAAAGATGTTATAAATAAAAAAACGGATAAAATACTGTTAAAATCTCGCTCAATACATGTTACTGTGACATAGGTTGACATATATTCGGCGGGTTTTTAATAGTATTTTGTATAGTTTTTTTATTTATAAAATCTTTTTCCAAACTTACGGTGTTAAAGAGGGTGTGGACGCCATCTTGAATTTTCGAATACATCGGTAAACACTATGTATGTTATCTTGTGTGTCTGGAACAAGGAGCGGCTGCCGGCACATCTTAGCTCCTCTTCGTTGGTGATTCTATCCCACCAATTGATGCCCATGATATGCCGCAAGCATCGGAGATGGTAGACATTCAGTCTTTTCTCGTAACGAGCATATGTGGTCCAAGTCTCTGCTCAATACAGTAGGGTACTCAGAACACACCATTCGTAGATGCGGCATTTTGTGCGAGATGTGAGGTATTTATTGAACCATGCTCTTTTATGTAGTCGGTTGAAAGTAGACGCTGCTCTACCTATGCACGTTTGGCTCCTGTTCAATGGATACTCCCTTGTGGTGGTTGATCCAAGATACGCAAAGTTCTCGACAGTCTCTGGTTCGTGGCCATTGATGGTGATTGGTGATGCGTGTCCCTGGTGCATCACAACTGTCTTCTTTACACTGATTACCAGTGGGAACTCCGCATAAGCAGCGCTCAATTTGTTAAGCAGCCGCTGGAGTCCACTTGCGGAGTGCGAGACCAATGCAGCATCGTCTGCAAACAGCAGCTCAAGTATTAGGACTTATCGAATCTTGGATTTTGCGCGTATGCGAGCCAAGTTAAAAATTCTCCATCAGAGCGAGTATTAAGGAACACACTGTCTTCGTCCTCGTGATTTCCAAAAGCGTGATGCAGAAAAACTGAGAAGAAGATACCAAACAGTGTGGGATCCAACACACAACCTTGCTTTGCTCCACTGCACACAGGGAAGTAATCAGGCATGTCACCCTCGAAGAAGACTGCGGCTGTCATGTTATCATGGAGCGATCTTATCAAACTAAGAAGAAGTGGTGGACAGTCCAACTTTTGTAGGATGGCAAACAGACCTCTATACTGACCATGTCAAAAGCTTTCGTGAGGTCGACAAATGCGATATGGAGATGTCTACGTTGTTCTCTGCATTTCTCCTGGATTTGACGCACTGAAAATATCATGTCGTTGGTTGAGCGCCCGCTGCGGAGGCCGCCTTGCGATTCTGGATAAACGCGATTTGCAAGCTGACGCAGCCTTGGAAGGAGCACTCTTGCAAAGACTTTGCCGGTGACACTGAGTAAAAGTATACTCCCCTAGTTATTGCAATCTCCTTTGTCTCCTTTCTTGAATAAAGTGACAATTTTAGCATCTTTCATAGCTGTTGGAAATTTTCCGTTGCGCCAACTGGTGCAGAGGAGGTCGTACAAGTGCGGGGGCAGGAACTTATCGCACTTGAGCAGGTCTGCTGGAATCTCGTCGGTACCTGGGGCCTTCCCTACATTCGTGTGTTGGAGGGATACTTTGAGTTCTGACATGTTGTCCAGTTCGACTAGAGTGTCGAAGTTCGGAGGGGAATTTAAAGCTGTGAATGTGCTGTTGCACGGTTCGCCATATAGTACAGAATAGTGCTCAACCCAGCGTTCAAGCTGCTTCATAGGATCAGTGATGAGCTCCCCTGTAGTAGATTTTAACGGGAAAACGTTCTTTGCGCTCAGTCCAGTTGCCCTGCGGAGTCCACGGTACATCACACGTAGCTTACCGCATCAGCAGCAGTCTGGATTCCGTCGCACAGGTTGTTCCAGTAGTTGTTCGCACAGTACCTAGCAGCTTTCTGGAATTGACTGCGAGACTCTTTCAGCTTGGACAGGGTGCTGCGTGTCGGTCTGCTCACATAGATCTTGTGAGCATCGTTTTAGGACAGTAGTAGAGGTTTTAAGATTACTGCATTCTCAGCCATTCAGTCTTCGCAAGGCGGCCGCTTGGGTCCACAGGATGTGACTGCAGCGTCATGCATCGCAGTTTGCAGGATTTCCTAGGATTTATCCAGGTTAACTGCTTTCGATGGTGCAGAATCTCTCAGCTTATTTTCGAGCGCAGTGCGAAACGCACTGATGCTGTCGTTGTTCTAAATTGCAGCCGTGTTGAGACTACGACGTATTCTTGGCTTACGTGGTGCAGGTTTCTTGTTCGAGAGATGGAATTGTATCAGCACGAGTGAGTGGTCGGTATCACCATCGAGGAGTGGTAGGTTATTTATCGTTTGACAGAACCGATGCCTCTTTTTCTACACAATGCAAGATCCATTTGGTGCCAATGTTTGGAACGAGCGTGTCTCCAAGAGACACGATGACACATTTTCTGTTTGAACCAGGTGTTTGCAATACAGAGTCCCTGTTGACTACAGAGCTCAAGAGTCCTTTGACCAATTTCATTTATTTTACCGAAGTGACCAATGATGTCAGACCAGGCAGTATGTTTTTTTTTTTACATAGGCGTCACCACTTATCAAGGCCGATAGACCACTCAAAGATTAGGGGTAAAGAGTGTAGAGTAGTCAAAAGGACAATATAGTAATCGATAGTAATGGAAGTTCGGTAAATTTGTTAACTTAAGTGGAACGGCTCATCAGAAACTTGTTCACGTTGGACTTGAAGACAACCATATTATAGACAGCTGGAAAGCAGGAAAACGGAAGACAATTCCACAGACGTGCAGTTCTAAGAAAGAAGCTTTGATCATGGAATCTATGTTTAGGTTTAGGCACAGATAAAGAGTGGGGAAAATTATTGATAATGTTTTCATCTAGTCTAGTGTTTCTTGTGAAAGTTTGGCGAGGGGGGACCATAGATTGAAGCTCAGTCGAACACTTTCCATGAAAATAAAGATAAAGCAGAGACAAACTCGCAACATCTCTTTTGTGAGATAGAGGTTGCAGCGAAGAAAAAAGGACATCTCCCACCAGGCCAAGAAGTCTATTTTGAACCCTATCAAGGCAGGCCAAGTCCTTTCTAGCAACTCCTGCCCAGATGTGGCAACAGTATTCCATCCTAGGACGTATCTGGCTCTTATATAGATAGAGAATTGCATCAGAAGTGAGATATCTACTGGATCGATGGAAGGATCCGACCATTTTTCCAGCGGCCTTGGCAACAGATTTGATGTGCGTATTCCATTTAAGATCAGGAGTAAAGGTCAAGCACAGAAGCCTGTAAAAACTTGAGGCCTTCCCAAGACGAGAGCATTCATTTTAATTGATGCCAGATGGGGATCAGAACGTTGATGATGTAAAGATGGACGCTTGGTTTTAGATGCATTAAAAGTAACCAGCCACTCCTTTACCCATTGTACAACGTGATCAAGATCAGAGGAGAGAGAATCGGAGACAACTTGGTCGTTTACTGTCTTAGATGTGCTACCATAGATGGTAGTGTCGTCAGAAAAAATGTCTACGAATGATGTAAGGATGCGATTTGGAAGATCATTAATGTAGATCAGGAATAGAGTTGGGCCAAGTATGGACCTCTGAGGGGCTTCAGCATTTATACTGTGAGCTTCTGATTTTTGCCCCTCAACTACTACTCTTATGAACCTATCAGAAAGAAATGATTTAATAATTGAGAAGACATTTCCAACTATACCATAGCTGGAGATCTTGTGAAGTAAACCTTTATGCCATACCCTATCAAAGGCCTTTGATATGTCAAGAGCAATTGCCCTAGAAAGGTTGCCTCAGTCGAGAGATTCGCTAATCCTATGAGATATAACTGTAAGCACATCTGCTGTAGATCTAGCAGAACGGAAACTATATTGAGTGTCACTAAGAAGGTTATTTTTGCTGAGATGGTTGATTACTTCACTATTTAACACAGATTCCAGCAACTTACTCATGACGCACAGGAGACTTATTGACCTGTACTGAGAGGGGGATGATCGATCACCTGAATTCTTTAATACAGGGCATACTGATGAGATTTTTCAGGGTGATGGGAAGCAGTTCTCCTTAAGACAACGTTTAAACAGTTTTGTAAGTATGGGTGCTATTTCTGGTTGAAGTTTTTTAGTACTATAATTGGAATACCGTGAGGGCCGGTTGCTTTACTGGAATCAAGGTTTTTGATTAGCTTGGCAACATCACATACATTTATTTGTGTACCACATAGTGTGTTTTCTGATACAGGAGGAAATATTGGGGGTTGGCGGCCTTGGTCGCAAAGGGTAGAATTAGCTGCAAAGTTCTTGGCAAAGTGTTTGGCTTTGTCTGATGCTGACGAGATTAACTCAGGTCCATTGATGATAGTTTGGATAGAGCACACGCTTCTGTTCAGGATAAATAGCCCCTCCCACCGTTGCGGAGGATCCGAAGCGCCTGGTCGCGACGTCAATTTGACCAGACATTTAACTCGTAACTATCTTCCACCATGGCGAGAGCCTGGGCGAAGAAACTTATGCATTTCCCAAGCGGCACGAGTGGAACTTGACCAGAGCCGGTAGAACTCAAGGAAAGACAAGGTTGATACGTTGATACCGACTCTGGCTGCAGGAGATGGCCGTTGGCTCATAAGAAGCTGCTCCGACCTTTGATCGCTGTTGTTTTTGTCCTTCTAACTTTGTGTCCCCACACTCTCCTCATCCAAGTTACCCCGGGCGGGGAACCCGGTTTAGTCGCCGACGACCCCACCATGAGGCAGCTAGCACTGGGTTACATGGTACCAGTTGAACTCTAAGACTCAGCTGACTATGATATTTATTTTACAATGTGCATATCTATTTAATTGTTTAATTATTTTCATGATTTTACAAACATTTCATGATGTTACTACTATTGTTAACGTACAAATATATATGACGTAAACTACCTACATTAAGGCAAGATAGAAAACCTATACACTTTTTACATTAAACTTTATATAATACGCTTCTCTTTTATCTTAGAATTCGATATAATTCCCACTAACAACATCAATAATTTCATTGACTTATTTCGTTCTTGATGAATTCCACGCTGGACGTTGCATCTCCATTATGTTACCTAGCATCTTCTCTACTCTTCTAATAAGAAATGCCTTGGCATAAAGATTCCCTCTAACCCCCCCAAATAAATGTTTGTATACCTTTATGAAATAAATGAACTATTCCATAGTTACAAATATATAGTTTTGTGACTTCAATATCCACTGTTATTGTTTCCTATATAAGTTCCAATGAAATTTTTTGAGTTTTATATTTTCCCGATAAATCTCTTCTTAGAGACTCAAGTTTACTCTATAATCCTAACACTCATGATACCATAAATCGATAATCCGAGGAGGTATTTCGTTGAGAAACATCCTGACAACGGCAACCTATCCCCTATATGTTAGACACGATAAAACGACATCAGTCGGTAGGCAGATGGCCGATAGAAACATTAACAGGTCGAGATGGCATCAGCTAAACCCGGCTGGCATGAGCCGCTTTTTGAGTCTTATTTGCATTTGCGTCGTTACGGACAGGGTTTCTATTATCGGCGGTAAATTGCAGAAAGTGCTTTTCTGAGATGAATGCTGTTGTTGCAGATAGAACGCTTGTATGAACAGCGAAGAAATGGCATTTTTATTAAAGAATATATAAGGCCTCGACTGTGTAAAAACAATACAGTAATAATTCAATTCTTCTCTCCTTCACTGATAGACACAGAAAGAGATTGAAAGAAAGAGAGATGGTGAGTATACGACGAAAATGAGAGAAAAAAGGACATTCATACATAACGTTTGAAACTTGTTTAGTTTTGATGGGATTTGATAACTTTTTGGGGGTGTTTGACCTTTGGGATATAGTGTCTAAGATTGTCTTCACTTGATTAAACATTATAAATAACTGCCACTCTTGGTTCGAATAATACTAGATTGAAAACATTTAATGAAGTGACATGTCTTTTTAATAATAACGCCTTTCTTTCTCGCCTCCACGAGAGCAAAGTCAGGCACAAGTTAGGTATTAGGTTTAAAAATGCAAAAGCCCCCCTCTAAAGCTTCCACGTTTTGCAACATATGAACGTTTAATAGCAGAGAATTACGGGAAACTGATTAGTTTCATGGCAAACTAAGAGTGTCATATAGTCTGTAGTTTTTTCGGCATCTGTTCATGTTTGTCTACTTGGAGAATTTCGGTTAACACAGCAGACGCTGCCGATCTCTGGCTGTACTGACTTTATCAGAGGATGAAAGTAGTCCGGTAATGAGACCTATTATAGATCCCTTTGTAAAGAGAGACGCCACTCACAATAATCCTATCGTCTGTAACACGATCCGTCTCTAACTCTACACACCCACAAACACACACACGCACACATACATGTGGGTGTATATATATATAAATCGCTATATATATCGCTATATATATATATATATATATATATATATATATATATATATAGCGATATATATAGCGATATAGCGATATATATTTCTAGCGATATTTAAATCTATATATATAGAGATAAATAGATAGCGATATTTAAATATATATATATAGAGAGAGAGCGAGAGATAGATAAATAGATAGATAGGTAGATAACGATATTTAAATATATATAGAGATAGATAGATAGATAGCGATATTTAAATATATATATACATATACATATATACACACAGATATATATATATATATATATATATATATATATATATATAGATAGGTAGCTAGCGATATTTAAATATATATATAGAGAGAGATAGCTAGTTTGATAGCGATATTTAAATATACGTATACAGATACATATATATATATATATATATATATATATATATATATATATATATCGCTGGTATTTTACGGTAGCATTAATCGCCACCTTATATCAAGTTAGCGTTAACTAAATTGATATTATTAACTCCTACCGATCGAGCATCGTGCAAAATAAATGCGTACATGAAGTTACTCGAGCTGAATCAATAATCGTTGCGCTTCCGTATGGCATGTGTAAACCAAGCTTGACAGCAGACAGAATTCTGTCAGGAATGAATTCATTTTCCACACATGTCTTCCATAAGTAGAGTAACGGGAAACATTTTGACATGATGACCTCCTGCCAGTTTACGACTGGCCTATCAGTTATAAATGGCACCAAAGCTGGAGAGAGATCGATGATCACTAGGTGCTTTACATTTAAGTACTTTGAATGGAAGATATGAACAGTTAAATACATGTGCATTTGCCTGCTAAAGTAAGCGGTCAATGCAATAGTGTAAAAGTATATGCGTCAGAGACTTGAGTGAACGCTTGGTTTACGCACATATCGTCTATAATTTGTGAAGTTAAAAAAATGTATATATTTATAGGTAATACAGCAGAGAAATATCTACCATTTGGGGTTCTTCTTCTTCGCTCTTCAAAAAGCCTATTTTGAATTTTTATTTCTCATGAATTTTAGAATTTAGTTAAACGTAAAATAAAATAATATGGGATGGATTCATATAAATATAGTTTCATTAAAACCTACAATGAGAGTATAAGCCGATCGTAAAAATCCAAGTACCTTCACATTTGTAAAATATTAATGGTTGATATTTAAAATGTAATCAATATTAGCAATATTTCAGCGTTTGAAATTGTTTTAGAAATCCTTATTTAGGTGGCCCTGTCGGTGGGGCATTAGAATACGCCGACTGCCCCCCTGCAGCGGGTAAAAGTCCCTCAATGGGGGTTCTGGATATGACCTTAAACTATATCCAGTGGTGAGACCCCAATTTGTAGGCTCTGGCGAGTGTGGAGCCACCTTTTAATTACCATTGCTCCCAGGTCCACTCTGACCCGGAGTGGTAGTACCTGTTAGGGTCCCAACTATGGGTTAAATAGAAACCGACGTGAAAACAAATATATTCTATTAAAAATATTTTTCTTCAAAATCTTTGGATTCGGCATTAAATAACCCGAAAAGGTCGTAACACAAAACCAACAAACCAAACCAAACCTTATCTAGGAACTACCTGCAATTTTGAATTTTGATTGAAAGAACTGATAAAATCAAACTTGAAAACCTCCCAAGCGTAAACATAATATTTCAAACATTTAAGAGAATAGAAATCGTATAATGGCCTTTTGCAATGAATTAAAAAAACAAACCAAAGTTATTATATCTTGATTTTAGTCTGTCTGCACGCCAATGTGGTGCACACTATATTATTTCTCGAATTGTGCATGCCCTTGTTATAATTTATAAATATATATATATATATATATATATATATATATATTTGTAGTCATCGACATACAGTCCTGTTTCGTTGTATCACAACTCATCAGTGCCGCTAGACTAGCATCTCTCTCTAGCCAATGATTGAACCTACAACCGTCGTGTTGACAGTCGGCAGTTCTCCCACTCGACCATGAAGGCGACGCCCGTAAATAACTCGTCGGAATGTCTATTTAAATGGACACCCGCCACCACTTTTATAGTGCTCAAATCGCCTGTTTGTAAACAAACAATGAGCTTCACATTTTTCAGCCAATTAAGAAGCGGGTGAGATTATTTACGACAGCGCTCTACCCAAAGAGGTGGAGTCTTAAAATATATTTGTAATCATCGACATTAAAAATCCGTTTCATAAGAAGGAACAACAACACAATCAATAATTTGTACGATCGTTTGTTTGTTAAAAACACTATATGTAATAATTATTGTCCGTAACTTGATGTCTACCACAATAAAAACACTGTTTTCAGAAACGATCGTACAAATAATTGATTTTGTTGTTGTTCCTTCTTATGAAACGGATTTTTAATTTAATTATAATTTGATTTTTAAATTATCAATCACATTACTAAATATTAAATTAGCTCTAGGATATTTACCTATCGAGCTTATTATATATCTAAATTACAACGAGCACTTTTTCTTTCCCTGTATTTTAATTAAACTAGTAATTTTACTATTACATTAAAATACACTTTGCTCTTTAGACTATTGTTCTAATCTACTTTAAATTATATATATATATATATATATATATATATATATATAAGTGATACTTTGTAATACAAATGTAACTCTTTCTATAACCGCTGTAATATCTCAGAAAAAAAAAACATATGAAAATAATTATTCCTATTTGAATGGAAAGAAACTATCAATCCCTTTCAATAGAAAGAAATTTACCAAAACGAACACAAATATAGATAAATGCAAACTTTGTAAAGCAGAAAGGCATCATATATTAATAAACGTTAATGCATACAATAAAAAATAAAGTTACACATACACGCTAGGCGAGTGCTAACGCACGAGATGCATGCAAGGAGCAAGCACGGAGAACAGTAAGACTACAACACAATTGCACAAGCAATTACACACACGATTTGTTAACTAACAAGATGCAATATTAAATACGATTAAAAACGTAAAATCACTGTACTTAAATATTAAGCATTAAGTGTTAATGTAACAGAAAAAGATGAATAATAGAAAATACATTTGTAACCTATTATATATATCGTATAGACATTGGAATTGTGAGTTATGTTTTCCGTTCAATAAAGTTTGTCTAAATTTTAAAATAAAATGCATATGAAATACGTTTATAAGACAAATTACAGCGCATTATTATGTAAAATAAACACATGTTTATCTAATTTATTTTATTAAATTATATGGACTATTATCCTTATCTTCGAGTTGTTGTTTTCTGCAATTATACCTTTGCCCTTCGTCAGGTTAACCTCAACGGGATAGGATGTAGAATCCCCGAACTACATCCACCTCAAAATCTGCTTTCAGTAGTTGTTGCTTTGTGAAAATTAGAAATAAACTTTTCCCCTATGACAGTCCCTCTGCGAAACACTAAACCATCGAGCTGCTTCCCAACTGTATATAACTGGGTAGTTTCAGGTCTAATGTATGTAGGTTCCTATAGAGTCGCCCTCCTATTTAAGTACACCATATTAAAGTTTCACCATAGCTGTAAGCAGTGTTCTCTCACCATTCACGCAACGCTCATTACTCCTTATCCTAAAGTGGTCTCGAATCTTGATTAGCAGTGCCACCCAAGTAAAAACCTGTATATATGTGCATACATATGCGAGTCGTCTGAGCTAGTTACATGATTGATTTAGATAGAACGTTTGCATAGCTAGAAATATTAATAGTCGAGTAGGTGTACATTAGCGTGCTATTACCGTAAATCGTTATGTACGTCGTATTAAACAAATGTAGGACATGCCTGCGATGTTACCAATTGGTCGGGAATGATAACCTAGTCAGCGTTTTGTAAGAGGGCGAGAGGAGAACTGAAAAGACACGAATAATGCAACGCGGCCATTACACCATTGAACGTGGATGCAGCCGTCTAGAAGAACATTTGTGGAGATGAAGTGAACGACATTTCGTAGACTTGACTAACTGACGAATCGCTTAATTTCAGTAAAACGATCGCTGCCGGGGACCGTGTTAAATGTCAAAATAATTTTATTCTGGCCGTTTGTTAGGCAACTCGTCTGTTGGAAAAGAAACGTAAATAAATCACAAACAACACCACAGAAATAAAACAAAACGCATTGACGTTAATTTGATCGACTATTCATACCGTAAATGTGATTGCCAGCCAGGATGAATTCTCGATAGATTCGATGAATAACGACATATTGATACCTCATACCTTTTTGACTTCTCGCTCTCTCCCTCCCTCTCCAATATATATATATATATATACATATATATATATATATATATATATATATATATATATATGTGTGTGTGTGTGTGTGTGTGTGTGTGTGTGTGTGTGTGTGTGTGTGAGGGGGTGAGGATATAGGGGTAGAAGACGGTTGGAAAGAGACACGGTTACGCGATATCAGCATATTATTACATTATTGCATACATATGTATTAGTCAAAGCAAAAATTATGAGATTACAACATTGTCTCTGATAGATTCGTAAATAAATATATATTTAATTGTATATTATACGAGACTACCCGTGACCCATTGGGTCAGTATGTTATATTTGCTATGGAATTAATGTATGGACGTGACACTTGTGACGTAAAGAAAATAGTTTTTGTGACATAACAGAAACATTTCTATGAAAGCATATTAAAATGAAAAAAAAAGAATATAGATAGATCTCTGTAAGTCGTTCTGTTTATAATTGTTTACTTTTGAAAAAAATAACTCACAGCCATTGAATTATAAGTGGTTTGCCATAGGTATAGGTAAATGTGCAATGAACAGATACCATAATACTTAAAGTAAAATTCAAATTTTGGTATACCTTTTTTAAAATGAAATTGTTAGTTGAAAGTACAGAATAGTTTAAAACACTCTCTCCAGGTTAAGAATGTTTTCTTAAATAGAGGATAAAATGTAACTTTTTTCTTCATTTATTTTAAACAAACATTCATGACCCATCGGGTCAAATATTTAATTAATATATTAATGATATGGCCAATAAAACTAATTAAGACAATGCATAAATGAACGATGTAAAAAAAGCAGAAAGTATTAACAATTGTTCATTTGGATAATTTAAACGCGAAAAAAAAACACAATATGGACGCTGAAAACGTATACAGTAAAACAATACGTTTTATTATCGCTTTAATTATTTATTTGTAATGCAAATAAAAAAAACATATTTTCGAGATTATTTATTTATGTTTGTAGTGTAGAAGAAAATTTATGAATGTTTTTTTAAGAAAGGTGTATTAAAAATGGGGAATAAATAAAAAAAATTAAGGCGGTGGGTAAATCGCCGTTGTAAAATGCGCCTATGGTTGTCAACGGGTTAAAGTAGATTTATTTCTAAGAAAGATGCTTTAAAATAACTTAAACGCAATATGGAAATGAACAATGTAATAAAATGCAGAATGTATGAACAATCGTTTATTTGGAAAATTTAAACACGTAAAACCAACAATGGAGGCGCTGAAAACGTAGACAGTAAAACAAATTCTGCAAATGTAGCGATTTGTGTTTATTTCTTTACGCTGTTATGGGTTTATCTTGATGTACGCATGCGCAACCGGAAGTCGTAATCCGGACGTGGTGTTACAACACCAGTTACAGGGTTATTTGAATGTTATAATTATATAGATTGTATATGTGCATGGATATATATAGATACACACACCTATGTGTATTCGTAGAGTCTATTTATGAAGGTATATGCCATTATTTGTATCAACTGTATGCATGTAACTAGAAGAATACGCGTATGAAAATTTTCTAGATTTACGCATAAATATGTATGTTTATATATTAGATTACAATATAAGATCTGTATAATATATCACATTATATATACGCATATACATATATTAGCAATACATTTTTATAAATACAAACATTTTACTACGCATTTGAAAATATATTTCTCTCAGAAACCTGGATTCGTAAAGGGAAATATACAATAGCCCTCGTCAAAACATTGTTGTTAATGTTTAGTCAGGTAAACTTATTAATGAACATTTGTATCTAGAAAGTAATAATTATATAGATTTATACCCTGTAATTAAAACCGGACGATAAGTTACCGTCTAGTAATCTTTATTTTCAATTAATAATTAGACGACTTGTCTACTCGACAAGCGGAAATGCATAGCATTTATAATTTTGGATTATCAAGGGAGATAATGCATACTCACAATACTCCCCCACACCAACTTTCTCACTCGTAGGGGAGAAAGTCCCTTAAATGTCCAGGCTCTCTACGAGCTCGCAGTGACCTCCTGGCAGTCCATGAGTCAGGATCGGAGTACTCAAACAATTAAGATCTTAAGTGCGAGCCTGTCTGTGGGCCATAAAATAGTTTGTTCCGAAATGTTTCCCTTTCAGGGGAGTAGATTTTTCCGCGGCAGTCAGTTCCTGGATTTACACGTTTTTCCAGTGCTAGATCTTCATTTGTCACGTTTTAACCCATCCGCAGTGTCTGATGGAACCACAACAGAGTCAGTGTCATTAGACATCGGGTCAGGAGCATTCTTGGCAATACACAATAGGGATCGTATGGCGTATAATGCAACAGGAACAAGAGTTTCCCAATTATCAATCAAACATCCGTCATTTGATGCAACCGATTTAACTGTCTTCCAAACAATGCCGGTATGTCTTTCGCATTGGCTGTTTCCATTAGGGTTGTAGGGAGTTGTCTGGCTTATAGCTACTCCTCGTTTCTGTAGAAATTGTCGTAGCTGTTTTGACATAAAAGAATCCCTTGGTCCTAATGTATACAGGTAGGCACTCCACAGACATCGAATAATGAACAGGGGCATTGTATAATTGCAGTAGCCGATATGTGTGTACAAGGGAAGGCAATAGGACACCATGAATATTCGTCGACAACAGTTAATAGATATCGGTTCCTTGTTATGCTTGTTAGCGGCCTTTTGAAATCAAGATTTTGCTCCTAGTAAAACGATAGTTCTGGGTTTATAAAATCGATGCTTTTCATCAGCATACATTCGTCAGGTATGTGTAACTGTTTTTACCTTGTCCCCTGAGAAAGGCAAGTTTCTACACCTCATAGCATGAACGATTCGAGTAATGGCTAAGTGACAGAGATTGATATGTAGCGTTCGGATTTCGTCCTCGTTTGATGCCGTACATCATACTCTAGACTGTGTATCAGCTGTTAAGTTCTGTCTGCCGAGTTGGTGGCTGACGTCGAAAGAGAAACATGATCGTCCAATTCTCAACCTCGATATTTTCTCAGTTTTATTCTGCTTGTAGCCGTAAGAGTTAAACATAAAAGCAACTGATTTTTGATCAGTAATAAGTTTAATGTGGCGTCCTATCAAGTAGTTCCGCCATTTTCTTAATGTCTCGACTATGTCGTAGGCTTCGTTTTCAATTGCGGGGCGTCGTCGTTCAGCCCGTGAGAGGGTCCTTGAAAAAAGTGTACATGACGATTAGCTAGTTTCAAAGAAACAGCAATATCAAAGTATGACGCTTCCGTTTCAACAGCCAGAGGAATATTCTGGTTTATTGTTGTGATTGCTGATTTCTCAATACCTTTTTTCAGTCCTTCGAATGCTCCAACGGCGTGACGAGACAGGAAACATCTTATTTTATTTCAGAGTCAATAAATATTTTATTATTATTAGAAAAAAATCTGCTTTTCACTGCTATGGGTTTTCAGTTTTCGGTTAAGTTTACAAAAGGTGACAGGCACTGGATTTTTGCTGTCGCAAGTCAACAAATTTTCAACGCAGACATTGAATCGCCAAATAAAATTTCAATCCGCGAGTGTTGTTGTCAATAAATCGCGTCCCAGTCTTATTTCGCAACACAGGTTTTTCATTACGGATATTGTAGTGTTATTTTAGGAGACATCATTAAATAGTAACTCTACTAAACAATAACCGCCTACTTGTGCAGATAATGAGGCGTTGGCAACTTGATATTTTATGGGGGCGGGGACAAATACAATGCGTTGGTTTTTACTAAGCTTTCTTTAATAAAGTTTTCAGAGCTGTCAGTATCGAGCAAAGCATTCGCAGATCTCCAGTTCATTTTTTTACAGTAGTTAATAGATGAATAAAAATATTTTCTATTAATTGTAAATATTCCGTTCATTCAAAGCAACTATTCATATCAGCAACGTGTGCTATATATTCTACAACCAACTCGCGTAGTACTTATATAATTTTCCAAGAATATATACCTCAAAGTTGAGTACGTATACTATTAAAATGTGCACCATTTAAAATCAAAAGTCAGTTTCCAGAAACTTCTAGAATCACTTTTTAAAAGAATTTTGGATACTATGGATTATTCGAACTGTTGATCACATCTCGGATGTTATCCTCCTGAACCTCTTGATTAGTCTTATCCTCAACAGTATTTGAGCTGTATGTTGTTGCTCTTTGTACAATTTTAAAGTCTTTACGGAATTTCGAATAGAAACGTTTATTTAATCAATCAAGAATTCATGACCATGTTTCGTTAGCCATAAGCGAAAGAATTCTTTACTACTTCCTAATTTTATTACTAGTATGCGCGAAACTGAGAATTTAACCTTCAACCCAGAAGAAGATTAGAACTAAGAACTAAAATGTAAAGTAAAAATCAGTTATTAGTAATAGTTTCTGACAGTTGAAGGTACAATCATAGGTCCGGACTATAGTATACTAAGAATATAATTTGCATCCAAATAACAGATACAAGCGTTGGCACTGCACTATTCATCAAAAATAATTCTGGAGTTAATGAGTCTATATTTAAGTCTTCAATGAAATGATATATCTCTGTTTATTTTTAGAAATTTTATTAATATAAAACTCTGTATTTCATAGCGGAAATATCTACATTATCTGTCAAAAAAAATAGCAGGCAGTGCGACATTAAAATGTTACGTATATTCACTAAATATCCATATAATATTCTGCTTGCTCCTTTCCTCGTCTCACTCTGAAAAAAAAAGACAAAATACAATTTTCGAGACAACCTCGGAAATGTGCTAAAACGTGAAATGTGATTTTGAAAATACAGATCTATTAAAGCTAGACAATATGAGTGTGATCTCCCTTAATATAGACTCGTATTTAAATATCATTATGAAAATATACAATCGTTGTTGGAATAGTGAGAAAAGAACTCGTATTAATTTCAATGTGCAGCAGTTTTTATTCGAAAAAAAATAAGCGAAATATTACGTAAAAAGGAAACGTAGAAAGTATAAAGATACATGGCTAAAACAGATGGACATTGTCTCACAAGATGTGTGGAACTCAAGGAACAACTTAACACTGTCTTTTGAAATGTGCTTTTTTTAATCTATAAAGCACATTATATCATTCTTAATGTTTATTAATAATGAATTATCTCATTTGGTACATATTATATTTAACATACAACATACTTTATTTTCATAAAAATGTTAATATATTCATCTTTGATGCATATCAGTCGATTTTCTGTCCAATATCCTACTTTTTAATACCTATTTAGAAAAAATATCAGCACTTTCAAAAATGATTTGTGTATTAAATATATTTTTTGTTACGGGGGATTTCCTTAAGTTTTGCTCGAGAAGCAATCTAATTTATAAAACTCACTATTTCTATCTGTCTGTCTCCAAATTTTCAAATGTATCTTTTCCGAAACTAAAAAACATAGAGCGACGCAAGGGCCTTGAACGATCGAATTTTATTATGGACAGTTCTTTGAAGGCTACAGTGTGCCTTCGTATTTGATTCTAGCTGATGATACCCAAATACTTTTTTTTTACTTTAGAAATCATGACCCTATAAGTCTGGAAAAATACGAAGTCTGGACAAATTAAAATACCGTATTTAAGCGTATTTTACAAACAGGAAAAACCGAGCAGCCTCTGCGCTTGTTTTATTTTGAGCGTATGTATATCTTTGTATTTCCGTGGGCGTAGGTTTATTTATTGGTGTAAGTATCTGTTTGTCTAGGTATGAATGCCCGTGCGTATTTCAGTTTTCGTATTGTACATGTACGGCCTGGCATCTGACATTTGTAAAATTCTTTGTCGGGTGGACACAAAACTCAGATGAAATCGTAAAATAACTGACAATCGCAGCAACATAGGCTTTAAGGAAGTTTCCCTGCACTGCTTATCAGTGTCCTCTTTGACTCCCCTGCGATTTCTTTATCTTTTCAAATGCGTCCTAATTTTCACCTTTGCATCAAAACAAAGTATGTTCGTGTCTTTAAGGTGCAAATGCTGCCTTTTGCTAGAAAGAAATAACGATTGAAACTGACATTTTGACAAGTGATCTTTTATAAAGTTTCTCACTTTCATTTATGTAATATACGTATGCGTGTAATATAGTGCTTCATAAGTTCATACACCCAGACACATGCATGCGTGTGTATATGAACTAAAAGCTTTATTTGTCGTCATAAGGTCCTCTTTTAAACTATGTCGAGCCTGTTATACAATATCTTCTTTTGGATTTTATTTAGTGCAGTTCGACCCGAATAAGATATATTTCGTATCTAAAGTTATAGGATATAAAAAAAATTAGGGATTTATTCGCTTTAATATTGTATTACCTCTTAGTTTAAAGCTTAAATTAATTCATAATACATATATATGCATATATATATATATGTGGGGGGTGTATGCGTGTGTAAATTAGTATTAAAGCTCTTAGAAGAACCAGTAGAAATTTAAACACATTGAATACACAGAAAAACCTGTTTACGCACCCGTTAAGATGCAAGAATTTTCGTAAAAGACGACGTATAACACGATCCAAGTTTTTTTCTCTCTTTTTGTTTAGTTTAAACGTTTCTTATTTATTTCGGACCATATCAGGTATATCTTCACAGAGCGAAAAAGTCTTCGTGTGTGCTTTCTTTTCTAACAAGTAAAATCGTTTAGTTGTTATGTCCAAAAATACTGTTATGATTGTTATTAAATGCAATAAGAGTGACCGAATCTTGTCTGTGAACATTTTCGCTTTCAATGTATAAAAAATTGGTATTAAAAAAATTGTAAAGCATCCTTAAGCACTGAATACTTTCAAATAACCAGATGATAATGTTTGTAAAACAGGTGAACTTGACAAAAATTATTAAAGATGGAAGAAAAACTACATTCGATGTATTTTTTCTTGTTTTTCATTAAGTGTAAATATTTCATCTATTCTCTTTTTTTTTTTTTAGTTGGAACATTTTACTTAATTACAGACCATATCATGTCGATCTTAAGAGAGCGAACACCCGATAAATACGTCCACAAAACTCCCTGGCATCTCATGCGTTTAACAACAACAATAGAACAACAATAAGAGCGCGATATGTATATAACAAGGCAATGACTTAACTTGCAAATAAAGCAAGCAATTGAACTCTCTACTATCTGAAAGTTGACCTGATTTACTTCAAAATCTATTAGAAATGTTTACTTACAGAGACACTGTAGTATAGCGTTAGAGTCGCGGGTCTTTTATCATTTTTCTTTCAAAGTCTTCGGACGAGATTCATTTATCGCTAAAATCAAACACTAGTGTTTGTTCTAATTTAAGCTGGACCTTTTCTGCTCTCGGCCATTAAAGGATAAATCTAAATAAACAGACGCAGTTCTTCTGATAACAAAATGCCTTTTTTAAGGAACTGGATTTCTCACCACATTTAAAAATCTGCATATCCTTAATAGCTAAGTAATAATGAAGTGAACAACGGTATGCATGGCTACAACTCATCAACTAACCAACTTATTACGATTTTACTGACGAAGTAATGTTTATTCCACTTGAAGAAAGTATGAACATGTTATTCTTACTAATTTCTTTTTAAACAATTCCTACTAAACGAGGATACGTTCTCGACAATTAGTCTATAAGGCAAGTCTGACAACAGTTGTCGCGCTGTCACATTACTTCTGCAACCTTCTAGTAGATCAACACTTCTCGTTATTGCCTTCAAAAGTAGTTTATCCACAGCATAATAGTAGCGAGACTGGATGTTGCCTGGGATTGTATTATGATCACCCAATTTTTAACATTTCCATATTTTTATTTTCATCGATATTTATCAAAATCGGTGAAACAACCCATTTTCAATCAAATAAATTGATTGCCTGATCTAGTTGGGAATCTATCGTAAGTCATCGAGAAGAAGCTTCACATCCATCCCAACATTGACTTAGTGCGCAATATATTGTAGTTTACATTACATTGTAGACAAGCTACAGTTGATTTTATAAAATTAATTCTTATATATAATAACTTGCATGTATCTTTAAAATGCAAAAAGTCAAGTATCATGCTTCAATTATGTTCTAAACAGGAACATTCATTTCATACGCGACTCTCACATATCAAATGACTTACTGTTGATTTTATATGCATGACTGTACTGCTTGCGCAGCAATAATAGTTTTTGTTTAAGCTTTAAATGAAAAAGTAAAGTGCAAAAAGACATTACTTTAAACAGGCACATTCATTTCGAATATAAAAAAAACTTGATTTCGTATGTTAGGCCTTTCGGATGTTCTTGTAATAAAACCTTTTTAATGCACTTGTGATATGAGGCTGTCTATGATGATAACATTAGTGAAAATCGTCTCTTTTTCATCGGGTTCGATTATTGACACTTATCAAAAACATTCCGATACAAAATCTATCTAAGATCCCTGCCAGGCACATAAATTACCTTAGTGTGAAATTCATTAGCAATCGGCTCAACCGTTTTGGCGTCCATATAGAACGAACATATACACACTCACAGACGCAAACGCAAATTCCTTTTATATAATAGTAAAGACAGATATTGCATGGCGAGCCATCATCGTTATTCCGAGTAATCAACTCAGAAAATTCATAAGGGACCACAGAAGAGACGTTGCGAGCCTATCCTAGTTTTATAGTTATTTGCATGGCAGGTGCTCGTCTGAACTCCAATCTCTTGTCCCTCCTCGCCAATCTTTCACGAAATACAACCGTTTAGCTGAATCCACTGTGAAAAATTTCCCCCACTCTATATCTGTGCCTAAATCAAAACGTGGATTCCATGAACAAAGCTTCTTTCTTAGAACTGCACGCCTGTGGAACTCTGTTCCGTCTGCCTGCTTCCCACCGGACTACAACTTGGATGTCTTCAAGTCCAATGTTAACAAATTCCTAATGAACCGCCCCCTTAAGTAAACACTTCATCAAATCTCCACACTAACGCAATGTACTTGTAATAACCCTTATCCCTGAGTGGCTTCCGGGCCTTGATAAGTGGTGGTCACTGTGTAAAAAAAAAGTGCATAGCATCTTCCTCGCTGGCAAAGCCTCACAAAACTCCGCCCTTTGTGTCATACCTTCTAGCGTTCAAAATAAATTGCCTACCCTTAACTAATACTTCCGTAAAGCTGAATAAGAGATAACTAAATTGAGTGTTGATCGCATTAGTTTAGCAATTAATTTCCAGGAATAAATTCCTAAATGATGGTACACAATGCGGCGGCTGGAGCATTCTTTAAATTCTAATGAACTAAAAATAAAATGCATTGCCGCTAAAATCCTGCTTATCGACACGCTAAATATCATTTAAGAACTTAACGGTAACAGTAAACCTAGTGGCAGACATAAACTGTCCAGGAAATTACGAGAAACATTAAGGGATGAAGAGATTAGGAAATTAGTCTTTTATTTCTTTGTTTCTTTCGAACAATTTTTGTCGCTTGTTGATTATATACGATGATCGATTCATTGTCGACATGAACTAGATTTAGAATTCCAAGCGTTATTCGTACTAAATCAGAATTGCAATGGAAGTTGATATAAAACTTGCTCAGTCATTTTCATCGTAACGTTCATGAAACTATAATAACAATTGTTCTTTTTTGTAGGCATTTACATGAACTTCATTAGTTAATGTGTTCCTATTTTAAATTAATACTAGACTATCCGTGACCCGTTGAGACAGTATTTGTTATCGCTAGCTATGCAATAGTGAGTGTACAAAATCAATGCGTAAAAGTGCAAGTTACTATATAGAAATCTACAATATAAATCGCACCTGTCTGTTTTAATATATGTATGTATGTATGTATGTATGTATGCATGTAGCACCGTGTATATTTGTGTGTGTGTGTGTATATGTGTATTGGGGTGGAGAGGGCTCCCGTAAGCCGTGGTGAAGGCAACCTTTCTAGGAGAAGCAAATCTCTGATTTAAAAAACCATAAAGCGGAATACAAGTACCCGCATTAAGCTGGTCTGCAGTTTAATTTGTTGCTGGCTATCTTGCTCTTGCTTGTTGCTGGATCTCAACATTTTGAACCGAGAGAGAGACTTAGCTGTCGTACAAAGCTAAGACTCTGTAACATCATATTTGTATAGATACTCTCTCAGGCATTTGGGCTCATGAATTTTAAATGTCTGAGGGAGTGGCACTCGTCGTACAAGACGTTGCAATCATCATGTATGTATGTATGTATGTATGTCTGCCTAAAACTTTCGACATAGGATTTTCACGAGATTGGTATCCTTCTGAAGCGTGACCCTTCGGACAACAGATATGAAAAAAATGCCCAAAAAATCATTTTATTCACCATTAACTGGCCATTTTTCTACAGGGAGAGGGTCGCTTTTTCCGATATTTTCTAAAGTCATCCCCCCTTTTCGATTTTATAGCCTTATTTTAAACCTACATCGCTTCCGATTTGGAAAGGGTCGCAGCAGCAAGCACATCATGTTTTCTATTAATTTTATTTTCACGTTCTTTTACTCCTTCACGGTACGGGTTCGACCCTATCTGCCTACTACCACGTTTTTAATGTGTTTATTTATTTATTTATTTTTTTTTGCTTAACAGACATCCGGGTAAGCGGGACACCCAGGCTACTAATCTATTAATGCGCTAAAATTAAATGCACGCACGCCCGAAGACCATACGGAATACAATGGATTATAAAGGTCACCATACTTTGAGAGTGAATACAACCTACTTTATATAAGAGGGGTGTAAGCCGTTGCAAAAAATTTGAAAATAGGCAAAAAAAAAAAAAACGAAATAAAAAGAGTGTTAATTGTATATAGCCGCCTATGTTTTTTTTTTTTTTTGTGTTAACAGCCTTTTAAATATCGGGAAATAATAATTTATATTTTACAATGATAACTTTTTAAACCAGTTGGTAGTTGTGCAGAATTTGAATCAGATGAAACTAAGTGTCCGCTCGGTTTTACTCGGAACATGACGTCATTCGCTCAGAGCTAACTGAAATCTGACATAAAACGCCGACCAATGTGCGGCAAATGAGTGGACGATCCTTAGGGAAAATATTGGAAACAAATCATTAAATTAAGTAAACAAAACACAGTTACACGTTCCAACCAATTTATACAGGATAGATATGACCTCTACCACTCAGGAAGCGAAAAAAAAAGCAACATAGTATCGCTTTTAAAAATAAGTAAACAAAAGTGCACATTCTTCCTTTTAAAACACAATAAAAACTGTGCATAGAATTGTTGAGCAGTTATGACTTCGAGTCTCAATAAGTTTTGCGATACTGACAAGACGTGAAACTTCGAAACATGTTATATCTATAGATAACCTTATGTTATGCACGTAGAAAATATTCAAATAAATAAATATTTAAATAATAAATTAATTGATTATCTATATATATATATATATATATATATATATATATATATATATATATATATACGTTTTATTTTTTATTACCGTATCTTTTTGTTAAGTTAGATTATTGTTTCGGCTACATGGCCGTTTTGGGGGGCCGTCTGTAGCGTCCTCAGACTTTTACGGAAATGTTCGTTCTTTTGGGATGAAAAAGTGGAAGAATGAATGAGGTCAGGGGGTGCGAGGAGGGTGGAAGAGAGAAAGGGAACAAGGAGGGAAGGTGGGGGGCGTTTGGTGTGTCGATAATGTTTTAGTTTTGGAGTTTAAGGGGAAGGGTCTGGGAAGTTCATTTCTGGTGTGACTGAGGGCATAGGGATACATGAGGGGAAGGGAGGAGGGTTTTTTATTTTTTTTACACAGTGATCACCACCTATCAAGGCCCGGAAGCCACTCAGGGATAAGGGTTATTGCAAGTACATTACGTTAGGGTGGAGATTTGATGAAGTGTTTCCTTAAGCGGGTGGTTCTATTAGGAATTTGTTAACGTTGGACTTGAACACACCCACGTTGTAGTCCAGTGGGAAGCAGGCAGATTGAACAGAGTTCCACAGGCGTGCAGTTCTAAGAAAGAAGCTTTGTTTATGGAATCCACGTTTTGATTTAGGTACAGATATAGAGTGGGGGAACATCTTCACAGTGGATTCAGCTAGACGGGTGTGTTTCGTGAAAGATTGGCGAGGGAGGACCAGAGATTGGAGTTCAGACGAACACCTGCCATGGAAATAACGATAAAACAAGGATATGCTCGCAACGTCTCTTCTGTGGGAGAGAGGTTGCAGGGTAGAGAAAAGGGCATCCCCCACTAAGCCACGAAGTCTATTTTGTACTCTGTCAAGGCAGGATAGGCTGTTTTTGCAGCTCCTGCCCAGATATCGCAACAGTATTCCATCTTTTGGTTACTTTAATTTCCAGTGTTAGTGTTAAAGTTTTTAGAGTCTCGTTGGTGAGGTGATTTCTTGGTAAGTATGTCCTCAGCTGTTGGGTGTTCGCTTATGTTTGTAGCCGAAACAATAATGTAACTTAACAGAAAAATACAGTAATAAAAAATAAAGTGCATATTTGCTCTATAGCAGTATTGAGCACTTTCTTCAGTTTTGATTAATTACCATCTCCACTATATATACATATATATATATATATATATATATATATATATATATATATATATACAGAAAGAGACAGAGAGAGACATAGCGAAAATAGAGAGAAAGAGGGACACAAATGTTTGTGTGTGTGTGTATTTTGTCCGTATC
The DNA here is from genome assembly GCF_053919585.1 of Euprymna scolopes. Classification (NCBI taxonomy): domain Eukaryota; kingdom Metazoa; phylum Mollusca; class Cephalopoda; order Sepiida; family Sepiolidae; genus Euprymna; species Euprymna scolopes. The sequence goes on from NC_136509.1 coordinate 42,059,008, forward strand.
AGTCAACAGCTACCACAGAAAATTGCGTTGTATTCGTCGTCGTTTGTCTATATCGATAGCCCATCGGCTCTTTATTCTTCATTACTGATTCGACAAGTTCCAAATTTACCTGTCTACTTTAAGAGGCCACATCTGCGCTATCCAGAGACGTTAACCTCTTAATCAATACAATCTACTGAACTGTTAATGCCAGCTGATAATAGTTTAATTTAATATTAATTGTTGACTTTTATAAGACATTTCACATAACGGATAATGTAAGTCCATGACGAATCCGGAATCCAATTACTGTTCACTAATCGGAAAGTTCCGATATCTTCTAATTATTAATAAATCAGCATTTCGTCTATCCGTTCGACTGAACAGTATATTTTAGTTAGTAAGTTCGCGTGGGAAGACGAACGCCATGACAGTTTTCGTTTTCAGCTTCGACCAGATTTTCATACAGATATGAGACGATATAAACATATTTAACATACGCTGGATGGTATAACTTATCTACGCCTGTTAATCGAGTGAGAAGCGGGTGGTGTATCAGTTGATAGAGAATGATACAGAAGAATCTGTGCGTAGGAGAAATAGACACTGGCTAGCCGTAATAGCATGATCTAGTTTGTTTGAAAAGTAACAGAGTAACCCAACAAACAAACGCATAAAGTCGTATTATTCATTGAAATTTGGACTTGGTTACGTGTACCGCATGTATGTGTACCGAAACTCTTCTTGATTCGGGCACGGCAATGAAGACTCTTTTTTTCCTTCTGTATATCAAACGTATGATGTAATTTTCCTAGACGAGGTTTGTTTGGAAGTCCTTACGTTCCGTGTAGGAACTTGTCATACGATTGTATCCTGGCGGCTAAAATATAGTCGTTTTTAACATTTAATATGCATAAGTATTTGTCATAAATTTCAGTTTTCATCAGCTTTAAGCATTTTCAATCCTCTCATAATACGTTCATCATTCAAATAATTATGCATATCATTACCTCTTATAGTTTAGTGGTTTATGTTGTAATTCATTGGTAGGAAAGTTAAATCTTTGTTGACTATAGATTGAATAAATCTTATATTACACGTTCTTTATTAATAGATAAAATGATCTCACTTTTAGTTATATAAAAATAAACTTTATCTGTGTGTAAGAGAGAGAGAGAGAGAGAGAGAGAGAGAGAGAGAGAGAATATGTCTCCATTTAGACTCAAAGACAGCTTAGCCAATTATGTACGTATTTGTGAGTGTTATTAGATAAGCTTTCTATCAAAATGCTTCTGATAAGTATCAGAAATTTATAACCGAAAAAAAGCTCATTAAATAAGGAACAGTTCTTATTTGAGCTTAGTTAACACCTTTAAACAGTTTAAGATCCAAGTGTTTTTGAGAAGTTTTATTACGGTATTCGCAGAAATGCCAGGCGTATACAATCTACAGTTAGCTTTTGATAAGACAGGCGCGCGTCTGAAGTCAATGCTTCTATTTAGACCACAATTGAACCAAGATACTTTACATTTCATTTTAAACATTAATTAAAGTCATTATATTAAAAATAATTCTATAAAATAAACAGTAATTCCCTACTGAACAATGATGACTTCAATGTGCTATAGATTGGCTCACTGTGGGTTGGCATGTGAGCTTCTTCCCCGTGAACTCCCGTGAGTTCCTAAATAAAGCACACCATCCAAATGAGCGATCTCACCGATTGCGATTACAATATATTTATTTAAAAATTCGTTGATTTTCGTTCAGTTCCAGTTTACTAATTAAATTACATTCTTTTATTAAGGGTTTCATTTTATCAAGGTCAGGAGGCCACTCGGGTATAAAGGTTATGGCGTGTAAAGTAATCAATGGGATAATATCGTAGTAATCGTTAGTAATGGAGATTTGATAAAGTGCCTTATTTAAGGGGGCGGTATATCAGTAATTTGTTATGTTGGACTTGAAGGCATCCAAGTTGAAGTCAGGTAGAAAACAGGAAATCGGCAGAGAGTTCCACAGGTGGACCCTTCTAAGAAAGAAGCTTTGTTCATGGAATCTACGTTTTGATTTAGGCACATATAAACAGTGGGGTAAATTATTGACAGTGGTTTCAGCTAGACGGGTGTTTTTCGTGAAAGATTGGCGAAGGGAGACCAGAGATTGGAGCTCAGACAAGCAATTTCCATGGAAATAACAATAAAACAAAGATAGGCTCACAACGTCTCTTCTGTGGAAAAGAGGTACAGGGAAGAGGAAAGAGCATCCCCCACTAAGCTACGAAGTCTATTTTGTACTGTGTCAAGGCAGGATAGGTTGTTTTTAGTAGCTGTTGCCCAAATGTGGCAACAGTACTCCATCGTTGGACGTACATGGCTTTCATATATATAGACAGAATTGCACCAGCAGTGACATATCTTCTGAAGCGGAAGAAGAATCCCGCCATTTTTCCAGCGGCCTTGGCAACAGACTTGATGTGCGTGTGCCATTTCAAATCAGGCGTAAAGGTTAATCCCAGAAGCTTGTCAAAACATAGCGCCTCCCCAAACCGAGAGCCATGTGCAACTTTATGCCAAATATGACCTTTCAAATATCATATATTTAACTTAATGTTTTTTTTTTTGTTTTTTTTTTGTACACGGGATCAAGTGTTCGGTTTCGTCCGATGTAGCTTACCGGTGTCAGGTTTCTTATTTGTATTCTAACGAATTTTAAGTACATTAAATAATAAATTTATGTATTTTCTTGTTCCTCACGTGCACGTTTTTCACCAAATTATTTCTCGGTACAAGTGATCTTTAACGCAATTTATTCCTGCTTTATTTTAATCTAAGTTACACACATATACTACTAATTTTATTTCATAATAACGAGTTTAATTTATTTTTATTGACATAAAAAATTACAATATAATACTTATTAAGAAGTCCTTTAGTGTCATTACAAATACTCTGCGTGTTAAATGCTTTTTTATGCGTCGCTTAAGGAATGGAACTGTTTTATTTGTTCTAAATAATTCTAATTAGTTCGTGACCTGTCATTGGTTAAGAGTCATATGTCCGTGCGGATGACAGAATCATTGATCATCTGATTTAAGCACTGTCATCGACGATGGAAAAAATGGCGCTGATCGCGCAGACATCTCTACCTTCTCTTTGTCTACACCACGTCCACTGTCAAGTTCATTAGAGTCCGTCGCCATTTGTTCCATTCAGTAATTTCTCCCTTTTTTCCGCTATTATAAATCAACATTTTCATCGATTAAACCGTTATGCTCTTTTAGTTTCTGAAATGCGAATATGTTTAGAATGAATAGACAATATCAAATGGAAACAATGATGAGGTTAATTCATACGCAATAATAAACTCTCATTTATGATTTTTAAGCCAATAACAATTGTTCGTGCTGCTTCTAGTAAAATCAGTTCAAGACGTTGAATGGCGAACGTTATCACATTTCAACCACACATTAAAAATGAGATCGCCAAATCAGCAAACATGGTGACGAATAATGATTTTATCTCGTTATGTTCAACATTTCTGCCTTTGACTAATTTGAAATGAATTGTTCGAAAATCGAATTATGTAGCCCTGTCAATAAAAACAGTAAAGTCTTTAATAAATATTTTTTTATTCATTGGGAGAATGTTTATATGGCTGCTCTTTTAGCAGTATATATTAGAGAATATTTATTATTAGAAAAAGAATTAAATTGATGTACTTTAATTAATAAATAACAACCCGAGTTGCGGGGTCCATTTTCACGAGTGCAAAATTTACTTTCACCATGATTAATGTTTGTGCAAAGTTTGAAAATAATTAAAGGAGTAGTTATTGAGGAAAGTGCGAACAAACAAACGATTTGGGGGCAATTTTACTCCTATTATGACCCCCCTAAGAAGTCAGCCAGTTATTCAAGAAAATCCCTTCTATCAAAAATTTAGTTTCACCATGACTAAGGTTTGTGCAAAATTTGTAAAAAATCCGAGGCGTAATTACTGAGAAAAATGCGAACAAACGAACGGACGAACGGAAGTGAATTACAAGGTCTGATACCTCTCTTGTTTGGACACCAATAATACCGATTGAAGCTTGTCATTTACGTACTTCTCTTGTTTACAAAAACACGCCAATTCAACTGCCATACAGTCTAATAAATTTAATTTAAACATGAAGTAATATCTTGTATCCCGGTCATTGACGTTTATTGTCTATAAATACAATTAGCCCATAAATAATCGGTAGCGAATAGTTTGACAGGCTAAGCATGAAGCCAAAAACGACAAATTTGAAGTCTTCTGTCCATCTTGAGAAAAATTAATGCGAATTTTTGCATAATTGAAGCTATAAACTTTGATCAACTTAATCTATTTATGCAGGACACCAAATTCGTATGAGCGAGTGTAACATTTTTCACTAACAAACCTGATACATAAAATTACTAATTAGATTATTTTGTCATGGGTGAGGTTATATTATTTGATAATACATAATACTATATTATCTGTAATAGATCATTCTTTACTATTTTGTTATGAATGAGAATGTATTATTTTGTAATACATAAGATTATATTATATACAATATAAATCTCCCGTGTCTGTTTAAATGTATGTATGTATGTATGTATTATGTTGTATGTATCGCAAAAAATTTCAACAAAGGCGGCGGATCCTAACAAGATCGGTCTTATTTTGAAGCGGGACGTCTTGAACGAAAAATATCGAAAGATTTGCCAAAAAATTAATTTCTTCACCTTAAACTCAACCGTTTTCTACAAGGAGGGGCCGATTTTTTCGTCGACATTTTAGCAAGTGATCGTCACCGTTGGATTGACTTCGGTTAATTTCAACGCTTTTGACTTACGTTCGCGTCATGACAACATCCACTAAGACGTCAGATTTTCTTTCCTTTTTTCCCGCCTTCGCGTCATGGCTTCGAGCTTGCCTGCCTATTACTACTTTTTTTAACACTTCTCTTCACACTGGCTGCCTCCTGTTTTTTGATCCCCCCACGCTATTAACATTTGTAACACTCTTCTCCACATTCACGGGTTCGAGCCTGCCTGCCTACTACACCTTTATTTTTTTGCTCAACACACACCTCCAAACACCCGGGCAATACCGGACACCTAGGCTTGTTTTGTAATAAAGAAGAATATATTAGTTTGTAACATACGAGACTATATTACTTGTAATATATGAGAATATATTGTTTTGTAATACATGAGATCTATATTATTTAATAATATCCGAGCATATATTATTTTTTATATACACACTTAAACTGTCCAATGTTTCTGCTCTTGTCTAAAGAGAATGCCCTTGTGTATTTTTGTTATTTGAAAATTATCGTGCCCTTATATTATTTCTTCCTACGGAGTTATTATAATCTGACTAGTTGATAAAAAAAGTAACAGGCATTATACACATTCCTGAAGAAAATAGTTTTTCTCATTATATTTTGTACACCGGTAGAATAATAAAACAATTACATTTACTGGATTCATTTTTCATACAAAAAAATTTACATAAGACGATAATGAAATATATCTGCAATATGTTCTTTTATAAACTAAGTGAAATTTTGTATCCCGCGAAAAAAGTGTACTATAATAGTTATTCGGTATTATTTCCAAACGTACAATTTTATATATTTACATATATTTTTTTTCAATAGGAACATCAGAAATCTCATTAGTTAACATCCAAGGACAATTCTTAGCAGTATATACCATTCAATCAAACCGATATAATGAAGTAAAATACATTATTTTCCTGTTTACCAACGAATATAGATTCAAATCTAACCATTGTTTAAATCTCTTCTATTTGATATTAAGACACATTTCTCATAGTAATGTGCAGAAAAGATGGGCTCGTTACTTACTCTTTAAAAATCTCTTACATTTTCTCAGGCTAAGTACTATGGAAAATTTTGCAGCCGTTCTAACTGTCATAATTGATAGGTATCGTTATTGCACTCAGGGTCATCAGTTATCTGTTATTTATTGGGTAAATGTTATGCTGCTAAATCTCTGCACTGTTTTATATTTTTGTTGCCTCTAAATTACATCCAATTTTAAATATGAATAAATCGCGCTCCCTTCTAATAATCTTCTGTCTTTTCCCAGCATTAGCAGATGGCGAATTAGGGGAATGATTCGTTTAAAATACAAAAACATAAATGCCGTCTTTCAGTTTTAATGTTATAATACTCTTTTATATTTCTCACGTTTAACATGACACAATCTCTCTCTCTCATATATATATATATATATATATATATATATATATATATATATATATATATATATATATATATTAGTAG
>NC_136509.1:42067816-42135316 GCF_053919585.1 Euprymna scolopes
CATAGGTTTTCGTTTGTATGTTCAGCTTTAAATTTAAATAGCATGTTTCTTTTTATGTAACCTCCTATTCACGCTATACAAGGTAAACTGCTTCTAATACGTAAAGGGTTACTGTGGATTTGGCGAACATGTCTATGGAAACACTAGCTGTGAGATGCCTGTTCACGTTAAAATTCAATATCTGCATGTTAGTACAGTAGGTGGAGTATGATATAGGGCAAACTACAAAGTCTATCAGTCCGAGGTAAAGAAAATATTTCAGAGTAATTCTACGGTATCGGAATACCTCTACAGTGAAGTGTGGGAGTGTGTTGCTTGTCGCATAATTTGGGTGTAATTATGCTGAAAAGACCTCATAGCTTCGAGATTATCATTTTCTTTAAGTTCCTGAAACACGAACACAGGCGAAACTCTGAAGGAGATGTGACATGTGTTGGAGCTTTGTTGATAGTGCAGCAACATTAAATGCTGCCGGATACAAGTTACTTATGTGCATGGTAGAATATAATGCACATATTTGCAACAGCCTTGGTAATATCTTTTGCCCTGTTTAAGTTTCAAATGGAATTTTCGTTCATCGGCCCTGTTCAGGATTTAAATGGTGTCTTCATCGGTCTGCCCTGTTAAAGATTTGAGTAGCATTTTCGTTTATTCGTCCTGATTAAGATAGAAATACATTTCTATTAATCTGCCCCGCTTAAAAGTGAAATAGATTTCAGGTGGTTTGTTACACTTTAGATTGAAATAAAATGTATACATTTATCAGTTCCGCTATCGAATCAAATATCATCTATTAAGTCACTTCCTTAATATTGAAATAAAATGTCCATCAGTTTTTTTTTCCTATTAATATTTAAATGATGTACGTGTGTGTATGTACAGGAAAGTTTTAATTGCCTACTAAACAGTGTCTTCTTCTTCCTTGTATAAGGGTTTGCCAGGAAAATCTGACATGAGAATAATTCCCCCTACAAATACATTCCGATCAAATATTCAAAATAGCATAGTATTCGAAGATCAAATAATATCCCTTCAACACGGCCATGCAATCGCATATGGGGAAAAAGTGTTCTTTTTTTTATAATATTTCCTTATTTTAATGCTCTTTGCTGGATTCAAGAGATAGAGTATATCTGGTCAGTTAATTTTTTAAAAATACTACATTAAATATAAACAACAATATAATTACTTAGACAATATGCGAATTGCTAATTAGCAGGAAATATTATAAAAATAATATAGACAAAATAGACATAGAATATACAAAATAATAAAAAAGCTTACGCTAAGGCAACACTTTATATACTAAATAAATAAATAATTAATTAAAAAATATATATATACAAAAAAATATAAAAAAGAACAAAAATATGTTAATTACCTAAAACAGGCCATCCATAAACCCCCTCCTTACATTTGCTCCGAGGCTCCACCCAGCCATCCAATTTCCGCTCCGTCATCTAGCATGCTCTGAACTGATCTGTCACGTCTACCATTTGAAAAGTTTTTTTTTTCCGAAATTATTATGGATATTGTCGCAGACATAACATGTAAGACATTTGTATTTAATACAACTGAATAAATATATGTATATATAGGTATATATGTATATACTTATTGATTTGTAAATCGCCACTTGTTTTCATCTTCTTCCAACAATACCGACGATGTCTCATTCCTCGCATTGTGATAGCCTTCTAAATATCTACTATATATATATATATATATGTGTGTGTGTGTGTGTGTGTGTGCATATATATATGAGGAACGTACAATCCTATCTAGATTATATATCATGTAAACGATAGTACTTTATAAAAATAGTGCAACAGAGCGCGCCGGCTCGTATGCAAATACCAAGCCTAGTGCGAAATGGCGTCACGGTAAGGAAATGCTATCAAAAAGAGAGAGAGAGTATGTTAGAGAGGATGATCAAACAAACGTGGATGACATTCGAGATAACGTTAGACACGTGGTTGACTTCAGAACCGCAATGAGAAGTCACGCCTGGTGAAAGATGAAGAAATACAGCGGGGAAAAATCAAATTGAAATTATTTCTTATTTTGTGTCTACATTGCGACTGAGGCGAAAACGTGTTGGGTAACCTTACAATAATTTTTAATTTTATTTTATTATTAAGCATTTTTTTTGTTGTTAAATATGCATTGAATGTGCTTATTCCTTTATAACAAAATAACTTCAGTAACTAACATCACTATTACTATTGTAGACCTTTTATTTTAATGTTTAAATATAAAACAATATTTATAGTTATAACTTGATCATTTTCCTTTACTGCGGGCGAATAACCGGTAACTTACAGAAAGTATTTCCGCTTTAAAACATTTTTTATAAGAAATCAGAGCAAACAGGCAGAGTGATAGATAATTGGTCTTGTTGCACCTTTCTTCCCATCGGGGATGTTGCATTGTACACGTCTCTTTGCTTTTAAGTGTAGTCAGAAAAGAAGGTATTATCTTTTCCATTTGTGTCACGTGAATTTACGTACTGTCTTTTAACTGACATAACTCAAGAGCCATGGCTCTCACTAAACCCTTTCTATATAAATAAAGGCTTTACATATGTAAGACAATCCTTTTAAGCACTGCGGAAATACAACACAATATATTCATAAGTGCAACAGCACGCCGAAGAGGTTTAGAAAAAAAAACAGTAATAAACTTTAGAAACGGTCCTCATATTACCGTTCGTTGCGCATTCGCTGCAGGTATTTATAAGCATCTAATCTTCTATATATTATTGTCGCTTCGACCGGTATAATTTTGGCATCCCTTAAAGTTATTTATCGCCAGCCAGTGCTTGGTAGATTCGTATCACTTTATAAATAAGTAAGCTATCGCCAGCCAGTGTATAGTGAGTGTAGGCCATTATACTAATTATTACGTTATTTATCAAAGGCTAGTGTCTGGTGGGTGCGGATTACAATGCTGATAAGTTATTTATCACCAGCTACTGTCTGGTAGGTACAGATTACAATAATAGTAATTATTTATCGCCATCCAGTGTATGTTGGGTGCAGGTCACCATATTAAAAAGTTTGTTATCCCCAGCGATTTTCTAGTGGGTGCAGGTCAGAATACTAGTAAGTAAGTAGTACTAAGTTAGTTATCGCCAGCCACTGCATGGTGGTGCAGATCCTAAAACTTATTCGTTCGTTATCGCAAGCCAGTGTCTGGTCGGTGCAGATAATAGTGCAAATTTACAGATTGAGAGTTTGGTTTGTAAAGATCACAATATTAACACGTTATTTATCGCCAGCGAGTGTATGGTGCGTGCAGACCACAGTACTAATAAGCTATGTATAGTCAGTGCCGGTCGCGATAATAAGTTATTTATCGCCAGCCAGTGTCTTATTTCTATTTCTTGTAATAATATATCTGAAGCAGTTATTTATATTTGTCTACAGAAATATTTATTTTTAATACACGGTTTGATTGAAACTAACACTACACTGATATTTATTCTATTGATAGACACACTGCTGTTTGCTTATGTGATTATGGTTTGAACTATCGTAAAATTTGTACGGGTTCTGTGATACTATAAAGTGGGCCTTAGTGGACTTGAGTCACTAAATGCTAAGAGGGGGGGGCAATAGAAAATGAATCTCTAGGAATTTTTAGATCGAGCTTTTCAGAGTTGGCAGGACAATATAAACCTATAGATAAAGCAGGGAAGAAAAATTCACGATACACGACGTTGGGAGTCGGCGATCTGTCGAGGGAGTTCACGTATGGTCACCGTTCTGCTTGTAGAATTATGCACTGTGTATGTATAAGAAATTGTTGTAACTGATTTTAAACGGGTATTTGTCGCGATAATGGTGTAAGATTATTTAATCTTATTCCTATTTCACCTTGATTTTAAGCATTTCTAATAAAAAATTAAAATCTGTTAAAATCGGCAAAACATATTCAAATACTAACATCTTTTAGAACTAATGCAGAATTAGACTTTTTTCAAATTCAGTATTTACATTAATCAATAGCAAATCAATCAATACATTACATTGACAGCTTATTAAGATTTCCTTTAATTTAAATGAATAAAAATATAACTTTATAAAAACACAAATCTAAACAAATATAAATTTGAATGAATGAGAAAAAAATTCCTTAAACGAACCTCCATTAAAACGACGTCTATTTTTTGAAAAGGGAAACGAATACGTAACGAACAAAAAATCGATTATCGATCTTGGAACTTAAAACTTGACGCGTGATCTTTCTATCCTCAATGAGGGAAAACAACATTCATCACATTGGTCAGTGTTATGTTATAAGACAATCACGAAAAAATGGACTACTTTCGACAATCGAAGTTAAATATCTAGTTTGTAAAATGAGCGATATATAGGACTATCAAGTGCTACGCGTCTTAAAAGTAGAATTGTTGCGGAATGTTATGCTATGTATTTATTAGTAGTATTATGATAGATCAGATTGCCATCCACTACTGCGATTAGATTTTACCCAAGGACGTACATATGGAATAATAGACAAAATATTCGGATTTTCTCAGATGTAGACAATCCTGCCTTGACAGAATTCAAAATAAACTCCGTAGATTATTTGGGGGTGCCTTTTTATATTCCCTGCAACCTCTTTCCCACGGAAGAGACGGTGCGAGCTTGTCTCTGCTTTATCGTTATTTTCATTCAGAGTACTCATCTGAGCGTCAATCTATGGCCCCCTTTCGCCAAACTTTCACGAAAAACACTCGTCTGGCCGAAACCAGTATAAATAATTCCCCACATTCCTTGTCTGTGCCTGGACCTAAATTTAGATCCCACGAACAAACCTTCTTTCTTAGAATTGCATGCCTGTGAAACTCTCTTACAATCGCCTGCTTTCCAACTAATTCCACTCTGATTGTCTCCAAGTCCACCGTAAACAAGTTATTGATGAACCGTCCCCCTTAGTAACCCAATTTAACGTATCTCCCTACTTATGTTTACTACGCTACAATCGCATTAGCTAATGTATACCCATTAATCCTTATATTTGAGTGGCCTCCGGGCCTTGATAAATGGTTATCCCTGTGTAAAAAACTATAGGATAATTGATACCGCAATCTTCACACTGAACAATATATAGGATAATTGAAACTCCAATCTTCACACTGAACGTATAATTATAAATTAAAAGTGTTCAATATGGTTTCCAATTACATATATCTAACTCAAAACACATCACAACTGAGACGTTCTTGATTTGTGCTTATGGATGAACGGATATCAATAACACTTGTAAGTCAACATGTACCATTCGTTTGCTTCATACTTCATTTGAATAAGATTATTGATATCTTATTGATTTTCCAATAGACTATAATTGCGCAAATAATATAGTATAATGTAATAAGATATACAAAAAAAACTTATGAACACACTTGTAAACTATGTTACTAAAAAGTAGAATCTGCATACATAACTATACTGTTTATATCTTACTTTACTTTTGTCTGTCTCTATATATTACATCTCAGCATTGCATTGTCTTCTATAACCTTAATATGAAGACGAAACAATACTTCTAGCAAACAGCAAAACCCCCTATATATATATATATGTATATATATATATATATATATATGAGAACAAGTAGTTAATAACACATGTTAAAAACACTTTGAAAAAGAATTAAAACATATTTAATTTAATAAAGGAAACGCTAAATAAATGGATAGTTCTTAATCCGCGGAGTTTCGAAGAAATACTTTCCTTCTGATAAGAGGGAAGGATTTAGCAAAATGCGAGATCGGATTTTGCTTGCAAAAGTATTAAATGAAACTACAAGTAAGTCATAGATTTTACTTGATAACAAAAAGTGAGGCAGAGGGGATAGGGTAAATAAAAAAGTGATTTCACGTGAATGGATATGCTGGTGAAGGGTAAAATTTCCAATGACGGTAAAATCCAAAGATGCAGAATCCAAGAAAGTTAGTTGCATTTCCATTCAAGGGAACCGCGTAATTGGAAGATGATCCAAGTAATCCAAAAGGCAGAAATCGGTGGAATAATTACCAAATAGGTACAAGGCAATGGGAGAAAGATAAAATGTGCGTAAAACGAAATGGAACAAATATAGAACTCGACTGTCGATGCAAGATTGAATTAAGGAAAATGGGCGACTAAGAGAGAAAAAGACAAGAGGAGAAAAAAATTACATTATTTTGATACTGCGCTTTACTTTCTACGAATTTTAGTCTTCGTAAAAAATTGTTCCGTTATCTAATTTTATTGTTACTTGTAATGATATATGTGTGTGTGTGTGGGGGGGTGTATTTATATATATGTATATATATGTATATATATGTATTTGTATATATGCGTATATATGTATATATATGCATATATATGTATATACATAATTATGTATATATATAATTATATATATGTATATATATGTATATATATGTACATATATATGTATATATATGCACATATATATACATGTATATATGCATATATATGTATATATATGTACATATATATGTATATATATGTACATATGTATGTATATATATGTACATATATATGTATATATATGCACATATATATGCATATATATGTACATATATATGTATATAATATATATATATATGTGTGTGTATGTCTTTATATATATATATATATATATATATATATATATATATATATATATATATTCATTGAAGGTTCCTGAAAGGAATGAACACTAGTGCGTGTAGGTATTTAATTTTATGGTAAATAATTATATATAATATCCATAATTTATTAAAGTAAATATATATATATATATACATATATATATATATATATATATATATATATATATATATGTATATATATATATGTAAGTTAGTGCCTGTGTCTGTCTGTCTGCCTGTCTGTGTACATTTTTCTACGAAATAACTGTCTCAATTTTACGTCTACAGACTCGAAATTTTATATACGGGGTACTGAGATTTAAGAAAATCTTTATAGTCGGTTTTCGGCCAGAAATTTCGCTTTTAAGGAGTCAATGTTTGACAATTTTAACAGTGAGTACTCTTAAAACTCCTTCAACAATTTGGGGTTTAAACACTTGAAATTTTAGACATAGGTTTCTTGGACATGGATCTAATTTAATAACTTGATTTGAGCCCAAAACAATAAATGTTAAGGTCATAATAGGGGTCAAAGTTTAAAAAAGGTTTACCTCTGCGATCTCTATCAAATTACTCAGACAATTTCTTGTGTAAACATTTGGATTTTTTTTTAAAGGGTATTCAGAGAAAGCGCAAGCTTTTTAATCGGTTGGGTCGAAAATTTGAGCAACTAATATATAAATGTATGCATGTATGTTTTCATATCTGCCTAAAACTTTCGACGGAGGCGACGGATTTTCAAAAGATCAGTATCGTTTTGAAGCTCAACTCTTTAGACGACAAATAACGAAGGATTGGTTAAATGCATTAATATATTTACTTCAATGGGCACTTTTCTACAGGGAAGGGTTGCTTTTTTCGGCGATATTTTCGAAAGTCATTCGCTCTTTTCGATTGTCTAGCCTTAATTAAAATATATGTCACTTCCGGTTTGACGGGGGGTCGTAACAGCAAAAACGTCACGTTTTTTTTTCACGTTCTTATCCTCCTTCGGTTTCGAGCCTTCCATCGCATTATCACTTTTTTTCTCTCAAAATACACACCTCCAAACACCCGGGAAACGCCGGAGTGAAACGATAGTAAGTATATATATATATATATATATATATATATATATATATATATATATATATATATATATATATATAAAATGGGTTCATAAATTCCAACGAAAGAAAGATGTATATTTAAATAAGGGAGTAGTCACCATCAATGTGTATATTTTAACATTATTTTATTATTCCGTGTCTTGGTTTTTCATTGAGAATTATGTTTGGATCATTGTAATAATGTTTTTTAGTCATTGAAATCGTTTACGCGCCTTTCAGACGGTCTGTGATGCGTCCTCGTCAGAAATTATTTTCAAATGTGTAAAAATGGCGATTTTCGTAGTTAATTTGAAGTTTTTCCAAGGGGTGAAGGCTTGTAAGTGTTTATTATTAATTGGTATGCTGAATTTTTATTGCTTTTTTATTTGGCTTGTCCAGGGAGACGTTGACCTCGCTGTAGTCGCTATCTCTTGCTGCTAATGTTTTTTTTTCTTTTCCTATAGGGTGGGGTAGGGTGTGTGTGTATGTGTGTGTGTATGTGTGTGTGCGTGTGTGTTTATGTGTGTGTGCGCGTGTGTGTGTGTGTGCTTCCTTTTATTGGTTTGGGAATGTGTATATTGTTTTATAGTATTTTGGGGTTATTTGCTTCCTTAGGAAGGCGGCTGTGGTCCGAGGTCGTTACTAATGTGTATGTGTGGGGAGGGGGACTGGCTCTTCTGAAATAAGGGTAGGGGTGCTTTCATTCTATTTTGATATTTATTGTTTGGATTCTTGGATTTTAGTATTGTGATTTTTCGTTTTAGTCTTATATTATGTTTGTTTAGAAAGAGGGATGTATTTAAAATAGGGGATTTTTTTAATGTTTCTATTTATTTGTCTCCCCATGTAGGTATGGCCAGACCCAGGATCGGTTCCTAGTGTGGGGAAGATTTTGTTCCCCAGAGGGGGGCATTGGAGGGCGTATAGGTATGGGAGGGTGATGATAGAAGGGATGATAGTCGTTTCAGTCATGAGGGGGCTCTCCTCTACTGACTGAGGAGGGAGCGAGGTGTTGGAACAGATATTATGCTATGGTTCTAGGTGTTGTTGGTTCCGAGGTTAAGTAGGGTTGGTATTGTTCAGTGTGTTGTATTAGAGATAGTGGTGTTATGTCTGTGTGTGGTTGTATGCGCGCACGTGTGTGTGTTTTAATCTGTCGGTTCTGATTTATGTGTGGGTGTGTATATGAGTATGTGTATGGGTGTGCATGCGAGTGTACCTTGCATTTCATGTTTTTGTGTGATGGTATTAGGTCCTGTTCAGTTCAGGAGTAAATCTGGTGATGAAGTTTTTTTCCTGTGTAAGAAAATAAATATGACAATTATTTTTATTTACTTACACAGGAAAAAAAACTTCATTTTTTCCTGTGTAAGTAAATAAAAATAATTGTCTTTATTTTTTCCCCCACACTATAAACCGATCCTGGATCTGGCCATACCCACATGGGGAGACAAATAAATAGAAACATTAAAAAATCCCCTATTTTAAATACACTCCTCTTTCTAAACAAACATAATATTAGACTAAAACGAAAAATTACAATATTAAAATCCAAGAATCCAAAAAATAAATATCAAAATAGAATGAAAGTACCCCTACCCTTATTTCAGAAGAGCCAGTCCCCTGTCCCAACACATACACATTAGTAACGACCTCGGACCACAGCCGCCTCCCTAAGGAAGCAAATAACCCCAACATACTATAAAACAATATACACATTCCCAAACCAATAAAAACAAACACACACACGCACACACACGCGCGCACACACACATAAAACCATACGCACACACACACACACACACCCTACCCCACCCTAAAGGAAAAGAAAAAAACATTAACAGAAAGAGTTAGCGACTTCAGCGAGGTCAACGTCTCCCTGGACAAGCCAAATAAAAAAAGCAATAAAAATTCAGCATACCAATTAATAATAAACACTTAGAAGCCTCCACCCCTTGGAAAAACTTCAAATTAACTACGAAAATCGCCATTTTTACACATTTGAAAATAATTTCTGAGGAGGACGCATCACAGACTTTCTGAAAGGCGCGTAAACGATTTCAATGACTTAAAAACATTATTACAATGATCCAAACATACTTCTCAATGAAAAACCAAGACACGGAATAATAAAATAATGTTAAAAAATACACATTGTTTGTGACAACTCTCTTATATATATATATATATATATATATATATATATATATATATATATATATATATATACTGCATAAAGAGGTAAGTGTACTAGTATATATATACATATATATATATATATACCCACATTTATACATACATACAGATGTATATATATATATACACGCACATATATATATACATGCACACATATACATATATACATACATACATATCCATACACATACATCTATCTCTCTCTCTCTCTCTATATATATATATATATATGTATATATATATATTTATATATATATATATATATATATATATATATATATATATATATGCGCATTTGATTAAATTTTCGGAACATTTTTTTTCGAGTTCAACCTCGAAAAAAACGTTTGGAAAATGGTCCGACAAAGAGAAAAGGAGGATTACATGAAAAACAAGCAAGAGTTTTCTGTGCTAATTTATGAAACGTGCATAAAAGAAAAAATGCTGCGTAAATATACTTATATATATATAAATATATATATATATATATTTATATTTATATACAGATTAATGCAAACACACACACAGGCGTGCACACACACACACATACATATATATATATATATATATATATATATATATATATATATATATATTTAACATACATCACAATTAATCGTTTCAGGTAAGCTAGCACCCATCGCTTGTCAGTGACTATTTAGTTTAGAGTAGGCAGTTCTACGAGCTAAAATATGGTACTGGCCTTTCGCAACATCATCATCATTATCTACAATGTTTATATACAAACGCTGAAGGAAACTTTGAAATCCTCCATGTGTTTATTCACATATATCGTCACTACTACTAGAAAGTAAAACTTAACATAGGTATGTTTTAAAACCACTGTCTTCTTCGAAATTATTTCATTTCCTCTTAATGCATATTCCATTTAAGTTTGTCGTCATTACTGTTGTAATAAATGCAAGATTGACATGGACATTTCAGGTTTGCAATTCCCGGTACGTCAATATCGATTCTGAAAACGCTTCACTGCGCGAAAAAAAAAAAAAAAAAAGGGAACAAAACTAACTAATAACAAAATCATAACTCAAATCGATACACTATGATTGATTGTTGCAGGAATGTTGACTCCAAATTTTTTAAGTCTTTTCTATATTTTATTCAATTTGCAGACATAGCTTTTATATTTTGATTTTTTTCTTTATTGAATTCTGCTTTGACTCAGTGTTTCCGATTCTAGTTAATAATTAAGTAGGAAAAACTAAGGAAGCTTAGAGGAACAATGGATGGTCACGCGATAAGGTTCAACTATGCAATTTTGATCTCAGCATATGTAAATATTGAGTTCAAGTCAAAGACACGGATTACGATGCGCAATAACATTCAAATATTGGCTAAAAACATAAACATCAAAGAAAAAAAATTAAATTGTAAAAAGTCATGCACAGAAATTTCTTTAAGGCTGCTGTCTGTTTTCTCAGCAATTACTGTCTTAATCTGTTTAATATCTTGCATATGCTTTTGTTATACTTAAGTGGGGCGAACTAAATATTATGGAAAACGTTCGATCTTTAGCTAGAAATAAACAGGTATCAGTAATAATGCAACATTAATTTTACGCCTAACATTTTGTATGTACCTCTGGAATGGTGGGACGCGGCAAAAAAGGTTTATGGTATACATATATTAGATAACTTGGCACTAATTCTAAGTCAACGAGCTTTATTTTGCTCGTTATTCACGGACTTAATATATCCACTGTATACATACACACACACTTATATATACACACATATATATATATATATATACATTCACATATATATATATATATATATACACACACACCCATATATATATATGGGTGTGTGTGTGTATATATATGTGTGAATGTATATATATATATATACATTCACACATGTATATATATATATATATATATATATACATTTTGCAGATTGATATTGTTCAAAAGTGAACCATTCAATGAGTTTTAACGAGGCTTATACTAAAGTGCTTAATGTTTAAATAAAGTAAATAATTTACTTTTATTTATCTTTTGCATAGATATTTAGGTATTCCTAAAATTATTCAGTATGTTTCAGTCAACTAGTTATAAACATTTAGAGACTTAAGCCTGAAGAATCCGTCGTTATTAATTTGTTTTGACTGAAACATATCTCATTTTTAAGCTTTCTGATCATCTCATTAAACATCCCTCTCGAAATTGAGAACATTAAGGGATCATCAGGTATAATATGACACACTTTGTATCTACTAGAAAAATAAAGTTAAATGCTTCATTAATTCGATAGTTTATTCCATAAATAAATCAACATTTTTTCCTGCTTAATCAGTTTTCGTATAGATTTTTTTTACGCATTTTTTTTATATGAAATGAAATTCGATGGTATGTTTTTCTGATAATTTTCCTGATCGGGTTAAAATAGCCACTATCTTTTAAAAAGTGACGTTAATATTTTTCCGAAAGAAATATTGTAGAGAATGTTCTAAATTCAGAAACACAAACATTTCTAGTGAATATGGACAACGGAAACGCCGAATGGTTACATTCAGTTAAATCTCGTTTGTCCGTATGAACGATGAGAATTATATAATCCTGGATGAGTAAGTGATAACGAGCGCTTTTTTGTAAAGCAAGGGTTGCGTACTTCTTAACAAAGATTGTGCCAACTTTGCACAGTTTGATTCCAGTAGCACGAACAAGTATTCTTGCACGCCTTCTCATCACTACTAACGTTCGACTTCTTGCCACTAATATCCTGTAGCTCCTTTTGCTATTATTATTTTTTACGATTATTCTTGCAACTAGAATCTCTTGTGCCTCTCCTTGTTACTAGAATCTTTTGCACCTCGTCTTGCCACTAGAATTTCCTATTGCCACTAGAATATTCTGCGCCTCTTTATGCCAGCAGACATTTTAGCGCTTACCCTGCCTAAATTCTAAAACCTCTTGCTACTAGATTTTATTGCGCGTCTTCTTGCTGCGTGAAACTCTTACGCATATACTTGCCGCTAGAATTTCTTGCGCTTCTCATTGCCACTAGAATCTCTTGCGCTTCTTCCGCCTAGATTTTAAATCTCCTGCCACTAGAATCTAATGCGCTTATTGTCACTAGAGTCTTTTGTGATTCACATTGCTACTAGGATCTTTTGCGCTTCTCATTGCACCTAGAATCTCTTGCGCCGGTGCCTACTATAAGAATCTCTTGCGCCTGTTCCTGCTACTAGAATATTTTGAGTCTCTTCTAGTCACTAGAATCTCCTGCGCTTTTTTACCACTTGAATCTCCTACGCTTCTTCTTGCCATTAGAATCCCTTGTGTTTTTTGTGTTTTTGTCATTAGAATCTCTAGCGCTTCTGTCTCGCTATAGTAATTATTTGCACTTCTTTGTTGCGATTAAAACAATTCCGAGGTACGAAGGAAAACACAGACATCACGAAATATTTCAGAATCTTCACTCATTTTCGCACCGTCTAACAGGATCCGCTTTGAAGACGTGATTATGCAGCAAGCATCAGACTAAGCAAGAAACATATAAACACAAAACAAACACACATTAGCTTAATAAATCATACTCAAGGAGATAAGTGAGGATAATAAAAAAAATTATCTTCCGCTGCAACTCACCGAATAACATCTCATAATGTTGTATAATAGATTCTGCTGTTTATATTATCTAATATAATTAGTCATTTGACACTGACGAAGCCTTTCCGTATATCGAGGTCATTACGTCTTAATTAGTTGCATTAATCTCGTGTGATAATTAATTACATTAAGCGGTTTACGATAATAAGAGGAGATACTGCCATTATGCTTCTTCGTTGCTGACAATAAAGTATTACATCTTTATTTTATTGTTGCCCTGAAACGCGATGTCGGATGATAATTAAAAGTGGCAGCACGCATATCTTAACATCTTCAGAGGAAAACGTATATCCCGACCGTCGTTTAATAGATACGGCTACATCTGTTGTTACAGTTTTTAGTATTTTCTCACGTATTTATATATCATCTATATAAATATATTAACATTCCATCTTACCGCTTTTTTTTAATTTTGTCAATTTTATATGATTTTTGTCTACCATGTCTTGACATATGCACATATAAAGGCTATGTTTGTGAAATTTTTATATGGGAATGAATAATTGTATTATTTGGATGTTTCCGAGAAATGCTTTAATCTAGAATGTCATTTTCGCAGTTATTTGAGTAAATGTAACACCTGACTTTCTTAGGGTGTCTCTTGTCGAACTCGGGAATCATACAGTTTCGAGAATCTGCAGGAAATTCCGAACAGAAGGAGAGAATAGTAAACCTATTGATTAAATAAAAGACTCTGTTCGAAATCCTCTGCAGATTGCAGAGTTCTACAGAAAGATGCCTGCGTCTAAGAAACATGAATTTTAAGACACTAGAAGCAGGTCGGTGATTACATCTTCCTTAAAGTTGTGAATGTAACACTGAAGGTTAGGACGTCAGTGCAACGTATCTAAATAATATAACATACCAAACGTTCAATAAGTGTTTAGTATCGGGGGTTAATCGATGTATTAATGCGTTTATTGTTTATTCTTAATGCTTACGCTCTCGAAATCCTCCTCGGTATTATCATTTTGTATTGTTTTCATTATTCTGTGGCTTATTTGGAGTATTAGCTTTATAATAATTTATTGTTTTTGCTGAAAGGAATGTTATTAAGTGTTGTCCTAATTTATTATCAATATTAAATATATACAAAGATTAAGTCTCGCTTTTGTTCGGGATGTAATAAGGATCATTATATACGTTTTCGCAATGCTCATATGGCCATTTTTCTTTTCTACTGATACTACATTTCCCGTTTCTCTATCTAATATAGTCCAAAAAATGCCAACGTTAAAACATTCTCTGAATATATGTTTCAGATTTTATTAAAATCGAGTATACGTATTTGACAGTTTAAAGGAAACCTGCCACGAGGAGTGCTTAAAGGTACAGAGCAAGTACACGTTCGTCACATTGTCTTTTCAAAAAATTTTCAATTTTTAAATATCATAAATGTAGTATATATTTGATGTTTTGTAATCATGACTTCAAACATACCTTGGGCAAATATATTTATATAATAATGCACTTTTAGATTTTATATAGACTAATTTCATTTCACTAGAGGAAACACGCGTGTCACATATCTAAACACACATTTTATTGCTTTTATTTATGGATAAATATACTTATTCGAAGGTTGGTCATGAAATCTCTTTGCAATTACTTAATTTAAATTACAACAGTTCGGATGAAAATCGCTATAAATCTAAGTTGCTTATATCAAAAATTTAAATAATAAAATAAAAAATATAGTAAAGTTAAACTTTCATTGTAATCACATTTTTATGGAAGGCAAAAGAGAGTCTGTGCCGGTATCATGATATACAAAACATGATATTGGACAGCGAAGTGATATAATCCGACACTTATTGCAGAGATATCTTGACAATTTCGAAGACGGCATTTATCGGGTTTGCATCCAAACTCTTTATTTGTTCATTATCGTGAGTAACCATTTTATAAGTAATCAATAAGGAGTTGTCCTTCGCTTAATAAAATTGAAATTTTATATGTTATTGCAAATAAAATTTTCAGTAATCACTAGGACTGTGACAACAGAATATTCTTCCCATTCTTTTGATTCTCAATATATATCCGAACCACGTGAGTCTGTATAAAAAGAACATATAAGATATTAACGAATATATACTCAAGAGTCCAAACAATAAATAGAGTATGCTGTTGTTACTGGTCTAGGAATCAGGGATTAAAACAAAAAAAGAATCTAGGTAATTCATATTAGGACTATGATATATAAAGTAGTGTGTGTATGTGTGGGTTTATTAGTCGTCAGTCCATGCGTTAGCCAGTACATATTTAGAGAGGCTCGCAAGTCTACTATTTAATAGCACGAAACAAGTGGCAATTGCATTATATTAAAAAGAATCCACACATCAGGGCTGTATCATTAGGCGGCTTTTCCTTAAGGTTTTATCATATGACATATAAAGCCAGCTAAGAATTTTGCCTCAGGTCTATGATTTCCATAGAAAAATACCTGTGAGTTTGAGAGGAAAACCTGCAGTTTGTTTAGATACACGGGAAATAATTCGCGGATTACAGCGACCGAAACATTGTGAAAATAACTCTCAAATAAGAACAGTAATAAGAAAAATCGAAATATACGAATAACATAAGTAAGGTTTCTGCGTGATAATATTAATTATTTCACTTTTTGACAAAGTGGCCAATCAGGTGATAGCAGTGACATTTGAATTCAGAGATTTGAGCGATTTTGCGCTCAGCAAATCCACGCTCAGATTAACCTGTGATGTTACTCAGCCGGAAGTCTGACAAATCTTAAGTTTCTTTTTCCCGTCATATTAAAATGGATTAATGATGATTTAATCTTTACTGCTTCATTGTAGAATATTGTTGAGAAGATTTACTGAGCATATTTTCGATTTTTGTGAGGTCTATATTTACTTGTTTCAGATTTGTGTACATACGGTTATAAGAAAAAATAACTTCGCGTTAATTTCAATATATACCCATATGCATGCATGTATATATATATATATATATATATATGTGTGTGTGTGTATGTGTGTATGTGTGTGTGCATATGTGTGTGTCTGTGTCTGTGTTCAAACTTCGCATGTCGTTTCAATGTTCTGTTCTTTTCCTTTTGTGTATATTTCAGGAAATCGATGCTGGCTCACTTAATATCTGGTTGAAATAGTTTTCAGAAATTCTATTGTATTTATTTAAATAGCAGCTTTCAAAACCGTCTCTGGCTGTCCACCAAATGCCATGTAATGAGAATTCTGATAGGTTCAGTTTGAATACAGCATTCCGCCCCCCCCCATCTCGTTCGGAACCAATAAATGATAGAAAGAAAAGAAGAAAAAATGACAAAAGATTGAAGTAAATGAAGGTTTTGAAAGTGTCATATCGCGAGTGGAAAATAAAATGACGGCTGATTTCTCCTGGACTGAAAGCTTGCTTCCAGCAAAACGGAATCTATAAATGCTGCCCATTTCTTCCTCTCATACACACACATGGCTATAAGTAACAAATGCATTAAAATATAACACCACTACACGAATGATAGGCTGATATCTACAAGCTTATGACTAAATAATACGAATCTTAAATATCGTAAAAATAAATTGAAGAACTGTGACCATAACAAATTATACTCGTTGCAAAATATTTGAACTGTTTAAAAGCATATATTATTTTATTCTTATTGGACTTCATTGAGATGAGTATTATTTATTAATTCTATTTATTGAGAACTTTTATCATCATCTTTTCTTAGTTGTTTCACGACGTTTCGACCAACTGTTCCTCTGGCCTTCTGTCAGGTGGTAACCGTGACGTGATAGAAACTTTGAATCTCCTGACTGCAACCACTGCAATTACTGCCCTCCATAGTTGTTGTCGTCTCATCACAATACTCATCTCATAATGAATTCCAATTAAAATAAAATAATATATACCATTCGGTACGAACCCGGCAATGGTAGATCTAATAATAAACATGAATATATAAGGCAAAAAAAAAATCAACCTTAATCGCCCTTCGAGGCCCGTGGCGCGGTTGATAGAGACGTTGAATCCCTACGGTTCCAGGGGATAATTTTCTGAATATAGCGGTTTTAATCCTACCCAAAAGCCGGCCAAAGGCTTAATTGGCCAAAACGTGGTGAGACAACAACAACTATAGAAGACAGGATTTGCAGTGGGTGCGGTAAGGAGATTCAGAGTTCCTATCCCGTCGCGGGTACCACCTGGCAAAGGCCAGAGAAAATATTGGCCAAAACGTTGTGACAAAACTAAGTAAAGATGAGGATGAAAGTCCGCAATAAATAAAATTAGCAAATGAAATTAATACTTAAAAGTAATCTGAAATTTCTGGAATATTTATTAACTAATCTCTGGTAACTGTTGTTAAAATTTCCCATGAATAAGAGGTATCTGGGTTTTTTTTACGAATGGCCTCCAATAAGTTGAAACCTATTGAATAAGACTAAATGAGATAAACTAAGAGCAAACTATTAATAATGATAGGTTCATTAGTTTACAAATGATTTATACACATAATTATATAAACATACCTTATTATATCAGTAAAATATATATTAATACATAATTAATATTGCTCTTACAAGGCCAAATATTGAGCGTGTTAGATCAGTTTTCTAACTGTAATGCATGTCTAAATACACCCCCCACACACACACACATATATATATATATATATATATATATATATATATATATATATAGTATATTTTTAAATACCTACATGTACTTGTGCTTAATCGTTTGGAGATTCGTCAGTACAGAGAGTCATTATTAAAGCAGGTCGAGAGATTCAAACCCGGCCAGGAAGCCATCTCTGACTCAATTAGCAAGAAACAATCCACATGGCGAACCTTAACTCCGAGAATTACAATTAAACTGTAAATATTTATTATTAAATGTCGAGACGTCCGTCCAAAGTGATCGAATGATTATTATATCAGAATCTGCGCATGGGAGCTTAAGTGGCCGGCTTCATTTCAACTTTAAACACACATATGTGTGTGTGCGTGTTTCTAAACCATTCTCTTTCGATATATATGTATATATATTCTCTCTCACTCTCATATATATATATATATATATATATATATATATATATATATATATATAAGGAGAGAGAACGAGAGAGAAAGAGAAAGACAGAGAGAAAGAGAGAGAGAATCAAAGACAGAGTAAGCGATCAAGAAAGTTAAATGGTGTAGGTGCAAGATAGATATGCATGAGTGTTCATTACCGGTTACTTGAGAAAATACATAACAAACTCAACTGATAAAAGTTCTTTACAAACAGTACTATCAAAATATTGAAGATTAGTATTTTTATTTTTATGACAGATTCGTCCGTTAATAGCAAATAATTTTATTTGTATGGATCATAATGTTCTAGAACGAGTTACAGCCGCCACACATCCACACACACACACACACACACACACACACACACACACACACACACATACACACACACACACACAAATACACACACATACATATATATATATATACATAGATACATGGATATTAGTATGTATAACTAGATACATGCGTATATATTCATTAGAAATAGTCTCCATAGCGTAGTAAATTATGTTAGCAAACATGGCATCTATTGAAATAAAGGCACCTTCTACATAAATGTTTCAACTTGCTCTGCATGCATGCAACGGCCCTGCTGTTTTACAGTGTCAAGGACCACGGCTCTCAAAATTGTAAAGATATGGTAATCTCGGAAAGACAAGTAAATACCTTAGTTTCCCGTTTCTGTCCATCTTGATTTGGAGGTGCATCTCCTTAGATTGTGAGTTAAACGTATCCTTTCATACCGCCTAGAAATTTCCACGACTCGACGCGGTACATACAGCGCTTAGCCTTTTCAAATAGTCACCCATCTTGTACTTGCCAGGCTTATCGTTGCTTAAGTTCAGTTATCTGTCGAGAACTGCCGCGTCAACGTAGTTATGTCGTATATTAACTTGCTCTAGTGATACGTTTTCCTGATGTTTTGAAACGATACTTGTACCCATTCTTTCTGCAATGTTACATTTAAAGACAAACACACAAGATATATAGCTCTGTATTTTTGCCGTCGAAGTCTTAACATACATGAGTTATTTGAACATGAATGCACCTCATATCTTTTTCATATACATATATTTGTGTATGTATGTGTATGGATGCGTGTGTCTGTGTTATTCTATGCCTTTCTATGCTAAGGCATGTCATTTTATATGTCAATATGAACAGAGACCGCAAAAAAATCAACGTTAAAATATGTCAAAAAAAATCACCAATATTCCACCATTGATTTTTACCAGCAATAACCCCTATTAAAAGCATTCAAAAATATTTCTCAATCGATATTCCATTTTGTAATGGAAGCAAATCCAATATAAACATGAAAATATATACTATAGGAAGTAATGATATAAAAAATAATGCAGGTTTCCGTTTTTAAGTATAAACTGATAAAAACTAAGTCGTCGTAAAGAACATTACATATTGTCACTTGCTAAAACATAAGCATGAAATTTAGTCCACAGTTAATTTCTAAGCAATTGTTTCTTTTCTAAACATCTATATGTGAAGCTGTATATGTGGAAATCTGATTATTATAATCACGCCTGACTTAACTAATTTATAATACACTCCATATACTCTAAAGTATTTCACAGTTTAGTAATATTAAATCAGCAATTAAAATCACAGTACATTGTAAAAGTATGGCATTATGTTTTTTTTATAACCACAGCATAGTTGGATAGAGATAGTTAATGAATGCCTGAATTTAAAACCTGCAGATTAAATTGTTTTATTCTTTGATAAGCACATTTGGAAATAAAACAATAGAGACAATACAAGATCGTAAACATGTCTTGTGTGTACATATGTGAAAGATTTTTTTTAATGAAATGTTTCTCTAACTGTACGTTCGTGCATAAAAAAACTATTAACTTAAGTGCAAATCAGAAAGGTAAACCAAACAGTTTAATGGAAATGTTCGAATCAATTTCACTATATTTTTTGTAGATTTTTTTTTATTGATACATCCGAAATTGGACCGTTAATATTTCTTTTTTAAAATCATATTCGAACCTTTCTTTCAAACATACTGGGTACTAGTGTGATAGATATAGAGAGCAAGTTACCTGTTTTTCTTTTGACCCTCTTGTGTCGGTAACATAAGATCTCGTAGTAAAGCAAAGAGATTACTTCCCTTTATGCACCGCTTTCACCTTTTTTTCTCAGACATGGATAATTTATTACTAGGGCTATGACAACAGAATAGTCTTTCCATTCTCTTGACTCTCGGGTATATATCCGACACATACCAACTTAATCAACCGAGAACGACATCCGTCGATATAAAAAACATATACCATTTTAACAGATATGTACTCAAGAGTCAAACAATAAAAGATTATGCTGTTGTCACAGCCCTATTTATTACACGGATTGTATAAACCATTAACAGGTAAACAACTTTTATAGTGCCTTTTAAAGGATCACATCCCCGCACTTACGAGTTTATAGAGTGAACTGATAATATAAAGAAAACATTACAAAGTAACATCATGTTTATCGATGTGAAGATACTGTGAAATATGCGTGAAAGGTCGGAAATATTTTTAAAAACCGGTCATTGTTACGCAGAATGCAATTACACAGCTAATGAGGTTTTAATTCTTTACCTTTTAAGTCATCAATTCTGCGTACTCGTCCACTCCTCTTTTTTGTATCTAACATTAATAAAAAGCCCGCAGAATATATAATTAAAATATACAGAATAAATACTGAGAATATGCCAAATATAACAATAATGCACCTGGAAATTTAATTATTTTTCATTAATTGTAAATTCATCGAAATTATTTGTATAATTATTAATTATTTAACAATATTTACCATGAATAGGTATTTAGTTCAAAATGTATTTCTATCAGAAAAATATAGTTTCGTAGTGTATCCGTTGACTTTCAATATCCACGGGTACAGTGTAAGAGATGAGGTCGGTTTTATAGCTAATAATGCCTATCTCTCCCCGAACTAGTTATGGTTGGCTGGTTGTTTTTGTTTTACGGCATATGAACCCTTTTCGGGTTATTTAATGCCGAATCGAAAGATTTTTGAAGAAAAAAATTTAATAGGATATATTTGTTGTTTTCAAGTCGGTTTCTATTTAACCCATAGTTGGAACCCTAACAGGTACTACCACTCTGGGTCTGAGTGGACCTGGGAGCAATGGTAATTAAAGGGCGGCTCCACACTCCCCAAAGCCCACAAGCTGGGGCCTCGCCACTGGATATAGTTTAAGGTCATTTCCAGGACCCCCATTGATGGACTTTAACCCTCTGCAGGGGGGCAGTCAGTGTATGCTAATATTCTAGGGCCAAAGTAGTTATGGGGGAAAAGTAAAAATACAGTGTTAGAAGGGTTCTTCTTTCTTGACAAAAGACAGATAAATAAATGTATTCTAACATATTGGACACTTTGCTCATAGGAGAAATAGGTTTTTGCTTTCTTTCTTTCAAATACATATCAAAATCTTATGAAATATATTTAAGTAGCACATTAAATATTTTTAAATACTTACAATTATGTTGAAAATGTCTGTGACGTCATCGTTATTTTCTACTCGACGATCAATTTGACTTTATTATTTAAAAAAAAAATGTTTTACTATACAACCAAATTTGATATATATAATCAAATGTTCCAATCGTTAATTAACCTATTTAAACACCTGATTTTGTATTAACCATGTTAAATAATACTCTCGCTCATAAATTATCAATGCAGAGTTTGATTAGTCAATAAGCATCTTAAGCCTCAACTCAAATTGCAACAGATTTCCTACAGAATATATTAAGAGGATTACGAAATCTCCACAGTAAGTTACGTACTTGTATTTGTGAATGTTCCAACATCAATATTCTATCCAAATCGCTATAACTCTCGCCGCATTTTCCAGGTATTGACTACTGTATTAAATAGAAGCGTTGATTAAAGTCTTAAATAAGTTAACAGTGTCTATTGTCCTAATTATTATTCATTCAGTAATTCTGTATTAAGGAAATTGCCAGGAATTATGAGCAAGCTATTTCGGAAATTGATTTCATTATATAAGAATCGATGTGAGATTTCGCCTATAATTGAGGTTAATTAGTGTTCATGACAGAGTTTACATATTCACTAATATCATAAATAGGTGAAAAGTGTTAAATGTTATGAAGGATCTTATGGAAGAATGATTGCAAATATTATCGGAAATTGAAAATCTAATTGTTTCTTTTCAATTTAATATTTTTACTCGTTAAACCGAATAGATTATAAGATTATCTTTATATCAATATCTACTATGACATAAAGGAATGTTAACCGTGTGTGTGAGTTCGTTCCGTTAAACAGTTGCGCTGATTTTCAGAAACTTACACGCACATATACTTTATGTATCTGGCAGTGTTCTGAAAAAGGTTGTGCATTTGTTTTTGATTAGTATTAATAATCGAAAATAAATTCGATGAAAAAAAAAAGGAGCAGGCGGTTTTGACCCAAATGTAACTTTATACAGGCGAACATCACCATCCAGAAAAGCCCGGTATCCTTAATCAACAGTAGAGTCTTTGATATGTGAGGGGCGCATCGAAATGTATTTTTCTGTTACAGAAAATCCCAATCATTACAACTTATTCTCATGTAAAACAAAAATTAAAGAAATCACTGCATAAAAAAATTGGTTAGATATATAAAACCAACTTTATATGATAGTGAAATATTCAAAATGAATGTTTATGTTTAGAGCACAATAAAACAATGACGATTTTGCAATTTAAAATATAATTTAGGTCATTATATATATATATATATATATATATATATATATATATATACCAAATAGTTTACGGAATCAATAGTAAATCTTCTACAATACAAAAATATGAGAATGCGTAATTATTCGAATAAATGTACATTGGCGCGTGTATAGAACATGCGTATTTACGTCGAACTATGCCTACAAATTTTAATTTTTCAATTTCAGCAATTAAGTCTCTGATTTTTGCGAATAGATAATCAATTTTGTTCCATAATTCCGAAGACTCCACATATCATGATTACGGTTTAGAGATAAAAACAAAATGTACAAAGTAGTTTTATGAATACTATATATCAATTTATCTATCTATCTATCTATCTATCTATATATCTATCTATCTATCTATCTATATGTATATATATAGAGATCGATAGATAGTCATATAGATATATAGATATAGAACTTTATATATGCTTATATATCATTACCTATATGCCTATATATTTGTATATGTAAGAACATATATATATATACACACACATATATATATACATATACATACATATATATGCCGGTATACACAAATATATTTTTATATATATATATGTGTATGTATCTATATATATATGCATGTATATACATGTATATAGATACATGTACATATATACGTACATGTACATAAATAAATATACACACACATATATATATATATACATAAATTTACAGACACATAAATAGATGTATATATGTACATCTATATACAGATATATACATACACATGTTACATAGGAGGGGTTCATATTGGCGACACATAAACGGGGAGACATATATAACGATGGTGATGACAATACTGATGGGAAGACATTTGTATATATTATATCATAACGAAAACTATGACAATTCCTGGAGGTTTCCTATTAATACGGACTCGGATTTATTATGCAACAGTTCTTATACACATATTAACGGGAGGATATACTTCACTTATGATGGAGAAGGCACGTTACTTGCAAGGGGGTTATACAAGAGTTCGTTATAAGATGATGATAAAACACATTTACCTTTTGTTATGACGAAACAAGACAACAGTTACAAACATAGATGGTGTCTTTATTCTTACACTTGCCGATCGGTGACGTCAGGAATTCACACTTGGTTTACTCCTCTACCCTTCGGCTTTAAGGGATCCCCACTCTCCAGCTAACTCTCTCTCTCATCAGCTCTTGATTCATTTTATGACTTCTAACTTCGAATCCTTAGATTTCTATATTGAGAAATTCCCTTTGTTTATGACGGCAGAAGTGTGGTTTTCAAACGTGACTAATTTTTACGTGGCTTTACATATGTTTGTCCAAACACACATTTGGCAAACAAAAGAATCCTCAATTCTAATTCTAACCTATTTTAAACACTATATCTTTATTTGCATTGCCCATTCTTTTAACTGGCATATTTAATATCCAGATTTCTTCAAAAATGGACAATCGACTTTTTTTCCGACTTTAAATATATTTAAGTATTTCTAATAGAATTAACAATCGACTTAATTTCTAACATTCCAGTTTCCATTATCTTTAACACTTGCTTACATGGTTCGATTTTATCCTTATCCTAATAACATATTCACTTATGTAGTATGCCTTCTAACATATATGAGAAGGGAGCAGTCCTTCCATGTAGCACTCCTTTCCTTTCTAGTTTTCAAAAATGTACGCATTTTTCAATTCCAGTACATGTTTCTAGATTTGTACAGCCACTTGGCTAAGAAAGATCAGACACCATCGAAAAAAAATTACTAAACTTCTTTAGTCAGCCCTTTTCCAACTTACTCCATAATTGTTTTTGTTTAAAGATCAGAATATCTATCTGATCTCCCTGGCGTCTCCCTTTTGTGTGTAGAGTAGTACCTCCTATGATCCATATCAGATGCTTCATCCAGACACTCTTATACCGTAACTGAGGTCCTATTTTATCTCTAACAAGTCGAGGACTCTTCGTCCAAATGTGTCCTGATCCTTTCTGTCGCATGGTTGTTTTACTAATTAGAGATTTGTTTCATTTTCTTACTAGTTTATATCTTTTGGAACATACATGAAAGTTCATTTACTTAAATATTTGTGGTTTGCTTCAAATTATTAAGATACACCTTTTCCTCACACTGATTTTGCTTGGACATTATAATTCGATAAAGGCATTAGAAGCACCACCCTTAACTAAACACCCATCCCCTACGCCAAAATTCCTACTTGCGCACTGAATACGTACTATGGCTGGATTTCTGTGATTTTTCTTTTTTCCCCATCAGAACGTCCAAGATCCCAAAACAGGAATATGCCGCATACATTCATCTATAAAAACAAATCATAAGGTTATATCTTTTTTCATACATATTTACGGCATATTTCACCTTTTCCTCCTTCTTATTACAACATTTGATTTGCCCGTGGTAATGATCCTTATAGTCCTTTGGTATCATAAAGAAATCTCATATTCTTTCCCACGCCTGCCTTTTTAATTTATTATTCCGAGTCTTATCATCTGCTCGAAGCCCTTACGTACAGCATGCTTTAAAAGAACCAATATCGTAGGTTCTCACCTGTATTTTTCTAACAGAGGTATATCTAATTATGTCTTTGGCAAGTAACTCTTTTTGCGAAAAAGGTTATGGACTTAAAAAAATTAAAAAAACAAAAAGAAAATTTCTCTCTTTTGGCTTTATCACATCCGAAAACCTCTCAAAATACCCGTTTAACTAATATTCTCTTGACCCTCTCTAAAATTCTAAATTATTCCTAAGCCAACAATTTGTCTCAATTATCGTTTCATTTTTATGTTTTTATGACTTGTTTTTTTTTAATTCATCTACTTATTATGGCTTCAATTCCTAACGACAAATACAATACAATATAATTACATTTTAAAACAATTCTACAATATTTGTTCAAATATCATATTATATCTTTTCTTCAAAACAAAATACATCAGTGTATTACATTTAACTATGATCAAGACAAAAAACGTTCAAGTTATTACTTTTTTTTCTGTAATCAACGACAACAATAACAACAAAGTGTGTTAAAAAAACACTGGAACACTCAGATAAAAATCGTGATTTAATATTGTCCCTCGTTTTTTCTTTTTGTTTTAATAGCCCCTTTTTCTTCAAAAACCAAACAAAAAAAACACCTGGAAAGCAGAACCTCCATAATACTTAAACAGTGTAGGTTTGCAAAACGTTAATTTGTCCGAGTCAGAAGCTCTAGGAGGGCCCCTTCTTTTTTAGAGCCAAGATGTCTAGGTCAGTAGTACAGGTTCAGCTTCAAAATTTTCCTTTTCTAGACGGATGATCTCAGAAGATCTGCAGGCCCATCTGCACCAAGAGTGTTAGCCCCGCGCGTGGCTCCTACACCAGATATCTCTGTGACCCCCACATGAATAGCTCTGATTAGTCGAGTTTGTACTTAAGGCTATATATCAACTTAAATTTACACGCTTTAAACTGATTTAAAAAATTACTATGATTTCTATTTCATTGTTACTGTAAAAGAGGCATTAAGTAAACAAGCATGCGATGGGAGCATTTAGATTTGCAGATGGTTTATTTGAGAGAAGAGTTAAATATTATTCCTATTTTAGATAAAGGAAATAATAAAATGATACAAAGTGATATTCGAAATAAAGATAAGATGAGTTAAACGAACTCTGGATATTTAAGGCGATACGGGGGAAATAATATGCATCAATTTAATACAGATTAAAGTAACGATATAACTGTGATTAAAAGTACATTTCATTCCAGCTATATCTGGTAGTAAGTTATAAGCTGTAGAAGACTCAGTGTTAATAATCAATTATATAAACCTCGCCTGTCTTTTCAAATGTATGTACGTATGTTTATATGTATGTATGTTTGTAAGTCTGCCTAAAACTTTCGACACAGGCGACGGATTTTCATGAGGTCGTTATCGTTCTGAAGCTCGAGCTTCGGACGACAAATATCGAAAAAATGGCTAAAAGATAGATTCCTTCATTCTCATCTGGCCACTTTCTACAGGTAGGGGTCGCTTTATCCGTCGATATTTTCGAAAGCTATTCCCTCTTTTCGAGTGATTAGCCTTGGTTTAAACCTTAGCCACTTCCGGTTTGCGATGGACGTAACAGCAAAGACGTCACTTTTTTATATCTTCTTTTCCTGCATGCTTAATACAACTTAAACAAAAATTTGCTTAACACACACCTCCAAACACCCAAGCAATTCCGGGCGCCCAGGCTACTTAGATGTAAATAGCAATATGGATATATTATAGTAGATACGAACATATAGAAATTGTAGATATTAAGTATCTTATTTAAATAAAGTTCTTCTTAACTCTAACGTTTAAAAATGAATACTCGTTTCATTAAATTCGAAAATGTATATTGCATATTCATAGCTCTTTTTTTTTGTATTTATTTGACTTGAAAGAAATGGTTCGAACTAACGTTAGAATACATTGTGTATGCACATTTCGATGCAAAAGATGGTCTTAAGGTATGATTAAAGGGTTTACATGAGCTAGAATAATATCAATAGCAGAAAATATATATGCAGTGACTTGGAGTCTGAACAATCTTCTATTTTCAAACTCTCGATGATTTTTCCCCGTTTTGACGGTGGCGATATTCAATTGCAGGTATTTGGACAAAAGGAGAACGGACAAAAACCAAATAAAGAAATAAAACATGATCTTTTGGGTCCTTTATTTCTTTAGAGCACAGTTGTTAAAGGGGGAAAATACAGAACGACCCAAATTCATTAAAATGTGGAGAAATTACTGGTTAGGATTGTAGTATAAATAAAATATGGAAGATTTGAGTACAAAGGACAGCATGGTTGCAATGCTTAAGAATTAAATGAATTCCAGAAAATATAATAAATAGCTTATCGCTAAGTCTCATGGAGATCTAGTTTCCATGCAATCTCCTAAGATGGTGGTGCCCTAAATGACCGGATTTACGCGTTTGACCTACCGAGCTACCTACTTAAAAGAGTTGGCCATGATGTATGGAGGAGCATAATTCTTTAATCCGGATATTGTGCTTGTGTGCCTTTCTCTCTATGTGTATATGTGCCGGATAGTGTGTGTGTGCGCCTATCTATCTATGCATATATTTTTATTTAGTTATTATATTTATTTTATTTGTTCTCCCAAGTAAGTTTTAGATTATTTAAATAAAGTTCTTCTCACGTTCTAGCAGTATTATTATATTACTATAAATTTATAACAATATTATTATATTAATATAAATTTATAACAGTATTATTATATTACTATAAATTTATAACAGTATTATTATATTACTATAAATTTATAACAGTATTATTATATTACTATAAATTTATAACAATATTATTATATTACTATGAATTTATAACAGTATTATTATATTACTATAAATGTATAATAGTATTATTATATTACCATAAATTTATAACAGTATTATTATATTACTATAAATTTATAACAGTATTATTATATTACTATAAATTTATAACAGTATTATTATATTACTATAAATTTATAACAGTATTATTATATTACTATAAATTTATAACACTATTATTATATTACTATAAATTTATAACGGTATTATTATATTACTATAAATTTATAACAATATTATTATATTACTATGAATTTATAACAGTATTATTATATTACTCTAAATTTATAACAGTATTATTATATTACTATAAATTTATAACAGTATTATTATATTAATATAAATTTATAACAGTATTATTATATTAATATAAATTTATAACAGTATTATTATATTAATATAAATTTATAACAGTATTATTATATTAATATAAATTTATACTCATAGATATTGCAGTATTCTCATATACATTTTATTTATACGATAGTAAAATGCTAACTATATTGTATCTATATTTTCATATTGGATAAATCATATTTTTTCACTGCAGAGTCATGGACTTTAAAGCTGTTCGATTTTTAGTAGTTGGAAACATGATGAATCTTTGTCAATTTCCGTTTTCTATTTCAAAATTTACGTTAGGTTTCATAGATATTTTTATATAAGTAGAGTAACCTTTTATAATAAGAAGGTTTTCAGCCGTATGTCAACGCATGCTAGTGATAAATTTTAAATTATTGAGTATCCTTAGGAAATACAATTGTATTTCGTTTGTAAAGTACGTCAATTTTATATTACATAATTATACATATACATATATGTGTATGTGTGTGTGTGCGCGCACCCAAATTAAGATTTACATTTATTTAATTTGTGGATATGACATATAAAAATACATCTTAATACGATGATGTCTCAAAAATGAAACCTGCTTCTTCTGATGAAAATAACTAGGGAAATGCAAATATAGTACAGCTACTTAACCTAAAACTGTAAAAAAGGAACATGCTATTGAAATAGATGTCTAAGAATTCAGATATAGTGGAATAACAAAACCACCTTCATAAAATTGGTTGAAAACCCGGTTAATGTCAGTATTATTGGTGTAAATAAATCCAGGTTAGTTTAACCTCTTTTTAGATAGTCAAGTTTATTTTAAAATAGATACATTTTAATATGAATTTGCGAGAGATAGTTCTACTATTTCTAAGATAATTAGACGGTTAAGGTAGATAAAAGTGTAACGAATTTTAATTACTGTATTTAACATGATAACATGATATTTCCATACCTGTATAACCACGTTACACACACACACACACACACACATACATATATATATATATATATATATATATATATATATATATATATATATATATATATAATGTAGTGATCGAGAAAATGGTTGGTTGGTTTGTTGTTTTTATTTTACGGCATATCAACCCTTTTCGGGTTATTTAATGCTTAATCCAAAGATGTTGAAGAAATTTTTTTTAATAGAATATATTTGTTGTTTTCACGTCGGTTTCTATTCAACCCATAGTTGGGACCCTAACAGGTACTACCACTCCGGGTCAAAGTGGACCTGGGAGCAATGGTAATTAAAGGATGGCTTCACACTCCCCAAAGCCCAGAAGCTGGGGCCTCACCACTGGATATAGTTTAAAGTCATATCCAGGACCCCCATTGAGGGACTTTTACCCTCTGCAGGGGGCAGTCGGCGTATTCTAATGCCCCACCGACAGGGCCCGAGAAAATGGTATACATCTAAAATTTCGAACATGTTTAAGACTCACAAAATTAATACCAAAATGGCCCGCAACGAAACCTGGTGTAACGGATAAATTACTAGGAATAGTTTAGGCTGAAGTAACATCCTTTTTAATTGTCAATGTTTAAGATTTACTACGGAAGATACATAGAATACAGTTGCGAATTGCTAAAGACTTCGCTTATGTTAAGCTTGCAAAAAGAGAGCATGTTAACGCAATAAAGTAACGAATAAATACTGTTCTAAACTCTACGTGTATTCCGATTTCGAAAAAATACATCCGGAGAATGCCAGAGAGTACAATGACCGAAACGTTGTGTAAAATAAGACTCAAGACGAGAAAGAATAGTCCTAATAATCTCTGTCATAGAAAATCTTAAATCTTCGCCTTTACAATTCAGAAACATAATAAAGTATATTTTAATACTGCCGCATTTTGGTAAAGCCCCCGGTAAACTCGCATATCTATACGCTTGTATATATTTGGACGAAAAAAGTTTAAGCTACGTTACTTTGCTTTTATTTATGATTTGAATTCTTTATATTTGTGCAAAAATTAATTCCAGGGGATTTACTTCTATTCAAGATACCCTAGTAAATAACAAGAAACTTTGGATTCCAGAATAAATAATAGAAAACAAATAGAAATACATAACTTTAATCCCATAGAAGCAGTAGTGCAATCGAATTATATAAACATTTGTTTTTCAAGATGGATGATGCTTGATCTGTTTGCATGGCTTCAACACATTCTTCAGAATTGAAAAAGCAAATATTTACAATGGAATGTGTAAATAAAAGATTATAATAATGATTAATTCTAGAAAATGTTACATCCACGTACGTGTATGAAAGAAAATAATGAAAAAAGGTGGCAAGCAAATACTGAATTTCTGATATGCAAATTACCTTAACAATACATATTTTTTTGTCATTTGATGTAGTTATCTTCAATCAATGCATTTAAAATCATTTTCGACCTGGTCACACATTGAAACCATATGTAAGGATAGAACGCGAAAGATGTGAAATAGGTATACATGTTTCGCCGCTTCTACTAGAAACAGGTAATTGATACATACTTATTTGGTGAACATAATGTTGTGGTATTACAAGGCTCAAAGCCTTGTTTAGTTTGCACTATTTGCAGCAAACATTTTAAGTTGTGTGTGTTGAGGTAAATAAATAAATATTGATATATACATGTACATAAATAAATATATATATATATATACATATATATATATATACAATACATATAGACATTTAAATATTAATATGCATATACATATATATACAAAGTTTCTCTATATCTCATATGTATATATATATTGTGTCAGGTCATGTCATATGCGACTGGTACCATGTAACCCAGTACTACCTGCCACGTTGCCGGGTCACCAGCGACTACATTGCTTCCCCCACTTATTTGGTGAGGAGGGTAGCTAGTCTCCCTGAAAGATTAAAAACAAGACCTTCCAAAAGGCGAATTAACCCTTTTTCGGGGTCAACGGCCAACTAGCACCGTGTGTGTTTCTGTGTATGTATGTGTGTGTTGGGGTGGAGGGGGCTCCCGTAAGCCCTGGTGAAGGCAACTTTTCTAGGAGAAGAAAATCTCTGATTTAAAAAACCATAAAGCGGGAGACCAGTACCCGCATTAAGCTGGTCTGCAGTTTAACTTGTTGCTGGCTATCTTGCTCTTGCTTGTTGCTGGATCTAACCATTTTGAACCGAGAGAGAGAGAGAAAGAGAGAGAGAGAGAAAGACTTAGCTGTCGTACAAATCTAAGACTGTAACATCATCTGTGTGTAGATACTCCCTTAGGCATTTGTCTATAAAAATTGTTATGTGGCGATGGAAGTCATTTTTAGGGTTCATGGACTTTAAGTGTCTTCGGGAGTGGCACTCGTATGACAAGACGTTGCAATCATATATATATATATATATATATATATATATATATATATATATACGTTTTAAAATCGAACACATACGTATGGAAAGAAGATATCCCTAAATATAAGATCACGGATACACTAAGTTACCACATGACGCAAGAAAGACCATCCTACATGTACAATATTGTATACACACCCACCCACACACCCACATGTATGCGTTTGTGTGTGTGACTATATATATATATATATATATATATATATATATATATATATATATATATATATAAGTATGCACACTCATAAATAGGGTCTATAAATATAGAACTGCATAGCTGGTTCTACGATTATATCTTAAGTGTCGACAATTTGCTTTAATCCGTCACAGCTTTGCATTCTTCTGCCTTCTAAAAACTTACATTTCTTTTTACACACACAGGCACACACACATATGTTATATAGTAAGGGGAGATAGAATATATTTTTAAAAAATTTCCTACCAAAACAAAAAAATGAATTCTAATACTGTTTATTTATTTACTGTTTATAAGCTCAATATTCTACAGACGCCTGATGGTCTCATTAAGTTAAGTGAACGTGTCTGTCTGTCTGTCTGTGTACATTTCCCTACGCAATAACTCTGTCAATTTTTAGTCTAAAGACTCGAAATTTGAAATACCGGGTACTAAGATTTGGGAAAATCGATGTGACGGGTGTCAGCCAGAAATTTGGCTGTTAAGGGGTCAAATTTCAACGATTTGACCTTTAAGAACTCTACCAAACTCCTCCGACAATTTTGGGTCTAGACACTTGAAATTTTAGATATAGGTTCCTTGAACCTGGATCTAATTTAATAAAGTAATTTGAGCCCGAAACTATAAATTTTAAGGGGTCATAATAGGGGTCAAATTAAAACAAAAATTACTCTTTTTTTTTTTTTGCTCAGCATACACCTCCAAACACCCGGGCAACGCCGGGCTGAAATGCTAGTATATATATATATATATATATATATATATATATATATATATATATATATATATATCTTCTCTCTTCAAATGCCATATTATATGCTTCTTTGTCTTTTTTCTCCCTCTATTTTTCTCTTCAAATGATATATTATATCTTTCTCCCTTTTCGTTATCTTCAAATCATTTATTATATTTTTCTGTTTTCTTTATCTTCAAAGGAAAGAAATAGAAAAAAAGACGGAGTCAAATAGCCTCTCTCTTTTTTTCTATTTCTTTCCTTCTCTTTTCAAATCTTTTTGTCTCCCTCTCTATCGAAATGCTATATTATGTATATATCTCTGTCTCTCACTCCCTCTGAATTTCTATTTATGTATAATTTTTTTCTTTTCTTACCCCCTCTTATCTCTTCAAATGCTATACCTGTTTTTTTTTTGTTTTTCCAGATGATAAGCTACTTCTTTTTCTCTGTTTTCAATCTCTCTCCCCCTTCTCCTCCTCCTCCTCCTTCTTCAGATGCTATATTTCTCTTTTTTTCTTCATCTTTATTTTTTTGTTACTAATTCGAGATAAAATGACTACATGATGTGTTGTAACGTCATAAAACCAAACATGCAACCAAAGATTTCCATCTTGCTGTAGCAACACAGTTATGTTAGTGTGTAAACGAGTATTCAAAATTAAACATTCTACTTAAAATTAGTTTGTAAAAAAATGGGAAATTTCCTTAGAATTCAAGTTGCGTGTAATTGGTAAGTGCCAGTATCTAACGTCACAGTCATAAAGACCAAAATAATACATGGAAAACATGACACAGTGAGCTCGCAGTTTAAAATCTTTTTAGGTCTATCGCTCTCATGAGAAAGAAATGAATAAGGTGATAGAATGACTCGAAACTCATAATGGCAACTGACCAAAAGAATAGAATTGTAATAAGAACTTGAATATCAGTGAAACTTCAATAAATAGTGTTTTATAATGATGAATCTAATTTCATGCTAATCAGAAATATTTAGACTTAAAATAGTAAGTAGTTCTCATAATCTTCATAAAGAAACGATTCAAAGCGCCAACAAAACTGAGTTTTTATTATAGATTTATAAAAATAAAAGATACATAATGTTCAACAAAGGTTCATGTTTCTAATTTTCTTAACTTACAAAACTAAATTAATTTAATTGAATATAGTCTGCAGTACACTCTCGCATAAAACATAAAACAGATTCTTCTCTTTACACTTGTAATGATCATATTATAATTTGGAGAAGATATATGAGATCAACATATATACATAAATATCATATGTATATTTTTTTAGATATATACGCAAATATATTAAATTAAAGCCATACAAAACATTGGTATAAAACACTTCGAGTGCAATAAAATAGATCATTTCAATCAATTGTTTCTGTGGTGTTTGCTATATCCTCGGTTAGAGGAAAAAAAGAACATTTAAGTCAAGGACAATTCTTTATTGTTCTAGGAATCCTCGTCTTTTTCTCGTACGTAGAGAGATGGTGAGAATAACGATGCTGAATCTCATTAAAATCCGTCCTCGTATCAAATTTATCTTCTCAAGTAAATAAGGTAAAATTATTTCAATCCGTTTCGCCTTCCCAGAAGCCATGACTCAGTAGTGAATTTGCCCATCAGGTATTTTTCTTTTTATTTAAAAAGAGTGAGTGGGTATCGATCTTCTATTATGCACCCCTAGAGACAGAACACACTTGAGGAGTTGTCAAGTTGCAGGAAGACGACAGCGCCTATTCGAACCGGGCGTGTCTTCTCTTGATGTTGTGGACAGTTCGAAGACGTTTACTTAATGCTCTTGGAAACACTGGTTTTTGCGGCTTTCAGACTCGCTGTTAATTGGGGATGTGATTGGCAGTTATTTTATTTCCGAATGAGTCAGTAAATATTAGTCAATATCTATGCACACATCCGAAGCCATATAAATATTTCATGAATGTTATTATAACCAGTTTCTGCTGAGATTTTTACACAGAATATAAAAAAAACGTTTAATATTCCAATGCTTTACAGGAATGTGCAATATCATGTCTATAAGTTTTAAATAACTGTATATTACTGTAAGCATTAAACATTGCCCAAATATACAGCAGGAATTCAAAGATAAAATTTGAAAATATTTACATTTTCTTTTTTAATTAGAAATAAGGAAAACGTTTGGAATGTTGGTCTTGTAAGCATAATTACTGTAAACATCCTGAAAGAATTCTTAAATTTTCGCATTTATATAGATAGTAGCCTGAAAATGATTTAGCTTATTTCCTGCTAAAACTTAAAATGTCTGCAATTATCTAGTAAGAATGCGTATTATAAATGAACATTTTACATCAAATATATATATAAACATAATTTGATGAAGAATTTTCATTAATAAAACCAATTCTTATATAACTCCAGACCTGTGTTATTCATAACACCGTTCACTAATGATTAATGAAAGGGTGAAACACTAATGTCTGTAAGTGTTTAATAATTATTATAGAAAATTATATATATATATATATATATATATATATATATATGAAATTTATTTATACAAATATTGATGGCTACATATGTGCATACATGTTTCTGTAATCACCCGCGTTGGGGGATTACGTCTTCAGGCCAAGAACTATCGTCGAGAACTGATATTTCAAACACAAACATTTTCTTATTTCGTTTACAAAGTTAGAATGTAACATG
This sequence comes from Euprymna scolopes, assembly GCF_053919585.1. Taxonomy (NCBI): domain Eukaryota; kingdom Metazoa; phylum Mollusca; class Cephalopoda; order Sepiida; family Sepiolidae; genus Euprymna; species Euprymna scolopes. The sequence goes on from NC_136509.1 coordinate 42,103,958, forward strand.
GGTAGGAGTTATAAGCGGGGGGGGGAAATATTGTTTTAAATATCAGTGCTCGACGATAGTTGTTGGCCTGAAGACGTAATCCCCCAACGCGGGTGATTACAGAAACATGTATGCACATATGTAGCCATCAATGTTTGTATAAATAAATTTCATATACCTGCTCTGTTTACTCATTGAGCACTCTTTGGTAAACACATGTTGGTTCATTGGGTGTACTTCTAGGAAACTAAACTCTACTGGCTATATATATATATATATATATATATATACATATATATACATATATATATATACATATATATATATGTGTGTGTATGTGTGTGTGTATGTGTGTGAGAGAGAGAGACAGACAGAGAGAAAATGTCAATGTTCCAAATCCAAAAATGTTCATCTCACCGTTTATTTATCTCAGCATGTTAATATTTTAAATTTGGACAGCACCTGTTTCGTAACACTGAAGCGGTCATATAATTATTATGTAATTTTTGGAAAATTTTCGGCCCTGTCTCATCAGAAGAGTAAAAATATCAATTTAAAAAGAAAATACAATACGAATTTTGGCATGATTTTATACAAGAGTAGATACAATTGTTTTATGATACTTACGCCATATATATATATATATATATATATCTATATATATATATATGTATATATATATTTATATATATATATTTATATTTATATTTATATATACACACACCCATATATATATATATATATATATATATATATATATATATATATATATATATATATAGTAACTTGTGAAAATATATATTTCAACTAAGCTACACAGAATATTCAGCGTTTCATTTCATGAGAATTCGTCAGGCTTATGCCAGACATATCGATTTTTCATTATGTGCCCAAAGAGAAATGACGTTCTTGAGAAATTATCAAGAGGCAGAAAATTGAGAGCGTCTATTCGATCCGGGTGTGTCTTCACTTTATATAATGGGCAGTCCAGAGACGTTTACTTAATGCTATTGGAAACACTCTTTTTGTGGCTTTCAGTTTCGATGGTAATTGAGGAAGTAATTGCCCGTTATTTTATTTCTGAATGAGTCAGTGAATAGGATTCAATTGTCAGACATAAGACTGACGAATTCTCGTGAGAATGAAATACGGAATATTCTTTGTAGCTTTATAGCGATATATATTTTTAAAAGTAACTAGCACGCTCTACCTATATGTTGATCCATGTAAAAGTAAATACTGAAAATTTTTGAATAAAATTATGATTTATGTGATTAAATGAACTAGTCATATATATATATATATATATATGATTATATGTGATTAAATGAACTAGTCATATATATATATATATATATATATATATATACTTATGTACACACACACATATATATATATATACATGCAACACATACATATACATACATACATACATACATACATGTATACATATGCAGGGTGACTACAAAATGGACCCAAATCTCATTAGGCACCGTTACTTAGTATTTTGTCCGAATGAAATTAAACTTTGGTCATAACTAGTTTATTATATTCAATACATAACATCAAATCACTAGGGTATTTGGCCTTTTTTTCTCTGTTCTACAGCATATGTTCTGGATGGCCTCTATTTAGCTTTTGTTTTTTTGTGTCATCCTGTATGCATATATATATATATATATATATATATATATATATATATATATATATATATATATATACTTCAGAATAGTTTTTACTTAATAATCAGTTGTTATGGAAACGTGAGATTGTAGGTTTACAAAATATTACTGGCAGTAATATTCTATACGTTATCCCATCTCAACAAGAATTGTTCGATATGCAAGATAGAGCAAATAAATTATTATTATAATTGTAATTCAATGAATTTCAAAAAAACTCTCATTGAAATAAAATGAAGTGGTTGAGTTTCATATCAAAGAATGTTTATTATTCTAAGCAAGACAAAAACTTCTTTAGAAAATTAATCTCCTGAATCTATAGGGTTTCGATGTCTACCATCTCATCAGAGGAGAGAAAATAGTAGCAAATACTTATAAAGGTATGCATCCTATTTGCTAAGGTCAGTGAGACATTGAAAGTCAAAGTCAACATAATAAATTTATCAGAAGTCCTGTAGCAGGAGGATTTGTAGGAAACGGATATGAATGTTTTTTTAGATCCAGCTTGCTTGGTAAAATCCATGTTATACGTTCTTTACATCCGTTTGGTAATAAGATCCAAGTTATATATGCGGATTAACCAATATATAATTAGACTTTTTAATATCTATCTATTTATCTATCTATCTATCTATCTATTATATATATAAGTGGCTGAATTAGCTATATTGCAAATCTTTTTTTTAGGAGAAACCAGAGACACTTTTGCCCTCTCTTCATACTTAAATATAGGGGTTCCATATGATAATTGGCGGTTGCAATTTAACAAAAACTGTTTTTCTCCAAATAGATTGAGAGCTTAAGAAAATTGTCCGAATATAAGCAACACGAGTATTGCACATTTATTTACTTCGTTGCGAGTGTAATTACAGATACGCCTAAAATGATAACTAATATACTGGTTTTAGAACTCGGCTTGAACTAATCGTCACATGTAGCTACACAGACCAGCCATCATCAGAGGAAAGCTTTGTGTGAATGATCTATACTTGTTTAGAAGTCCACAGACAAGATTATACATGTAAGTACACACACACACACACGCACATATATATATATACACATATATATATATATATATATATATATATATATATATATATATATATATATATATATATATATATACATGTGCATGTCTCAAAACAAGAAAAAACATACACGTTAATATAATAGTAATAAACGAGTTTTACCTGTCTTGTATTGATCATCGAACGTCGTTGAAAAAACATCTAATTGTTCTAAATGTTTTTCATAATTTATTTTTATGTTACATCTGTTTTTACTTTTGTCTACACTGTATTTCATTATTATATTATATATAACTACACACACATAGGTATATAACTGATATAACTGATAGGTATACAACTGATGATCCCTTGAAAAATAAATTATTGGTATTATAGTAAATTCGAGAGCGAGTTGATGCAGTGATTGCAGGTGATTAAATGACTTACTGACTAGATGGTTTTCTAACGAATGATAAAAAATATTTTTTGTATAGTTTTAAAGGTTAAAAACTTCCAAGACTATATATATATATATATATATATATATATATATATATATATACATACATATATATATATACATATATATAAATAAGGGAGTAGTCACCAACAATGTGTATTTTTTAACATTATTTTATTATCCGTGTCTTGGTTTTTCATTGAGAATTATGTTTGGATCATTGTAATAATGTTTTTAAGTCATTGAAATCGTTTTTACGCGTGTTTCAGACGGTCTGTGATGCGTCCTCGTCAGAAATTATTTTCAAATGTGTTGGAGATTTAAAAATGGCGATTTTCGTAGTTAATTTGAAGTTTTTCCAAGGGGTGGAGGCTTGTAAGTGTTTATTATTCATTGGTATACTGAATTTTTATTGCTCTTTTATTGGGCTTGTCCAGGGAGACGTTGACCTGGCTGTAGTCGCTATCTCTTTCTGAAACAGATAGATAGATGTTTATGATGCAAGGAAAAAGAAAAAGGGGAGTAGATGATATATTTATTTTATTCTGTTTACTTTTGGTGGCACGAACTTTTAATACTTAACCGGAAAACCAGATAGCTTATCGCCTCACTGAAGTAAAATGGTTTGTTCAGGGCGTACCCGTGAATAGTTCTTCATTGGAAGCAAAATTACAATGTGTACCTGTACACTGTACATATGTATATCGATATAGTTTTTTTTTTTTTTAAATATTCGTGCTGCAATTTCTGCTGGAAGCTCGAAAGATTACTGCCTCATTGTAAACAGAAAAATGACCACATCTTTTTATCACTTAAGCAAGTTAATAGCGCGTAGGAGATTATAGCACTAACTCCAGAATTCTTCTGGAAGATTTTGATAAGGCAAGCAGGTATACTGAGGAGAATAATTTACTTCTTACAACAATTACCATAAAACGTAACCTAAAATTAACCTTGATGAGGGAAGTTTAATAGGTCAACATCTAAAAGTGACACCATTTGCCCAAATTTTAATTTCGAAAAAATAAACTTGTTGAAAACACAAGCCTACTTGAATTTTAAGGTATGAAATTGCGATTGTACATTACTGGAGCATTACATATAAAACGCATTTAAACGCCAGTTAAGTGCATAGTAGAACTACGGGATAGGGTGGCACTAGAATGCGTTTTTCTCCGGTTGTGTTTAACACAATTTTGAATACGATGTTATTTGGGCCCCTGGTTACAGTATTTACCCGGCTTCACGGTGTTGTTTAGAATGTTATTTGGTTATATAGCAGTGTATTGTATCCTGTAGTGTATTTTGTTACTAATTTTTAATGCCGTATCACGAGTTTCTACTGTATATTGATACAATTACTAATTATTAACTATACCATTACACGACTCTCCAGCCGAATGTATATGGATAAATATTAAAGTTGCTTATTATCTTCACATTGCACGAAACTTTCAGACAAAGGTCTCCAATATAATATTAAAACTTTTGGCGTAACGATTCATTTCTTTGCTAAAAGTTTAAATTGCCTTCTTGCACTACCACTATGATCCGTATAAATGCGTCGATATCACAAAGTAGGCAAAAAAGTTTAATTTTTGATATAAAAAATGTAAAACAATACGTCTGGATGAATGTCCGTCATTTTTGATAAACGGCAATGATTTTTCCCTTACAAGTAAGTACGTTATAAATATGTGTCTTCTACATTTGTTATGGCACCGTATACAATCTACATACACACATTCATAAGCAGTTTTCTTTTTCTAATCGAGCTAAAACTCAAGTAAGACTAAATAAGCGTCGAAGTTTACATCAACTAATATGCAGCAATATGAAGTATTCTTCGTATGGAGTGTCATTTAAATATATGCACATTGAGAAGCCACATACTTGCTTAATTTTTTCGTACATGAATCTAATATATCTTAATTAAAAGACGCTACAAACTCTTCGAAAACGTATCGTAATAAAACAATTATCTTAAAGCTTTGAAACATGTTATTTTCGCGAATCTTATTAACTATGATTAGAAGACTTCATTTCTATCTAATTATCCTAGTATATTACTGTTATCAATCTATGTTCATATTTTGGAACGGGAAAAGATCCAAAAAATAAATAAAGATGTATGTATCCAGATTGCGAATGATAATTGAAATATTTGATTATTTAATAAAATCGCGTATCTGGCCGTGGGAAAACTAGGTTATCGTGATAATGTGTATGCTTACTTAAATAGCTTTATTGATGTATGCAATGAAACCGTTTTACTCATCAAGGAATTTATAGCAACTACGTGATAACAACACGACTGATAATCGGATTTTGTGAAGTTCGAACCGAGATCGTTCCACAAATATTTTCACTTCGGGATGTTGGCAACTTTCACGTGATTCAGCCCAGGGGTAGCTGATGGCTTTCTTGAAAATATAATAACTAGAAAAAAAAAACCTTCTACTCATAAACATCTAATTTATACGAAAGAACAGTAAATGGTACTCAACAACTGCAAACCTAGGAGCTAAAGAACAACTGCGGTCGACGAGGTGGAATTCAGATAGAGCGGACAACCCTGACTAGCCCAATATAGAATTTCCATTCGCTTTACAATCAAGAACAAAAGTAGAAGAAATGTATTGATATATGTCTAGTAGAATAATATTTATTTCCGAAGGATTATATGTATTTAAACACTGACGATTTGATTGCATTTCTAGATCATTTATATATATATGTATATATATATATATATATATATGTGTGTGTGTGTGTGTGTGTGTGTGTGTGTGTGTGTGTGTATATATATACTAGCAGTCCTCTAGTACAATTTTATTTAACTTATACAAATTGTGTTGCTGTTATTGTAGCGATAATGCTCTATTGATTATTATATTGAACTAAATATATATTAGTGGAATCAAAACTATATGTATATATATATATATATATGTATATATATATATATACTAGCAAACGTACGCGTCGTTGACTGGGTTCAAAAACAGCCTACAGAAAATGGACTCTGATTCATGAAAGTATGATAGGTTATGAAAAGGAAGGGTTGTAAAGAGATAGCTTCGAATTTGGGGGTATAAAACCCCAAGCAAAATATGATGAAAGTAAAAATAAAAAAAAGATAACCCCCATAATTTATTACACCATACCTGTTCGCACTAAAACACTTATCACAATATTCTGTGAATCTATATTAAAAAAAACCTTGTTAAACTTTGTAACATATTTCCATTCTATGGAGGTCAGGCGCGAACGAACACCCCATAATTTTATTATACGATATTTCTTCAAACTGAAACATATTTATCAAAGTATACTTACGCAGATAGTTATGAAAAGTCTTTATTAAATATGTGCCTATTTCCATTCTGTGGAGGCCAGGCGCGAACGAAGACCTCACAATTTTATTATACCATCCCTATTTAACTTAAAACATATTTATCAAAGTATTATTATGTACATATATATATATTTATATATATATATATTTATATATATATACATATATATATATATATATATATATATATATATATATATATAAACACTTGTAAACGTTTTCTTTTAATTTTTAAATTTTTTTATTTCTATATTTTGTGGACCAGGGGCGAACGCAGACCCCTAAATTTTAATGAACCACCGTTCTGCAGGATCAAACATACCCATTCCTGTGTCACGATGCATCTTCTATCATTATATGTAATCAGTTTTTTAAAATAATAAACCGTATAGGAGCCTATTCGTGACCACACACACACCCACACACACACACACACACACCCACACAGATATTCAGCCTTATATATATATATATATATATATATATATATATATATATATATATATTTATATATATATTTATATATATATATATATTAAAATGTTCACATTTGTATTTTTAATAAATCGTTTGATTTTTTCGAAATATGATATTCAGGTAAAGAGATAGGAAATTGAGATGTCCGTAAATTTCAATCAAGACTAACAGTTTACCCCGGTGTTCATGTATCACCGATCATTAGCAATTTCTAAGTATTGCATTTGGCGATATTCTGATGAGACGGCAGTAAAGTGACACCGGTAATTGCGTTTCATTATCTACATAGATTTATCTACTAAGATAACAAGCCGCATCACAAGAACGCTTAATTTTATTTCATGCAGATGTCGTATTAGTTATTACAGCGCAAATTCTTCACTTAATATTCGTCTATACCTAATATATGGCAGTGATTTTAAAAGTAAAATAAAAACGACTTTGATGCCATCAGCTAGAATCGAAACCGTAACATATACCGCGAAAGTCTCGTTCCCTACCGATGCATATATATATAGAGGGAGATAGATGAGAAAGGTTATTAAACTATTGAAAGAATGCATTGAATTATATTGTCACGGGGTCTGATACTACATATAATTTTATTTAAGTAATTTTCCGAAAAATATAAGTTTGAAAAAAAAAATAGAACTGTATATATTTGTATTTGAGCATAAGTAAGGCTAACGGTCGAACGATGCTGGGTTTCGAAAGAAATAAGAGCTGATAAATAAAGTTGCATTGCTTTCAAAATAAAGAAAATTATACAATAATAGGGTTCTATCCTTCATGAGTAATGTTTTATATAAGCACCGCCATTAAATTGACATTACATCTCCGACATCACTGAAACACAATAAAGCACATAAATTCATTGATTATTGCTCTAATGATGATTAAATACCTACATACACTAGTGTTTCATCGTGTCGGGAATCATCAGTGCAGGATGTCACGATTAAATCGGTCGGAGAATATATATATATATATATATATATATACAAAAGTGAACGTGTCTGTCTGTCTGTCTGTCTGTCTGTCTGTGTGTCTGTGTGTCTGTCTGTCTGTGTACATTTCCCTACGCAATAGCTCTGTCAATTTTTAGTCTATAGACTCGAAATTTGAAATACCGCGTACTAAGATTTGGGAAAATCGATGTGACGGGTGTCAGCCAGAAATTTGGCTGTTAAGGGGTCAAATTTCAACGATTTGACCTTTAAGAACTCTACTAAACTCCTCCGACAATTTTGGGTCTAGACACTTGAAATTTTAGATATAGGTTCCATTACCCTGGATCTAACTTAAGAAAGTTATTTGAGCTCGAAACTATAAATTTTAAGGGGTCATAATAGGGGTCAAAGTTTTAAAAAATTAACCATTTTTTTTTTGTTTTTTTGCTTTTTTTGCACAGCATGCACCTCCAAACACCCGAGCAACGCCGGGCACCCCTGCTAGTATATATATATATATATATATATATATATATATATATATATATATATATATATGAGAGTTCAATGTAGAAACGTTATTTTAATTTGAATAAAACAAAATACGCATCAAGTGCCCATGAAAGCCAAATCGCAACATAATATTAGGAAAATAAACAAATATTTTACTTGTTTGAAATTTATCACAAATATACTTCGAAGGTAGCCTTCATCTTCAGTGTGTTCTTTGTTTTTTTTTCTTTTTCTTCTTTCTTGCCATGTTGTTAATTTGTAGAAAGGAGTCTGTATAGAGCCGCGCGTTGTATCTGGCGGTTGTATTTTGAATTGTTTGAACTGTGCACGTGTAACGCGAGAATAACATCAAAGAATGAGAGTTCAATATAGAAACGTTGTTTTAATTTGAATGAAATAAAATACGCATCAAATGCGCTTAGAACCAAATCACAACTTAATATTAGGAAAATAAACAACATTTTTACTTGTTTGAATTTATCACAAATATATTTCGAAGGTAGCCATCATCTTCAATGTGTTCTTTGTTTTTTTTTGTTTTCTCTTTTTCTTCTTTCTTGCCATGTTGTTAATTTATATATATAATATGTAATATATATATATATTATATATAATATGTAATATATATATATATATTATCGCTATGTAAATACTGAATTTAAACTTGTTCGAAAACATTCTTTATTCCGTTTTCTTGACTTCCATCTACCGTAAACCTACGTTCAGTGGGCTTTACACACGTTGGGACTCTTTTTACCCCATCAAACAAAAATATAATCTTATCAACACCCTTATCCATAGAGTCTGTATGGTATGTTGAGAAACCAAATTCAGCGATGAAGTAAACTTTATTACCAAGACTCTTTGCAATAATGGTTTTCCATTGCAAATCGTGGAATCTACAGTTCGAAATAAAATTTCTAATTTCAATAAAATTAAACAAATATTTGTTGACAAATGCCCTTATCTACCTACGCCATCCTTGGCTAGGTAATATTAATGAAAGATTTGCCAAGCAAATTTCTTCTGTCGTGCAACAATGTTACTTTGCATCAAATACTGTGTTGTTTTTTCTTGTAAACCCATTTAGTCTTCAATTTATAAAGACGTTCTTCCCCCCACCCCCACCATAACAATTATATTATTTATTTATTTATGTAAATGTAGTTGCGGTGTGCGCTACGTCGGGCGAACGTCTCAAAGATTAGACAATAGGGTAAAACAACATGCTCCATCCAATATTCGAAATGGAAACTACCTACCTTCGGACGGTTTGAACAATACCCATGGCTCATCTATAGGAGAGCACATTATAAATATTGGTATTTGCGCTTCGAATTTTAGTGCGGACTTTTTTCCATCCTTAACAAGTCGCACTCTCTTTACAATCTCCAAAGTCTAGAAACTATATATATTAAAACTCTGAAACCTTCTCTTTGCAAACAAAATTAGAATCTCTTAGGGCTTAATCTAGTTTCTATTTAATAATTACCCCCCCACCTTTTAATTTTTTTGTATACATATATTCCCGCGTGCTTTTTCATCTCTGATTCATTGTCCGCCCCCTTTTCTTTTTAAAACGTAATTAAGTTCGATTTTAGCTCTGTCGAGCGAGCTTCGAAACCGGTCAGCTAAAGCATTCATTTTTATTTTTTAATTTCACAATCTAAAATAAGAATGCTTTCGAACAAGTTTAAATTTGGTCTTTACATAGCCATAATAAAATTGTGTACCCCTCAAAAATATTTAAATATATATATATGCATATATGTATATATATATTTATCCTTGCTAATGAGGTCAGGTATGGCTTCTGTTGCAGAGTTCGAATCTATCGACAGGTGTTGATCGTGACACTCTGCACCGATGATTACCGAAAAGATAAAACACTGGTGTCTCTAGGTATTCAATCATTATTACAGTAAACAATTCTATCAGCCCTTTTTAAGAAAACTTGTTTCTTGTCGTCGAGTGCTTTCAATTGAAATAAGTCGGTCCATTTTGCTCTTATGTGCAGATCATCATGTAAAGATTAGATCATTGACAGACGCAGAAAAAACATTTGAATAATAAATGTTTAAATTTCTACAGTATTTCTACTGGGTTAATAGTGGCCGAATGGATTGCGGCCTTGCTAATGAAGCCAGAGATGACTCCTGTTGCCGGGTTTGAATCCATCCAGTGGTTTTAGTCATGTCTGTAGGGATTTTATAAATATTATAGTAAGTAACTATATATATATATATATATATATATTAATATATATATATGTATATATTAATATATATGTACATATATATTAATATGTATATATATATATATTAATATATATATATATATATATATGTATATATTAATATATATGTACATATATATTAATATATACATATATATATATGTGTGTGTGTGTGTGTGTGTGTGTGTGTGTGTGTGTGTGTTTGTATTAAAGAGATACCTAAATTTTTATAACTAAAGATGTGAGAGTTGTCTCAGGTTATGTAAATAAATGATCTCCGGGTCATTAATTTTTTTTGTTTTTTGCTGTAAATACCTCATTGGCAATCTATGCAAAAGTCGAGCTTTGTATTGGCAACGGAATACTGAAAAACTTCTTAATTTCACCTAAAATAGCGCAGCGTAAGCATGGAGAATGCTCTGGCTTTTGTAGTTGTTTTGTTTCTTTGACTTTTCGAACGAGAGCTGCTAACTAAGCGAGTAGAACTAATGGCGCGTCGGTGCGCAAATATTCCCTCCCCCTTTCCCCTTTCTTCTTTTTCTCTCACTTTCTCTATCTTTTTCTCTCGCTTTCCCCACACGCTGTCTATCCCCGCCCATGCCTCAATACGCTAGAGTGAGGATTTACGTGCCACTTTGCTCTCTCAGCCAGAAGAGTTGGACCTAAGGTGGTCGTGTCAAAGTAGATCGATTATCATCTGTTTGATTACACGGTATCGATCAGAAACTGTGATCGCAGGAGACCTCTGCAGTGAATACAGTCGTTTCCCGCGTATCATCTTTTACTGCATTAATAGCTTTTTTCTTTCTTTTTTTCTTTCTTTTTTTTCTTTTTTATTGTTTTTTTTTTTTTTTTTTTTGCTCTCATTGCTTACGCCTCTCTGACATTTTCTACCTTACATTTCATGGAATAGGAATTCCATAGCAGTCTTCAGAAATCCTTTTTTCTTTTGCTAGTATTATATTTACAACTTCTCGCTTCTTACGCCTATGTAATAATTACACAATAGCTATCGGCCCTATTTTACTTTAGGCTTCTGACATATCGTCGCATAAACCAAGATAATTTATCTCAACTGAAGAAAGATTTATTAAAGTTTACAAATTCAAGTCCAGATTGAAAACATCGTAATACCATAAAGTTTTAGACGATTGCATGGGGTTTAAAAAATGTATACAAATAATTTATATTAATCATTATGCAACACTCATAATAGAAATTGCTATTCGTACTTAAGTGTGATTTCTTTCTTAAGCTTGTCTTAGAGAGACAATTCTTTTATGTTTTAACGTTTATGAATACAAAACAAACTCCAGTTAAGTTCCTAATTGATTCACACTTTATTTAGTATAAAACGTTTTCGTACTCCAAAATACATGCGCATAAGTTATTTGCCTTGCATTGTAAATTATCCGCCCTAAAAAAGAATATGTGTTAATTATACCAGTTTTTCCCCCTGTAAAAATCATAAGCAATGCCTGGGAAGAGATAAACACATTATGACTTTTGTTAAGTTAAATAAACTATTGATAATTCCTCATATTAATATTCCTAGTTCCTCTCTGTCGGCGTTGCTCACATTTGCTTGATTCAGATATCATTTACTTAGTTAGTAATCATAAATCACAAAAACCTAAACCAGTAAAACAAATTTTAAAAATAACCCATTAAAGTAATTGCTGTAATTATGTTAGTCACTACAATACATACATATTAACTATTTGATAAAGTGAAAGATCCTGTCTGAGAATGGATTACCCATTCTATGAAAAAATATTAGTAAGCGATAAACAATGGGAAAAGTAAGAAAGTCTTTATGCTACGACATTCCAGGTACATTTTAGTAGCAATCACATATTCTCCAGTATTTAGAGCGATTCGCGAGTAAGTGAAAATGCTGAAGGTCTGCGCGAATTTTGTCCCACGATGCTCAGAGAAAATCAGAAAGTAAGACCTGTTAGTAGGCATTAAGACCCTTATTATTCTCCCTATTATCTAGCCTTTGCTTCCTTTTAGTTATTCCATAAGCCCAAGAAAACTTCAAATGGTGTCATTTTAGAGAGTTGAGGAGATGAAAGGAACTGTAACGAGAATCATTAATATGCTTACACAAAATGACCTAAATGGTGCCTTCCAGGAGGTGTTAGTGCATTGCAATCGGGGGTGATTAATTCGATGGGGACTAGAATTTCATATGCATGCTATCAATAACAGTGCCTACACGGAAAATGTCTGAAAAACATTGAAACCACATCGTCTATGTTAGATCTACTATAATAACTAACAAAAAAAATTGTTTTTATAATAATTAACGCCGTTGTCTACACTGATTAAAATATCATATTTAAGCGTATCTTACGATAGGGCGGCACTGGAATCAATGCTATTATCATTATAAAAATGTTTTAAAATATAATAACGCAATGGGTTCCGCCAATAGACTTTTGAAATATAAACATATAATACGTGAATCTACCGCATAATTACATAGTTAGGGTGCGTCTTTAAAATAATATTCGGATCTGTTTGACTTATGAGTCGTTACCAATCGTGATGCATTATTGTATGATATGCCTATCTAGTTACTTAGATAAAAAGTGCAAATATTATATTACAAGTAAAAAATGGATCCACACAGTAAATGCCCCATAACGCTGAACAAGCTTCTCAGCTCGAAGTTAAAATTAACAAGAGAAACTTGCATGCACCCCCCGTGAGAGCTCAATGAATAGCGCATAAAACATGAAACAGTTCAGCATTTGCTCCTACAGATTTAGCCCCAAAGTCCCTAGGGGAGGTCAAATCCTGATGAAAAAAAACAAAACAAACAAACAGTGCATTTTTGTGCCTTAACAAGGAAAATTTAAGTTCTGCACCAGGCAAAAAAGAAATGACTAATCTATAATTTTCCTCCCCCACCATTAGGCCCCAGAAGTCCCCAAGGCTTTAACCTATTTAAATTTGAGTTCAACACCATGCAAAACTGCTAAATAGACATACAAAGAAAATTTTGGACAAATATGGTAAAATACTCTAAAAAATGGAGTGCTTTTATTAGCTCTAAAAGAGCCGCTGGGGCACACCAAAGAGTTATCACGAAGTATAGACAAACAAAATTATATAATAATAAGTTACTTATTCAGAAATGTAATAATAATTTACTTATTCAGAAACTTTCATAAAGATTCAAGGCATCATTATTTTTAAATAAACACAAACTGGCGGGGCACTTCTATCGATCCAGTAGATATCTCACTGCTGATGCAATTCTCTATTTATATAAGAGCCAGGTACGTCCAATGATGGAGTACTGTTGCCACATTTGGGCAAGAGCTGCTAGAAAGGACATGTCCTGCCTGGATAGAGTTCAAAATAGACTTAGTAGCCTCATAGGGGATATCCTTTTCTCTTCCCTGAAACCTCTTTCTCACAGAAGAGATATGTTCTCTGCGTTATCGTTATTTTCATGGCAGGTGCTCAGCTGAGCTCCAATCTATGCTCCCATCGCCAAACATTCACAAGAACACGCGTCTAGCAGGAAACACTATCAATAATTTCCCCACTCTTTACCTGTGTCTAAACCTAAACGTAGAGTCCATGAGCAAAGCTTCTTTCTTAGAAGTGCACGCCTATGGAATTGTCTTTCGTTTTCCTGCTTTCCAGCTGACTACAATATGTTTGTCTTCAAGTCTAACGTAGAAAGGGTTTGATGAGCCGTTCTATATAGGTTAAGAAATTTACCGAAATTCCATTACTAACGATTACTATATTGTCCAATTTATAGTGTACACTCTTTAACCCTTATCCTCGAGTAGTCTCTTGGCCTTGATAAGTGTTGATGACTATGTAAAAAGAAAAGTTTCAATTTTAGCAACTTTAACCCGTAAGGCACCCATAGGAGAGCAATCGGAATTTTCCCGGAAAATCCGTTGTTATTTTTTTTACTCATATCATGTTTAATGTTGTACAAAATTTCAAAAATTTCCAAGGCGTAGTTATTGAAAAAAGTGTGGACAGACGAGCGGACAAATGGACGAACGGACTAAGGTGAATTTACAGGTGCATCCTTCTTTTTGTCGGAGAACCAATAAATTAATACAGCTATTTCTTAGTTAAATTAGGCTTTTTACATTTTATGACAGTGTTTTTAGTACTATTCACACAAAGTTTCGGCCAATATAAACTCTGACCATCTTCACGCATATCTGTCGAACTCAAGAACCTGCAAGAAATTTCGACAAAATTCTTTTATTAAATTATCCACTTGTGTATCATGCTCTCGATTCGTCAGTTATGATCGGATAAGAATTCTTAAACAATTCGTAATTGTATTGTTACTATTGTCCGCAGTTAAAAAATGTCAATTAGAACTGAATTTTATGGAGTATATTATCCGTTACGCATGATTCACATGAATTAGGTTGGATGGTTTCTCGGCTGAAACGTTGTGAAAATAAAAGCCAATATAAGAATAATAATCTGAATCATCTAAATAATAAATAATGTTTACTCTCAACCTCATCTAAAAAAATTTCATTTATATTGGGTATCACATTAAATAACTTATAATTCATAGAAAATAAGTACCTTTAAATACAGGCGACAAATATAATTACAGTATAATGTTGGCAAAAGTTCAATCTGATGATTAATTATCCAGACATCTTTGATAAAATTATACTTTCTTTAATGTAACATGCAGATAAGGTAACTTCGTGAATATATATATATATATATATATATATATATATATATATATATATATATATATATATATATATATATATATATACTAGACTACCCGTGACCCGTTGGGTCAGTATGTTATATTAGCTATGGAATTCATGTATGAATGTGATACTTGTGACGTAAAGAAAATGGTGTTTTCTTGAAATAACAGAAACATGTCTATGCAAGTATATTAAGATGAAAAAAATATAGATAGATTTCTGTAAGTCGTTCTGTTTATCATAATTGGTTATTTCTGAAAATAAAATTTACAGTTACTGAATTACAAGTGGTTGGTCATACTTATAGGTAAATGTGCACTGAACAGATACCATAATACTGATTATAGTTAAATTAAAAATTTGATATATCTGCTTTTATTATTTTACGTCGTTTATTTTTTTTATTGCGTTTAAGTTATATTCAACACACTCTTCCCATGTTAAATAAAAATTTCGGAAAAATAACGTTAATATTTCAGCGTACCAATTGTTCTTTTGTTTTTTGTGTTTTTTTTCGTTTAAATTATTCAAATAAATTATTGTTAATACTGTCTGCTTTTTTTAAGTCGTTCATTTCTGTATTACGTTTCAGTTATTTTAAACCCACTCTTCCCATGTTAAATAATAATTTCGAAATAATAACGTTAATATTTCAGTGCGCAGGGCACGCGCGAATATGCGCACGTGGATGGCGTAAACCGGAAAGTGAGTTACATACATTGTTACAAGGTCATTTAATTTTTATAATTATATATATATATATATATATATATATATATATATATATATATTGAATAAATAGTTACATAGAACTACTGCTGTAATAAAATATATTGAAATTATTTTTCAAGATTAAATTTATTTGTGAAATAGAGTAAATTTTTATATATATTAAGACACTGATAAATAGACAATAATGCAATGTTATTATTATTATTATTATTATTATTATTATTATTATTATTATTATTATTATATTAAGTTCATAATAAATTTTTAATATATAAAAAAAGTTGAGTCACATTTCTTTATACTCTGATTTTTTTTTTCTGGTGCGTTTTTATAATCTCAACATTTACAATGCTAATTTCTGATACAATGGATTTACATTTGACCCATTCCGGATTTTCCTGATCTAGATTTTACCGTGATTCTCCTGGGATTTTAACCATATCCTTTTCATCTATTTTTACCGTTTCTTGCTTTCTTACTCTCTAATATTCATAAACTGTCACTAAATGTTAAATAATTTTCCTTACAATTACGATTTATTTCATGTGGTTTGTATGCATGAAAAATGTATTGTATATATTGCAAACTTCTTCCCTCTGATGCGAAGATTTGAATTGTTTGAAACTTCAAGGAATAAGGCCGATTATGTTTATTTGGACACCTTGTCGAACAAGTAACATATATACTTTCTTTACATATTACTAATGTTTTTTTTAAAGATTTAAATAAGTTTTTGTAACACGATTTTTACAATATATATATATATATATATAAATATGTATATATATGTATTTATATATATATTTATATATATATATATATTTATATATATATTTATATTTATATATATATATGTATATTTATATATATTTATATGTATATATATGTATATTTATATATATTTATATATATATATTTATATATATATATTTATATTATATATATATTTATATATATATATATATTTATATATATATTTATATTATATATATATATATTTATATACATATTTATATTTATATATATTTATATTTATATATATATATTTATATATATATATATTTATATATATATTTATATATATATTTATATATATATTCATATATATATATTTATATATATATTTATATATATATTTATGTATATGTTTATATTTATATACATTTATATATATATATTTATATATATATTTATATTTATATATATTTATGTATATATATTTATATAAGTAGGTTGTAGTTTGCTTGAAGCATTGTTGAAGAAAATTATAAGGTAAAATTAAAAGCCAAGAACAATGCGAGATTTTTTTTTTATATAGAGTAAAATTAAATGCAAACAAAAGAAATAAAGTACTTTTTTTTGTTGTTTGTTTTTTCTTTTTCACGCAAATTTTAACTCTAAACAACAGTAATTTTTTTTTTCTGTTGTATTCAATGGTGATATAAATCTCAATATATTTCAGACTTATTAGTCCATTTTCAAGAGAAGACAGCGGAAGAGTGTTCAAAATTGGAAAAGTAGCCGCAGAGTTTGCCACGTGATACCGCGAAATATAGAACAAAAAATGACGTTAGGAGAACGTTAAAATAAATCAGTTGATCTTTGAAATACTTGTTGCGTTTGTGAATCAAGGGAGATGACTATTCACGCAAGGTTTTTTTTTTTTTTTTTTAATTATTGTTTTTCTTATGTTTTAAACTTATATTATAAAAGCGGAGCTCAATTCCAGTCTATTGTTTAGGGTGGGAGTATTTTTTGAAATAATTAAAGATTCGAGGATACGAAGTTGACTTATGTTTCTTGAAGAAGCAAGAATGTTGATGTGAAAATCTGGTTCTGAATTAATGCAAGTGCGAATATGTTTATAGAACGACGAAGCAGTAGTGTTTAAGTGCTCTTTAATGCGGTAATGAAGCAATCTGGTAGTGCTTCCGATGTAAGATGCACTGCATTTAGCGCATTGTAGGTCGTAAACAACGTGGTTCTTAAAGCATAAACCTGTGTGTGATATTGGGCAATTAGAGAGTGAACAAGGGGAAGGTGTATGCGATGGATGTTTTCGGTTGAGCTGTTGTCTTAAAGTAGATCCAGTGTGGATGAGTTGAATGTTGAGCCCCTCGCTGCGGATGGCTTTTCGGATTGAAGATGAGATTTTGTCACTGAGGAAGGGTAGTTTTAGAAAACAATTGTTAGAGAAGGGTCGGGTGTTGCGTTTTTTCTTTTTAAGTGAGGATAGGATCGTATTAGGGTAGCCGTTTAGTGAGAGGGTCTGTAGGAAATTGTTAGTGTGTGTATGTTTGTCGGAGATGTTAGTGCATTTGTCTTGTATGCGTGAGATTTCGGCATGTGCGTAGTTTAGTTTGTCCTTGAGAGGTAGCGCAGATTTGAAATGTACGAAGAGGCGTTTGCTGGCGGGTTTTCTGTAGAATTCAGTGCATATGGCACCATTTTTTTTTATTTGTATTTTAAAATCAAGTAGAGAAAGAGATTCCGAAGAGTCTGGGTGTTCTATAGTAAATTTTAAGTTTGGGTCTGCGTTATTGAATTTGTGGAAAATGTTAATAGCTTCTTCGCGGGAGTATGTGATAATTAAAATGTCATCGATATATCTAGTAAAAAGGAGATAAGAATAGCAGGTACTAAGGGTGTGTCTTTTGAGTTTGTCCATATAAGCAATGGCAAGAATACCGGATAGACTGGAGCCCATGGGTAGTCCAGATACTTGTTTGAACGTGTTTTGTAGGAAAGGAAAGTAAGTGTTGTCTACTATAATACGGAGGAGTTGTAAGAGATCTCCTGGAGTAATTCCGAAGCATTGTGGGTTTTTAGATGCTATAATGTCTGCCATGAGATTAATGGCTGGATGTGCAGGAATGGAGGTGTATAAAGAAACGACGTCTAGGCTAAATGGGTATCTGTATAGTTTGAGTAGATGGTGTGGTAGATCGTTGAGTCTGTTAATTACTTGGTTGGAACTACTAACATGGGCTGGGAAGGTAGAGAGTAGAGGTTTAAGTAGGCGGGATATTAACCAAGAGATTTTATAAAGGGGACCGTTAACGCTTGAAACAATGGGTCTGATCTGTGTGTGTGTGCTATTTTTGTGGGTTTTAATAAGGTGATAAAAGGTAGGTAATTTGCTGTATTTAGTAATAAAATTTAGTCTGTGTTGTTTTGGGAGATTTCTTTTAAAACAAATTTGAGACCATGTCTTGTTAATGTTGTTCTCAATACGAGCAGCAGTGATATTATGTGCTGGGGTGTAAAGGTCGGTATTGGAAAGATGCTCTATAGCAAGGTTGTTATAAGATTCCTGTGATATAACGCAAAATTCTCTGCCCTTATCACAGAAAAAAAAAGTTACTGTTGTTTAGTGTTAAAATTTGCCTGAAAAAGAAAAAACAAACAACAAAAAAAAGTACTTTATTTCTTTTGTTTGCATTTAATTTTACTCTATATAAAAAAAAAATCTCGCATTGTTCTTGGCTTTTAATTTTACCTTATAATTTTCTTCAACAATGCTTCAAGCAAACTACAACCTACTTATATCCCTCAGTCTCAGCCAGACAGAGTTTGCACTCATGAAGAGCATCTTCAAAACTACGGAAAAACGCGCTAGAGTCAACTGCCAAATCTACTTTTTGAAAAAATGCCGTAAAAACAAAATTATTCCTAACACAATCAGGAACATAAATCTGCCAACATGTTTCCGTTTTCTACACACTTCACGACAATTTATATATGACTATTGCTTCAAAATAATCATTAAGCAACACCACCGGACTCTACATGGCCATATTAATTTAGTCAAGAACCTCCGGAATTCACTCACTTCATCTACCCCTAACGGTCATTCGCTAAACAACATCCAATCTCTGATCGACCGCGCATACCATTCCAGCTTCAACAATGAACAGAAACGTCTCATACGCAAATTTACTTGGCTTAAACAGAAAACTAATAAACCGGTCTACAACAGACACATACATAATTCACAGGATTCTTCCACCGACAAGTCCCTTAAAGATCATCTTCTCGTAACTGACCTCACTAACTCTCTTTCCACAACTGAAACGGATCTCCTTTCACTTGGCCCTAAGTTTATCACCACAATGAAACTGACGGATAAAGCTAAACTCAACATAGAAACGCAGTTCTGCAGAACTGCTTACCACCTTAAATGGCTGCACGCTTTTGCCCCGCACGATAACAAGGACACCCCCTCAACCTCTCAGGTAATCACAACACCTCTTTTCCTGTTTTTCAGCTTGATCACCCTTTATACCCACCTCCTAATAATATTCCATTAGATCTAAAACTTTCAAGGTTAAAGCATAAAATCCTCAGAATACTTGAACGCGAACAACACCATATTACCCCCAATCTTACCAGGAACCAATACCTCACCCTTAAATCCCTTAAAGACAAAGATTTAGTTTACTTACCCTCTGATAAGGGCAGAGAATTTTGCGTTATATCACAGGAATCTTATAACAACCTTGCTATAGAGCATCTTTCCAATACCGACCTTTACACCCCAGCACATAATATCACTGCTGCTCGTATTGAGAACAACATTAACAAGACATGGTCTCAAATTTGTTTTAAAAGAAATCTCCCAAAACAACACAGACTAAATTTTATTACTAAATACAGCAAATTACCTACCTTTTATCACCTTATTAAAACCCACAAAAATAGCACACACACACAGATCAGACCCATTGTTTCAAGCGTTAACGGTCCCCTTTATAAAATCTCTTGGTTAATATCCCGCCTACTTAAACCTCTACTCTCTACCTTCCCAGCCCATGTTAGTAGTTCCAACCAAGTAATTAACAGACTCAACGATCTACCACACCATCTACTCAAACTATACAGATACCCATTTAGCCTAGACGTCGTTTCTTTATACACCTCCATTCCTGCACATCCAGCCATTAATCTCATGGCAGACATTATAGCATCTAAAAACCCACAATGCTTCGGAATTACTCCAGGAGATCTCTTACAACTCCTCCGTATTATAGTAGACAACACTTACTTTCCTTTCCTACAAAACACGTTCAAACAAGTATCTGGACTACCCATGGGCTCCAGTCTATCCGGTATTCTTGCCATTGCTTATATGGACAAACTCGAAAGACACACCCTTAGTACCTGCTATTCTTATCTCCTTTTTACTAGATATATCGATGACATTTTAATTATCACATACTCCCGCGAAGAAGCTATTAACATTTTCCACAAATTCAATAACGCAGACCCAAACTTAAAATTTACTATAGAACACCCAGACTCTTCGGAATCTCTTTCTCTACTTGATTTTAAAATACAAATAAAAAAAAATGGTGCCATATGCACTGAATTCTACAGAAAACCCGCCAGCAAACGCCTCTTCGTACATTTCAAATCTGCGCTACCTCTCAAGGACAAACTAAACTACGCACATGCCGAAATCTCACGCATACAAGACAAATGCACTAACATCTCCGACAAACATACACACACTAACAATTTCCTACAGACCCTCTCACTAAACGGCTACCCTAATACGATCCTATCCTCACTTAAAAAGAAAAAACGCAACACCCGACCCTTCTCTAACAATTGTTTTCTAAAACTACCCTTCCTCAGTGACAAAATCTCATCTTCAATCCGAAAAGCCATCCGCAGCGAGGGGCTCAACATTCAACTCATCCACACTGGATCTACTTTAAGACAACAGCTCAACCGAAAACATCCATCGCATACACCTTCCCCTTGTTCACTCTCTAATTGCCCAATATCACACACAGGTTTATGCTTTAAGAACCACGTTGTTTACGACCTACAATGCGCTAAATGCAGTGCATCTTACATCGGAAGCACTACCAGATTGCTTCATTACCGCATTAAAGAGCACTTAAACACTACTGCTTCGTCGTTCTATAAACATATTCGCACTTGCATTAATTCAGAACCAGATTTTCACATCAACATTCTTGCTTCTTCAAGAAACATAGGTCAACTTCGTATCCTCGAATCTTTAATTATTTCAAAAAATACTCCCACACTAAACAATAGACTGGAATTGAGCTCCGCTTTTATAATATAAGTTTAAAACATAAGAAAAACAATAATTTAAAAAAAAAAAAAAAAAAAAACCTTGCGTGAATAGTCATCTCCCTTGATTCACAAACGCAACAAGTATTTCAAAGATCAACTGATTTATTTTAACGTTCTCCTAACGTCATTTTTTGTTCTATATTTCGCGGTATCACGTGGCAAACTCTGCGGCTACTTTTCCAATTTTGAACACTCTTCCGCTGTCTTCTCTTGAAAATGGACTAATAAGTCTGAAATATATTGAGATTTATATCACCATTGAATACAACAGAAAAAAAATTACTGTTGTTTAGAGTTAAAATTTGCGTGAAAAAGAAAAAACAAACAACAAAAAAAGTACTTTATTTCTTTTGTTTGCATTTAATTTTACTCTATATAAAAAGAAAATCTCGCATTGTTCTTGGCTTTTAGTTTTACCTTATATATTTATATATATATATTTATTTATATATATTTATATATTATATATATTTGTATATTTATCTATATATATTTATTTATATATATATACTTATATACATATTTATATATTTATTTATATATTTATTCATATTTATATATATATTTTTAGATATTTGTTTATATTTATATATATATATTTATATATTTATTGATATTTATATATATATTTATATATATATATATATTTATATATATATATGTATATATATGTATATATATATATATATATATATGCAATTGTGTATACGAGTCCACTTATTATAAACACCGAAACAGCTGAACAGATTTTCTTTAAAATTTACAGAACTTTAGTGCATAAGTCCGGAAGGGATCTTAAATTACTTTTTGTCTCAAAATACACACACCAATTTTGATAATCGAAACCGTTATTTTAATTCATCTATCATCGGTAAAGCTATTCTTTTTGTGGCGTGGCTTAGCAACAATAACAGAACAACAGGTCATAGAAATTCTAATATTTGTAAGTTTATAGGCTGTTTTATTTTGGGTTTTTTTTTTTAGCCTGGCGTGGTCTGTTGGTTCAAAATTCGCACGTAAATTTCTTAATGTGTTTCATGAGCTGAAAAGAATTTTAGAATACTTGTAAATTTACTGCTATTTTTTTTTCCATGACCTGGATCGTAGGTTCAAATCCTGCACGTAAATTTCTTAATGTTTTTTTATTCATTAGCTAGAAAAAAAATTATAATAAATAATACCATAAAAGAAAGAGTCAATAGAGCGCAATATAGAGTAACAGTAAATATAGCGCAATGTAGAGTAACATATTTTCCATAGTTACTGCATGGAGGTATGTAATGCTTCCTCCTGGGCTATTTCACAGATTTCAAAGGCAATAAATTATAGGAGTGTGAAATATTCGTTGATCATTATTCAATCACGGACAGCGTCAGGTCTCCATTAGCAGTATCAGAATTTTGGGGGAATTTTCAGCCGAGTCGGCATTTTGAATAGACACCTATCTTTCTATCAGATTATAACAATATGAAAACGTAATTTAAACCCGTAAATTTTATTTCAATAAAACGAGCAAAGACCAAATTTTAATATCATAAAAGCTTTAATAGAGAAATAAACAATTTTATTTATTTTTCCTTCGATTTCTTCACTTAACATTACACGGATTGTCGAACAATAACATTACTTGAATCTTACGATATTTATTTTAACGGCAAAATATACAAGTTACGTGGTTAATGAGTAAGTTATGCTTTCTTTTAATCTTCCTGTATGAGAATTTATTCATATTTATGTATTATAATCCATGTATTTTTTAAATGGAAGGATTTTTCCAACACATATCGCGACAACGCGTGTCTTTCAAGAAAGTTGTAAAGACACCGGGTGTTAAGATTATCACTTTCTTATCTACGGAAGCCTATAAGTGTAAAAAAAAACACTAATTAGTAATCTCGATATTGGATTATATTCCTTCAAATTTTCCACTTTTAAAGGTTTTCGGAGGCGCTGATAACGGAAATAACTATTTATATATACGGCAAACGAAACTAGTAGTTTCCAAGATAAAAATTTTTACAAATGGTCACAAAGTGGGGGGTCACTTTTCTATAATGATGTGACGTCAAATGAGCACCCACTTTATGGCCACATTGCAATGAACAGATTTGGCCGTAATTTTAAAGGAATTTTCGAGAGTGGCTTCATATTGACCCTATATGAATAAAGGGAGATAACATCGTCCTTTTTTTAATGTTGGCACCTTTACGCTATCGTACATGAAAACTGAGATTTTTTTACTTTTGGATTTACACGGATTACGAATGACGAAGATATGAAATGTAATTTTTTTTTTTTAATATCTTAAAGAAATAACTGAATTTTTTATTTATTATACTATAAATCTGCATTATATGGTATCGTCTTTGTTTTTATATCGAAAAAAAAGGAAACCAGGAATTAAATATAAAAATATACACTGACCGAAAAATATTGACTGGGAAATTCTAAACAAAAATTAAGCTTCCACGTAAAAAAAAAAAATAAAAATAAAAATAAAACACGTGGTTATCGAAAAAAGAAGGATTTACATTTTGGACTTTACCGGTAAATTTACAGATAAGTGATATTTTTTTGTTGTTTTAAATTTGAGTATTTTATTTATTGATGTTTTATCTTCAATTTGTGATATATAAAACGTGTCGACCAAAATTAATTATTAAAATTCTCATAGACATTTCAAACTGGGGGGGTGAATTTATCAAACAACGTTCGTCTAACATATTATATTCAGTTTATCGGAGAGAGCATAAAATTTTACATTCACCCTGAAATAAACGTAACAATTGAACGCATAGGAAAATTTTGATAGATTTTTAAAATTTAAAAATTGAAAAATATTCATCTCATAAAAATCAATTGATTTCACTACGTAACAAAATGGCTCCCTGAGCGCACGCACGCACTTTGTAAACACTGTTTTTTAAAAAATGAAAAATAATATTTCTATTATTTTTTAAACAACTTAAATAGTTTATTTTGGAAGCATATTCTATAAAGAAAATAAATAACCCACTTTAGAAAGAGAAATTACGAGTTTTCTATATTTTATTCGCAGTTTTCTGTTAGGGGTGTCAAAAATTCCCCCCAAATTCTGATACTGCTAGGTCTCCATATAGTAAGTTTTGCAAAAAGTTATTACAACTAAGAAACAGACTTTGTTCGCGTTGTGTAAGGATTCGTCAAGCTATTAGCATAAAAGATCCCCACAGGGATTAAACACAGGTCATTCGTTGTAGCTGTATTGCTTTTCAAAACATACAACCTAACTGAAGTCAATGTATCGAACACTATTGAAAATGTTTACATAAAATTTATGTAAATACATCAAAAAATAAAAAAGTAATAATAATATTATACATATACATATATGCATATATATATATATATATATATATATATATATATATATATATATATATATATATATATATATATATATATATAAAATAGGAAACTGTTTTTCAATCGTTTTTTATCCGGAAAAAATGCTGTTAATGGGGTCAGCATTGAAACATTTGTAATTAGGAGGAATCGGAATTTTATTGAATCATTCTCGTTGCGTTTTGTTTCGATCACTATTCGAGTATTTTTTTTTTTACTTATAAGAACTGATCTGCACAGAAAACATAATACTCTCACGCACATATCTTATTTTTTTCTATTTTTAAACAAATGTATACTTCATTTGTAAAAGAGGTTTTATAGCTATGTTTAATACACGGTGTTGGCCGGTATATATATATATATATATATATATATATATATATATATATATATATATATATATATATATATATAGATATGTATATATATATATGTATATGATTGCAACGTCTTGTCAGAGGAGTGCCATTCCTTCAAGCACTTAAAGTCCATGAGCCCCAAAATGTATTTTCTTGTAAGTCTTACCGGCGAATTCACACGCCCAAGCGTACATGACACTGAATATGGTGATATATATATATATATATATATATATATATATATATATATATATATGTATATGCATACACGCACAAGTACATATATACCCATACACACATATATCTATGAACATAAATAGACATATACATATATACAAGCACGTAATACATACTACACATACATACATATACATACACCCCTGTATACATACATATATATATATATACACACAGATACAAACACACATAAACATACATATACATATAAAAATACGTACACATATATATACATATGCATACCCATACATTAAACTACATATACACACATATATCTACATTTATACATATACATACCCATTTGCATACATATACACACATATTCATATGTACACATACATATACGTATATAGATACAAACGCACATCCACATATACACACATACATATATACATACATATACAAATAGATATGAATACATATACATACACCCACATATATAGACATTCATACACGTACATGATGATTGCAACGAGTCAGACGAGTGCCACTCCCTCAGACACTTGAAGTCCATAAGTCCAAATGCCTGAGGGAGTATCTGTACACAGATGATGTTACAGAGTCTTAGCTTTGTACGACAGCTAAATCTCCCGCTCGGTTCAAAATGTTGAGATCCAGCAACAAGCAAGAGCAAGATAGCCAGCAACAAATCAAAATTGCAGACCAGCTTAATGCGGGTACTGGTCTCCCGCTTTATGTTTTTTTTTTTAAATCAGAGATTTGCTTCTCCTAGAAAGGTTGCCTTCAATACGGCTTACAGAAGCCCCCCCCAAGATATATATACATACACACAAATATACACGGTGCTAGTTGGCCGTTGACCCCGAAAAAGGGTTAATTCGCCCTTTGAAAGGTCTTGTTTTTAATCCTTCAGGGAGACTAGCCGCCCTCATCACCAAACAACTCTGGTGGGGGAACCAGTTTAGTCGCCGGTGATCCGACCATGAGGCAGGTAGTACTGGGTTACTTGGCACCAGTAGCATATGACATGACCTGACCACAATACACATACATACATACATATATACACACATATACATACATATGATAATTGCAGATCAATTTTTACATGCTTCCAGCATTTCAAGCCTACACGCGTAACAATATTTGCATTGCCATAGGACTATTGTTAAAGACAAAAGTCTGAGGGAGTATCTATACAAAGACGATGTTACAGAGTTTATGCTTTGTACGACAGCTAAATCTCTCTCTCGGTTCAAAATGTTGAGCTCCAGCAACAAGCAAGAGCAAGATAGCCAGCAACAATCCCGCTTTATTGTTAAAGATCTCTTTTTTTAAATATCTTATATATATATATATATATATATATATATATATATATATATATATATATATATATATATATATATCGGTAAATGGGCACGGCGATTGCTATTTGCAAATACGTTAGATATAATTAAGAAAATATATACTAATGAATAAACGCATCTTTCTGAGTCGGGTTACTCAGTACTTTAGCTTATATAACCCAGATTGAATGAATACGCGTGCGCCAGCTAGAGAGATGATTACGTACAGGGCGGTGATGTTTTAAGCCGTTCATATTCCACACATTGTTGTGTTTGTATGATATTAAAGTTTATTGTGTTAGGTGAGTTGTTAGTGTTTGATTGGGGGTTGGTTTAATTTTTTATTTTTTTTTT
This sequence comes from Euprymna scolopes, assembly GCF_053919585.1. Classification (NCBI taxonomy): domain Eukaryota; kingdom Metazoa; phylum Mollusca; class Cephalopoda; order Sepiida; family Sepiolidae; genus Euprymna; species Euprymna scolopes. The sequence continues at coordinate 42,131,843 of NC_136509.1, forward strand.
CAATTTTAATTTTTTTGCGTATCTGATTGCTTTGCCAACGTCGTCTTTTTAATTATCAAGTACGATTTTCGGCTATTTTCTAGATGGAGGAAAATTTACTTTTGTTTTTTTTCTCGGGGGCGTATGTTAGATTGTTCTGTTAGTAACTTTTAAAGATGTCCTTTTCAGGTTAGGTGCACTTTTTGGGCACGTAAAACTTTCTATGTGGCCCGACTCGCGGCGAGACATTTATTAGAATTCGAAATTTATTTCGAAAAAAAAAGATGATTCTAGTTCAGGGGAGTCGATACGAACAAGATGAGTAATTATAAACTGTTTATAAAGTATATATAGCGAGAAAAAGTGAAAAACAAGTTTCGGTTATTGGAAGAAAATTACAGATATAAAATTTTATAGATTTCGGATTGAAATCCGAAATCTATAAAATAACTAATGTAAGCAACGGTGGTTTTTCACTAAAAGTGACTGTATTTGATTGAATATCTCGTAAATATTGATTTCACTATATCTCACTTTATATATATATATATATATATATATATATATATATATATATATATATATATATATATAAAGCTGAATGTCTGTGTGTGTCTGGTCATGAATAGACTCCTATATGGTTGACTATTATAGAAAACTGATTGCATGTAATGATAGAAGATGTATCGAGAAACAGAAATGGGTATGTTTGATCTGGCATAATGATGATTCATTAAAGTTGTGGGGTCTTCGTACGCGCCTGGTCTATAAAGTATGGAAAAAAGGTATTTTTGATATATATATACATAATAATACTTTGATAAGTATGTTTTAACTTAAGTAGGTATGGTATAAAACAAATTGTGGGGTCTGCGTTCGCGCCTGACTTCCACAGAAATGAAAAAGGCACACACTTTAATGAAGACTTTTCATATCTATCTGCGTAAGTATACTTTGATAATTATGTTTCAGTTTGAAGAAATATTGTATAATAACATTATGGCCTCCATAGAATCGAAATATGTCACAAAGTTTAACAAGGTTTTTTTAATATAAATCCACAGAATATTGTGATAAGTGTTTCAGTGTGAACAGGTATTTTTATGAGGTTTATCTATTTTATTTTTACTTTCATCATATTTTTCTTTGGTTTAGATTCCCTTAAATTCGAAGCTATCTCTTTACAACACTTCCTTTTCATAACCTATCATACTTTCATAAAACTGAGTCCATTTTATTTCATTTATCAAGCGTTTTAAATTAAAAAAATAAACAATTATTTCAATTATTTGTGGCAAAAATACAAAACTAACAACATGCCCATATATATATATATATATATATATATATATATATATATATATATATATATATATATATATATATATATATATACTGACGAACTTTTAAACAAATTCTCAATGCAAACTCAACCCAGGGTATTTAATAGAATTTATTTTTTCTATTTCACCAAATTTCCTTTTTTTTTGTTATCAACACACATTTTACAACGTATTTCTTCTGTTTTAAACTATTTTTCAGGAGTTACTTACTAGAAAAATGCTAGTTTTTTTTGGTGTCTTACCCCCCCTTTGTGTTGATGAGGAGACCATATTAAAAAAAATCTTTGTCAATTATTGTTTATATTATTGTCAATATTTACTAAAAAATAAATATCGTTTCGTAACGATCGCACACTCAATTTGATTTTTTTGTTCTTTCGGTTAGAAACTGATTCTTAATTCACAATTATTAATCGTTCGTTGTTAAGACTGGTAAAGGAAAGAACAAAATAATCTAGTAAAAAATATAAATTTGTAACTTTGAAAATTGCAGCATCAAGAATTGATTATATAATGTGAGGAATTGGTTTAAAAATATCTTTATGCTGAAATATTTTAAATAGTACATGTATTATATTTTTTGCTAGAAATTTTGTCATTTCCTTTTCTGGTTTTAACAACAAGTCCTTTACTTTTCCATGTTAAAGCTTAACCATATTACTTTTTATGCTCGAATTTTTTTTATTGTAATCCATGAGTCTTCAAGCTTGCAACAAATTCCCTTACTCTTTGTTAATCTCAGTCTTATCTTTAGCCTCCATAAACACATATATAGTAATAATGTACGGCACTCGCCTGCTTTCAATAAAATCCCCCACTTATCTCCCTTTAATGATTTCATTTTCTCTGTTTCACTTGTTATTTTTGTCGCAACAGCAGTGAATTATTAGCAACACTAGGCGCTGAAGTGACGCGGTTGCTATGGAAACCAGTCATAAAATCGTCGCTCACCTTCTTACAAATTGTTTCGATTTTAAACGTCAAACAATTTATCATAAGTTGTGTTTCACTGAAAAATTTAAAAAAAAATCAGAATATAGCGAAAAATGGTTATCTATAAACTGTAATAATTATATAAAATTTCATCGAAAATGAGTGAGCGGAAGAGCTTTAAAACAGTTCTAAATGACTAAAACTGCCATTTAACCATATATATGAACACTGCCGTGTTTGAATGCTTATTATATATATAATTAATATTTTTAAAAATATGTTTTTTTCATTTGATTTTATCGTCTCCATTATAAGTTTTAATTTTTTAAAACTAGGTTTTCAATAATAATTGATTATTATTTGTGCATTGTAAAGGTTTTGCTTATTCGTATTCTTATAAGAATTCAATCCGATAATTATATAGATTAAACACACATATATACACATAGAAATACAAATATTTCCACACACACACACACGCGCACATACTCATGTACACACAGAGACATATATATGCATATATATATATATATATATATATATATATATATATATATACACGTGTGTGTTTATTTATAGACATATATAAGTATTTATATATGTATATATATTTATATATATATGTATACATATAAATAATATACATATGTGTATATACATATATAAATAATATATATGCATGCACACACACAAACACATATATATATATGTATATATATTTATACACACAAAATAATGGTACACGAACGCTCAGATGACATATCGTTAAACAGTAAAATAAAAATAAAAACTATGAAAATCTAACCACTTAATCAAAGCAAATAATTTAAATTATGGCAAAATGTATAAAACTAGGAAATTTTATAAAATAAATCTTCAAGAGTGAGATACATATGATCAAACGCATTTCAATTCCAATTAAAAGTCGATAAATATAAAAAGTCAACCAATAAGATTCGCCATGATAATGATTAAAAAAAATAAATACTTAGCTGAGATAACTTACTTTGGCATAGATATTGTCTACGATAAACGATGCATATATACAGTTGCACAGTAACAAAAATCGTAGATGCAAATTTCAATAACAACAACCAAATTAATTTTGTGACTTTAGTGAGTAATAACACCTCCCAATAACCCATCATCGAACGTACTACAACTTAACGTCTGGCATATTAATATCGCTAATTCTACTAAACAAACTGCAATATATTTC
>NC_136509.1:42140316-42187816 GCF_053919585.1 Euprymna scolopes
CCCTCTTCCGGTGTTAAAGAACTGATTAATCTCTCTCCACTCTAATATATGTTAAAAGAAGGAACATCCACAGAACTGTAAAAGGTATAAATGTCTTCTCTCGTCTCTCCCCCCTCTGTAATATCTGTATAAATGTATCTTCCCCTCATCAATATGAATGCCACTATCCGTCTCTCTCTCTCTCTCTCTCTCTCTCTCTCTCTCTCACTCTCTAATAGAGTCTCCTATGCAACAGAGAGAAAGACAGACAGAGACAGGCAGAGAGAGAGAGGGAGAGAGAGTGGGTGAGAGATGGAGGTGTGTGTACGTTATTTTGTGCTGGTGATTTCCTTGATTTTCAAAATATGTGAAATCTACTAGGCATTATGTATAGATATACCTACAATTAATATTATCTATCATACTCACATGTGAAGTACTTTACCTTTATTAAATTTTATTAGTAAATATAGACATAATGTTAAAAATAAAATGTAAGCAATAAAAGTAGGCGTGTGTTTGTGAGAACATTTGCCAACCTACATACTCAACGAAAGAATTATCTATAGACTTGCAATGTGTTATATAGAATAAGCAGATATGTGAACAACTTATTCTGTTTGCAGCCGGAAAAAAGGCGGCTAAGTCAAGACTGATTTTTTTTTTACGTGTGACTGATCAGATTTTTATCTGTTTCCAACTGTTTTACGAATGCGCATGCACCATCTGTGAAACAACCAACTTATTTATGTTAACAATAAACTGATTTACAAAACCTGTCAAGCTGTTCTAATTGTTATCGTACTTGATTCACTCTTTTAGTATTTTGTTTTACTTACAGAACTTGGACTGTTTACAAAAATAATACTCGCATGTACATGCTTCATTTTCTGTATTACGATATAATAATTATGCGTATTTTACGACCGGGCAACGCCGGGCGTCTGATCGTTATATTATAAAACTCGATTCATCTGGAAACGAATTTCGAAAATAAATTAAACGAGTATTATTCGAATTCATCGGACTACTTTTCCCATCTTGTCTGTTTTCTCCCCCCCCAGCCCATCAAAAATGGAAATCCAAGACTAAATTTGTTCCAATGACAAGATACTCATCTCACATGCAAGAGGTTCGGTTTCAAATTCCGAGTTTGAATATGACTGATAAGCCCAAATGAAGGCTTAACCCGAATCTTGGACTTCCGGTTTTTGAGTTACATGGCCTATGAAATATGAAACGTTGTTTTATTATATATATATATATATATATATATATATATATATATATATATATATATATATATATATATATATATACATATATATATGTGTGTGTGTGTGTGTGTGTACACGTATGTGTGTTTGATTAAGAAGTAAGTCAAGTTCCTGTTTCTTGTATTCATGAACTATAAAAATAAATTTCTAATATAAAAATTGACGATGATTTTAATTTTCTACTCTACTATTCTCATCTTGAATGTCGATAACCGTCGGATTTCTCATTCAAATTATATGAATTAACATTCTCCAACGCAAATATTTAAAAACATAATATGAAAAATGAGACGTAATATGTAATATTGTACATATTTAATACATCTAATTATTAATACAGTATTATTTTAAACATCTATTTCTATGCTTCAATTACAGTTTGGAAACTAAACGCTTTTTACGCATGTTTCTGGTGTGGTTTGAGAAAAACACAGATTATCCATGCTCTTATGAACAACTCTCATTCAGAAACACGAGGCGAATAAATTTCAAAGAGCAATTTCGGGGGGAAAAAACTAACACCAAAACAATGATCCACGAACAATCAGATTGAATATCGTTTAATAATAAAAAAAAAACTAGACACATGCGAATATCAAATCACACAATCAAAGCAGGTTGTAAAAGCAAATAGATTAAACTATTGTGAAAATGTGTAAAACCAGACGATGTATTAAATAAATCTTTGGCAGTGAGATAAATATGATAGCAGAAATTTTGATTCCAATTAAAATCGATAAATGAAATAGGCAGTCAATAAAATTTGTCCTGGTTAAAATAAAATACAAATAGAGTGAGATAATTTACTATGGCATAGATATTTTCTACGGTAAGAGGATATGTACGTATTAAGAAAGTAGTAAAATTACTATGAAATTTTACTTGCATAGAGAGTAACATTATTTGATTAGATCAGAAATCGTAATATTAACTTAGAAGATAGTAGATTTATTTAAAGTACAATGTAATTAACGTATATATTAAGTTGGTGCAAAAATAATGCCGTTTTAATATATATATAGTTGAATGTCAAATAGGCGACATTGTTTTTGCACCATCCTAATAAATAGATAATGTTATGCCTAACGCATTCTAATAGCCATCGTATTGCATGCACGAAGTTATTCTAGAATAACAAAGATTTGTAAGAGCACTATTTCAATATATGTGGGTCGCTCGAATAGTAAAACATTTTATCTTTGTTTATCCGAAAACTTTAAAGACTTACAAAGACAGGAGTGGAACTATGAATACGAGTTACCTCTTTTGTTCCAGAAATTATTTATCTACATAGTAACCAGCAATTCTATTGAATCGGTTGCTTTCATAGATTCATGCATTGTAAATAACAGAGAGGAAAGTTTCATATCATGAACGCATATACTCAGTCATAACTATGCAATTCGCAATCAGCTATGGTCTATTTGGATGAAATAAAAATAGAAGGCATTATTTCGGAACGCACCTGTAGCTTTATTAGTAAAAAAGAAATAATTATAAACCGATCTGATAGTGTATGAATTGTTATGATTTACGATTAGTGAGATATGATTATTTACTTCTTTCAGAGTTAGACAATTTCAATCGCATACACAAAATATATTTTCACAAACTCCAAACAATTTGAGTAAAAACCGGTTCTTTCAGCGTTTTGTGCGCTTTCAACTTATACTCCAACAACATAAACTCAGTAAATAATTAAAAACAAGTTATTCGTGCAATATCGAAAAAGTTACCTCACCATGCCAACGAAATTCAGCACTGTCTGTATACAGTCGTGGTAACATCATCCGGCATACGGACAGGACTTGTGGTGCAATGAGTAACGCGTCTGACAACGGATCAGAAGATTCCATGTTCGAATCCTTGCAAGTTCGTAATAATTTAAACCATCATTTTATTCGTTTACTCATTATCCTTACTCTTAATTAGGGTACTTTTTTTTCAGTGATTTTGTTTTGATGGTAAGACGATATATAGTGTACTTGAGGCTGAGTGAACTTGATGTTGAGTGTACTCGATTTTGTGTTTGACTCGGCGTTGTGTGTGCCAGCGCTGCGAAACCCCTAGTATATAATATGTATGTAATATTTAATATGATATATGCATAATATATAAAACATAATGTATTATATATATATAAATATATATATATATAAGCTAAAATATATACATATATATATGTGTGATGATAATATAATAATTAAAACCACTAAAATACACAAACAAAAACTACTAAAATACACAAACACAACCCCCTAAAATAAACAAAATGCAAAGGAGCACCAATAATCGAAAATTGCTTGTATATTTGAAAATATCGCAAGAATATCGTAATAGAAATCCAAATGAGTGACGTTATGTTTGCCGTTTTATCTGTTTTTCTCATATTTTATGTAGTCCGTAATATTATGACAAGAATTCCCCTAGTATCTCTCTATGACAAATTACAGCATGCTCTAGGCTTTTTTCTACCAATATCTTTTCGGATATAAAGGTTTGGAATGTGGATGGAGTGTGATAACACCATAGCCGTAAAACAATATCCAATTTGTGGTGGAATCAAGGAGTTCCGTATCGACACTTTCGGCTCTGCTGTATATTCGATCAATTGAAAGCAGTAATATAAGAAATTCAGGATTTTCTGCCGTTAAGCGAACCGATAATCAAGCTGCCAACGCTACTTAGTATTCTACAAGGTTAAATGCTGGCAATTACGACTCTTGAGTCGGTCGAATGGAGGCACTGAACTGCGTAACTCGTGCTCAAAATTTTATCCACACATATATAATGTGCACAATCTTCCATAATAAAGGATCAAGAGTCACCTTATCTAAAGCATAGCACACGCTAGTGTGTGTGTGTGTGTGTGTGTGTGTGTGTGTGTGTGTGTGTGTGGAGATAGATAGATAGAGAGATTCAGAGTATATGGAATACGGCAGAATCACATTGAAACATAGGTTCTCACCAGATTATCCAAGTAAAGCTATGATGAGTATGCAAACGTTGTTGGCAATTTAGAAATGTTAGAAGCTGTATATACCGCACTGGGACGTAGGAATTTTCAGGTTGGTATCTTGAAATGTGTTTTATTTACTGGCATAGATGCACCATCAGTCTTCGTAAAATCTTGCATCTAGGAGAAGAGATACGCTAATGTAAACCATAGGTCTACTGTGTGCTCTTTTTTGCGGCAGCGATTACACCGACTGAGAATAGCATTTGTACCAAAAAGTGGTGTGTTCTATACAAAGCCTTCATTACTATAAACAAATCATCACTATCGATTTCCGCACAAGTAATTGTTGTAGAGACGTCATACGATGAACTCGACAAGAATATGACTATCATATGAAAATAAGAAGTATAAGCAGGAACAATCGGCGCAATTTTAAAGTCATCTAAATCACGTTCATTAATAACTTTGATAATTATACGCAGTAATGCATAATTAGATGGTAAGCGTGACTTGACCAAATATTTGGTTTTAGAACTAATCTATGTCAAAGAAAACATTCAATAAACACAATGCTTATTCTGCTTCTCTCGTTTTGTTTCCGGTGATCTTGATTTTTTTTTTTAATGAAACATCGTGAATTGCGATTGGGTGCGATTACTAATTAAAAAAAAACAACTCATTCATGAAAATCTATATCACAAACAGATACTACCCGGGGAATTACTTATCCCACTAAGTTAAAAAGGGGTCACTGTAAAATACCTCATATTATCTATCTATCTATCTATCTATCTATCTATCTATCTATCTATCTATCTATCACTCTCTCTATCTCTCTCTCTCTCTATATATATATATATTATCGAAAATTATTAATACATTCACTATGTTTAAAACATGTGACGTGCACGTTAACGAGATATGTATATATATATATGTATATATATATATATATTTACATATCTATATGCATCCATAAATATATATATATATACATATATATATATATATATATATATATATATAAATATCTATGTTTCTGGATATATACATATCTGTATACATATATATATATATATATATATGAATCTATGTATATGCCAGTTGTATATATGTATTACTATGTATATATATGTATATATATATGTGTATATATGTGTCTATATGTATATATACATATATATATACACCCAGATATATATATATATATATACATATAAATACATACATGTATATAAATATACCCATAAATATACACATATATAAACATATATATATAGACACATATATATAAACATATATATACACATATATACACACATGTATATGCATATATACATATGCATACGTATACATATGTATATATGTATATATGTACATACATATGCATATGTATATATCTATGTATATATTTATGTATACGAATAATATGTACATATATATGTATATGTAAGCATATGTGTATAAATATATGTGTATATATATGTACATATATGTATATATATGTATATATAAATATATACGTATTTATATATATGTATATGCGTATATATGTGTATATGTATATATATATATGTGTATGTATATATATATATGTATATATATGCATATATATGTATGTATATATGTATATTACTGTATGTATACATATTTATATATACACATATATATATATATATATATGTATATATATGTCTATATATGTATGTGTATATATGTATATATATGAAATATATATGTATATATGTGTAAATATATGCGTATATATATGCATATATATGTATGTATATATATGTTTAGGAGGGGTGCGGGCGAACTATGTCCGGCTAAGCAGGAAAATTATCACTGGAAATTCCAGTCGAACAAAGAACGGTCGTTTCTAGGAAAAGGTAACCTTGGTTACATTTAATCACACGAAAAATAAACAATTGAATCCTGAGATTTGTAGCGACATGGATCTATTACGCCAACAAGTCATGGGTCAGACCAAAAACCAGCAAAAGTGCAATAACTAGCTTGCGAGGAAATAGGTTAAAAAATACTGCAATATTTCGTTAAAAAAAAAAGAAATTCGTGATTGTTTTAGAAAATTAATAAAAAAAAGAAAAACATTTTTTTATTAAATTGAGTTTTGTTTTCTCGTCTAACGTTGTTTTATGTTGTTGCTGAGAAATGATCGAACGGCAATTTTTTTTCGAATTTCGTACAGAGATTAAGCATGGAGCTTAGGAATGCGGTGGGGGACATCTCACAGACTTTACGAGGTGAGTCCCTTCTAAAGAATATAAAACTTTAGAAAATAGAAGGGATTGTTGATATAGGGTGTTGTTGCAGGACATAGATATACTTTAGAATATTCGGTGCTGTGGATGTAGAAAAATCTCAGGCAGCACTATTGACCACTAAGAGCCCGGCTGGACTCTTCATTAATGTCCCAATGTCAAATAATGAAAGTTTAAGTTGGTGAGAATAGAAAAGAAGACTATTATAGGACAGTCGCAAATCTCAACAAGTACATTGTAGAATAAGCTAATGTAAGACACGTAGAGAAGAAACTATTCAAGACTATGTGTAGAGAATAGTGCGATTAGCAGAAGGAGCGTATAGTGCGACAAATGCAGGTAATGAATTGGTAAAAAACAAGTTCTAGGATTTTTTTATAGAAGGCCCGAGAGATAAGAAAATTGACACAGTTTGCGACCAACCCTACCACAAAATCCTACTGCCGTCATTGAGTTGGAGTGTTTATATTAAATATATCTTAAAATAAACTAAAGTAATTTTTATAAACAAAGTGTCCCGTATTCATTGATAAATGAAATAACTGGCCATTTAAATAGCTAGATGAACACCAGCCAGACATATATATATAACATAGGTATATATATATATATATATATATATATATATATATTTATGTATATATATATGTATGTATAAATATATGTATATATATGCATGTATATTTATATGTATTTATATTTATATGTATGTATACATATTTAGATGTATATATTTTATATGTATATATATATATATTCATATGTATTTATGTATTTATATATGTATATATATGCATACATATATAAATATATATATACATATATATACATATATATACATATATATATACATTTATATATTAAAATATTTCAATCCATTTTCTATATATAAATATATATTTACACATATATCAATATAAATATAGTTATCTTTGTCTATCTATTTATGTGTATAAGTGTGTTGTCATGCGTGTGTGTGTGTGTGTGTGTGTGATTATCCCTGTTTATGATTCAATTAGTTAGGTGCACAAAATTATACCGCTTGAGATTCAGCAATGCCTGCCGTGTGCAGCATAAGTGATCTCATTTGCAGATCTCATCATAGACTATTTGTATGACTCTTACGATTGAACAAATTAAGTCTTTTCGTTTCCCTTTACGTAAGAGCAATGTTTTATCGCAGAAGCCCTACTAATTAAAATACAAACAAAAAATAATTTCTGCGTAGTGTTAGTTAGACGCCCTAAATTAGCAAGTTTTTGTAACTATGCACACACACACACATGTAGGCATTATTATAATATTAAAAATGTAACGCACTTTAAAATGGTATTTAAAAGTAGGATTCCACATAAATTTTATTCGCTTATTTCAAAGCGATGTTTATTTTCTATTTAATCAGTGGCTTTGTTTAAAACGGGATTTCTTAAGCATCTTTATGTGTACTCTGTATCACCTTATCAATACTAGAACATAGTTAAAAGCATAACTTCACATGTAAGTCCAATATTTAATCCCACGGTAATATGTCACATCATATCCACATGATAATTCATATATACCATATATTACGACCATGTAATCCCTACAGCCAGTTTACCTGAAATAGTTATATGGAATAAGTCAGAGAGACTGGCAACCTTAGTTGAAGTTAATGCCCCTAACGATGGAGGTATGAACAGAGCTGAAAGGGAGAAACAGACCAAATATCGAGGTCTCATGTATGATATGAAAATAAACTTGAATCTTAGGGAGATGTCAATCATACCAGTTATTATATGTGCCACAGGGCTTATGAAGAAGAACCGGTAGTCCTACCTAACTAATATCCCTGGTGAACCAAGTGCAAAAGCGATCCAGACAATTGAACGTAATAGAGCAATATATGCTGCTAATTTGGCTGTCCTATGCACTTTGTTACAATCTTCAAGAAAAGAACATAAAATAACACTATCAAGGTATGAGACAAGGGTACGTAACTAGCTTACTGAGTGAGATCTTATCTGGAGAGATATGAAAGATAAATTATTTAAAGGTAACTGTAGTCAGGGGTTCGATATAAAAGTTATCTTGCTTTCTCAATCCGCCTTAATGAAAGAATATCCTTTGTATAGTTGATCGATATATCTAAGCCTGTTAAACAGGTGCACCGCAGAAACTTAGATATAAAAATAAAAAAAAATAAATGGTTGTGTACATTAAATACGACAAGCACATTAACACAGGATGAGAGTTGGCGGCTCTGCATGAGTATCGTCATAGAACGTCTGTCAAGAAAAATGTTTAGTGATGCCGAACTGGCGGTCCATGCAATTCCGTCCGTCATTCTTCAGCTGAAACAAAAAAGATTTAATATTTATGTAAAAAAAAATATATGCGGATCGTGCAAGGGATTCTCTCTGGAGATAATGGAAACATTTATTAATCGTGTATTCATGCATTGAAAAATTATAAGGAAAACAAAAAACTCAACCACCACAACAAAATACACAACAATAAAAAAAAAATCAGTTAATCTCTCGAATTATCGTTGTTGGTTACGCTGTTCATACAGTTTTAGTTGTATTGCTTTTTAAGCAGTAGAGTTTCAAGAACTTAATCAGTTATGCATATCTTTGGCATAAATCTTCGTATCTTATAATTGTGGATTGCAGTGTTGTTTTTATTTTAAACCATATAATTTTTTTTCAAGTTAAGTATTGCTGAAGCCAGTAATTTGGCAGAAAAATTATTTTGTGTCATGGTCTATATATTTTCAAATATTTATTTACGGTGTTTGATTTCGTTGTGTGTTTTGCCCTTTTCGGATTATTTAATGCCGAATTTTATACTAATTTAAGAAAAAAACATTTTTTGCATCTTCAAATATTATCCATTGTTTTTGCTTGGATTGTTTTTAGAAGAACTCTGTTGTTTTTGTTTTTAACTGTGTAGAAGATAATAGAGTATTACAAAACTAGAAAGAGAAAAACAGTAAGCTTAATTTTTGGTTTATAGTAGGATACTAGTATCTTCAAACAGGGATATGTGATAACACCATATATATATATATATATATATATATATATATATATATATATATATATATATATATATTAGGTAAAACTGGTAATTAGTAAAAACCTGAAGAGAATGCTCAATACTATTGCAAAGCAAATATGTGTTTTATTTTTTTATTACCGTTTTATCTGTTTAGTTACATAGGTTTCTGATGTTGGACCATGTTTACGATCCAACAGCCCCGTCAGACCTTGTCTTTTTTCTTTTTTCCTTTATTTTTCTTTACCATCCTCTCTCAACATCCCCCTCTCTATATCGATATACCTCCACTCACGCCTACCTGAATCTGCTACCCTTCACACACAAACTACAATGTAATGTATTTTAACCTTCAAAAAAGAAATATTGTCGATACCCGTCTCCCTCCCTCCTATTATATCCTAACCCCCTTTTTCTCGTATTTCTTCTAAAACACTTCTTCCAAATACTAACAGCCATTTTTGTAAGGTCTGACGAGGCTGTTGGATCGTAAACATGGTCCCACATCCCATAAAAATGTAACTAAACAGATAAAACGGTAATAAAAAAATAAAACACATATATATATATATATATATATATATATATATGTATATATAAACGTATATATATTTATATAATTTACTAATAATATCTTTTATTTGTTAGTTTATTTAAAAATATAGTAAAGTTTAACAGAACGTTACAATATAAAGGTATGAGTGTGCAATATATATATATATATATATATATGTGTGTATGCATGTGTATTTGTTAAGGAGTGTGCATTTGCATGTGTGTGTGACTTATGTGGAATTCAAGAAAGCATGGTGTAATAATTCGCTTTTTATTTTATCTTCCATTGTCTAATATGTGTTCTTTCGTTGGTTGTATTTGGAGTTTTGTTCATTTTCCTGTGTAGGAAATTCATTGTCTAACTAAACATCGCTTTAGTGCGTTGTTCCATTGCCTTCCCGCAATTGTATAGATCTCTTAAAACAAATGTGTTTTTATAGCTTTTTATTGAAAGCAATTCATAAAGCGTGGCTAAAGGAAAAAATAAAGCAAAACCATATTACACAATAAAATACAGTAAAATACAATATTATACAAAAGAGACCACAAAATGAAATAAAATAGTGAATTTTTGTTCAGATGCTGAAAAATATCAGATTTGCTCGAGGCGCTCAATTTCTAAACCCTTTCGTTTAAGCGTAAACAATACTTTATAACCGGAAGCTGTGCGATACGTATCTTTTATCAAGTGATCTTCTTGTATAGATATTTTTGTTACAATGTGGACATACGGATCTGTTAAATAACACAGGATAATGCACCGCACATGCACACAGATCGCAGACTTCAGAAAACACGTGCTCAATCACACCCGTGCAATTGCATGTTAGTTTCTTTACGACGAAAATGACAACGCGAATAATCGCTGGACAATCACAAATAACTTCGTTTCTACACTGAGAATTACAAGATCACTCTCTTAAAAGACCCACTTAGTGTATTATTCATAGGGAAAAAGAAATGACAAAGAACTTGGATATTCTTCGGTAATAATAATATAATAAGTATTTCTTCGTAATTATTAATATTCCAAATTTTTACATTGGATTTTTTTTCTAAAATAATTGTCATGTTAATAAGAATTCTATTGAAGCCGTCCATTCATCTCAATATTAATTTTATTTCTACGATTTATTAATTACTTAAATACGGCACAATCACGTTGACACACCGGTTTTCGCCAGATCACAGAAGTTAAGAAACGTTGAGCCTGGGCAGTACCAGATGGGTGACTATTTGGGAAGGCGAGGCTCTGTATGTACCGCGAGGTAAAATACTAGGTTGAGAAACTGGCGCGGTCTATCCTTCTCTCGAGGGTCGCTGGAACTCTCTTACGCCGTGGAAAGCACCTCATCTTGTGATGGTGTCCCGATAAAAAATACCCTCGGTAGCCCTGGTGGAGCATCAAGTATTCAGCTATCGACAAGATTTGAATTACAATACAAACTCATGTAGTGAGTTCAATCTCGGCTGCGGCCGCGCTGGAATTACTTTTCTAAGAATGTAGGTTGTTGAGTCATCGTGAGAAGTCGTAACAAATGTACTGAAATCTAATTCAAGGTTGGTTTGTCGTGAAGGAGTTGTGAAACTATGCAACATCTGCCTGCTGATGATCATATAAATAAACAGCTGGGAGTTTTAATTACTGATCACATTGTACGACATAGGAATATTAGAAAAATATCAATAAAAATTTGCGACTGATCAAGATTCTCACAAATATAGTAGCAATCATTCACCAGGAAAAAGCCATTTACACTGAGAGCCGATTGTAAACAAAAATAAGTTATTTCTATAGAAATTGACATAATGATTCTAGACCTACATTTTACAATTATTGTATATTGATTCAATTCACGTAAGTGGACATATATTTTTTTTTAAAACTGTACGCTAAAATATTTCTTTGCTGTTCTCGTAGGATCACATGACTATTCTTCACGTTCTGTTTATTATACAAAGGGAAAAATTGGCGCGAGCGTTTGCTTATGTCCACGAAATATTTTTTGCATCGGGATTCTGGCGTCAGTTAGATTCCGCGAGAAGCTTTTGTATGTTTACCAGATCGTAATATCTTGCATTCCCGAAAGGACATTGCCTCTCTTTCTTTTTTCTTTTTTTTCTTCTTTTGATCGAGTTAAAGAAAATTCCCACTGTGCCATCGTCTCCGGTGTTTGTTTTCTTTTTCGTATAAATAAAGCGAAACTATTAGAACACAACCGCCTGGCCTTCCGCCCCGTATATATTCTGTAATTGGCCCTTGGTCAATGTAGGGAAAACACTTCCTACTCAGACAATTACTATTTATTTGGATACTGGCATAGCGCCATTTGGGGGGGGGGACTGGTCCCCCACAACACACATTGAACTAATTTGCGTTCCTTGGAAGTTTGATTGCAACGCCATTTCTGCAAGCTATCTTTGTATTCTTGATTGACTACGAAAAATTTGAACGCTTTACACTTCCGGTAGGGGCATGGAATAGCGGTAAGATGCCCGATTTTCTCTCACTTTCTTTTCTGATTTTTCGTCACGGGTTCGAGCCTGCCTGCCACCACTGTTTTTTTTTTTCTTTTTGCTCCACACACATCTCCTAACCCTTGGGTAACGCCGGGTCCGCAGGCTAGAGTATATATATATATATATATATATATATATATATATATATATATATATATATATATATATGCGTGTGTGTGTGTGAAGTGTGTGTGTGCGTTTGTAGTATAAATGTCATATTTGAAAAAAATGTTCTAATTAGTTCTTATAAAAACATTTTATGTACACACAGATAAACGCACACGCACACATATACACAAACTCGTGGATTGATTATTGGCCGTTACGTAAGAACCTTCTTATTATTCTGGAGGAATGCTAAATATTTGTAAATAAATGCGGACTTTCTAATCAATCCTATTCTGTGTCGGTATTCTTTTACATTAGTCGACAAAAAAAAAACGTCCAGGAAGACTGAGAACAATGCCAATATAAGTAGAGGGTGCAATTCTCAGGCGTACTTATGCTAAATTCATGTGATATTTTGGAATCATAATGAGGGTAAATTTTTGGTTGGAGTCCACCGCACCAAGATGTGACACAAGGTCGGAAGGTGGAATATAGGCAAGCTCGCCTTAAGGAGGAGCATTCTTGCCTCAACATAAATTGCTTGGGCACCCCCGTCGATATTACCCAGTAGGGGCGCCTCAGGTAACAGGCAATAAACTTGCTCCACCCGAAAGCCGAGTGGCAAGGTCTGGGAGGGTTGACCTCCTGGGTGATAACCAAGCGGTGTAACTTAGTCCAACAGGTGCTGGGCTGGTTCCTGGCCCCTCACCTGTCGGGCTGTGTACTCTACACAGTCTCCATGCAGCTGAAGCCGCTAGGAGATCATACCCTACTGTAATAAGGGTATTGTATATCTGAGTTGGGAGATTCTATTTATAAATGCTGCTGCTAGTAACTGACGAATCAATTTAATTCACGTTATGCTATCAACCAATCAGAAACCATAATTGCTCCATAAGGATTAACACTTTTGAGAAATCTTACACATATTTCTTCGTGTCAATCGAGAAGGACTTTTTGCTCTTTGACTGCAAAATTATAAAGTCCGGAACCTGTAGAGACCAGCTGTTCACTGGGAATTAGTCATCTCTCGGACTTCCATGGAATAACTATTCATCGGAAACTCTTCTGAAACAAAACACATCTTACAACTAAAGAGTGATCTAGCGAAAACCATTATGTCAAAGTGTTTATTTATACGCATGTTTGTGCATACATTAACGTGCACACACAAACACGTAAATAGACGCACGTTTTACATACCCTTCGTGAATATTTAAATTAAATTTAAAAAAAATCTCCCTTTAATAATATGGTAAGTATTATATTTTAAAAACACATGCAAATAACTTCCTTATTATAAATATTGATTACCTTCAAGTACACACATTTTTATTGATTATCTTGTGAGAAAAATGATGTAATACAAATAATTCAATAATCCTACATGGTGAAATGAATCTCTTTTTAATCTATTGTCTCTTAAATATATGTAACTATTCTTAACCTATTCAATAATACTCCATTCTGTTTTGAACATATAATGAGTAAATGAACCTTCAAAGACATTAAGCAAAACACATTGTTGATTATGGAAATGCACTTATAATTATTAAACGGTAACATATAGAACAATAAAAAAAGACTAAGATGACACATCTTTGTAAGCATTTAGGATCTTCTCAATATACACAAAAATTAGATTTATTATTGGGTTATTGTTATCAATGCTATTATTAAATTAGTTTCAAAGTATTTTTCAAGATATAATTATTTGATATCTAACCTGACCTTAGTTTACTAGTTATGCGTTGAAAAATGCTAGAAAAAGATCGAAAAATAATCATTTAATTCAAATTTAAATATTTTATGATGCCTGATCGGTTTTATATTCTAACTAAAAAATAATCTACTTTCAAAAATTTATAAAATCTCAATTATTAAAAAAAAAAGACTTTTTGTTGAAATGGAGCCAGTGTTACAAAACAGTATTCACATTTTTGACACGTGTACGGTCAACCATTTCCTATTAATTGTAAGACATAATAATAACCGAGTGTAACATTTTCAGTAAAAGCCAACGACACATACCGCTAAACTTTACTTTATTTACTATAATTCTGTTGCGTCTTAGAATGTTTAGGAGCAATTTTTCAAGATTCACGTGTTTGCTGTAATAGCGCCTACAAGAAATTATGGCAAACACATTATTCTACGCGTTTAATTTCAGGCGACCAAGTCGTGAAAAAAGATTGCTTCAAACCATTCATTACTCATATAAGCCTTTATATTATATATAAGCATATTGGTAATAAATTCCATGTTTAATGCATAACAGTTTTTTTCCCGAAAAAACACTGTTATTCTTTGAACTATTGATGTTTTTATACCTATTCCCCACAAAGGACTAATCTGGCCATGTGGGAAGTAGATAACGGACACTGTGTTTAAGCTCAAGTATATCAAACGTATTACTGTGTAAACATTGAATCTATATTAATTAGGTGTGTATATATACGCACACACACATTATATATATATATATATATATATATATATATTATATATATATGCAGTAACATAAATTTGTCTGATCTATTTCACACGTCAAATAAAGTTATTTTCATTCGCGAAAAACATGGCTGATAATTTCGACATCTTGGATTTAGTAAACCCGCTTTTTTTTTAATAAAGCAACATTTTCTCATAGTTTTTTTTTATTTATTTTATATTACGCAATTTAAAATTACCGGTGAAGCGATATGCAACAAGCGGAAATACTTATCTGCATTAAGGAAATTGTTTTACACCGGCGGTAATCTTATTTATCCCGAACGAAATGAACATAAAAATCAAATTAGACTACTGATTTCTTAAGTATTGCTTATTCTATCTCTATCTATCCAACCATATATCTATTTATCTCTCTCTTTCATATATATATATATATATATATATATATATATATATATATATATATATATATATATTTACTACTTGCATTTTATTATATGCTTTTAAATAATTTTTATGGATATATTTAGTAATTGAGATTATTTTCATGTAAATTTAGGTTAAAATCCACATAGCTAAAAATATCTAGATAGTCATACAACTTATGATATAGAACGCAATCATATTCATGAGGATAATAATAATTAAAACAACAAAAACAAACACAATAATAATAATAACAATAGCAATAACAATAATAATTATAATAATAATAATATTTATAATAATAGTAATAATGATAATAATGATGATGATAATAATAATAATAATAATAACATAGAATCATGCATATTAGTTTAAAAAATTCAAATACAGCATGAAATGCTTATTCAGAACCTCAGAAAATGTAGCCACGCAGCACACGCACCAGATTATATGTCTAAAACTACACTGGTGCAAAAAGACGCAGAAAAAGAAATCATCCCCATCAGTTACCTATAGAATGTGTATCTATAATATAATGATTATAAACAACACAACTGAGACAGCATATTTTTTTATTCCGTTCATAATCGCCGACTACTTCCAGGGGAACAGAAGGGATGCAATAAAGTAAAATGATGAACAAATGACCTATTATATAGAGACCAAAAACATCCTGAAAAAGTAAAACAAAAAATAAAAAATACAAACAAAAAATCAGAAAAAAGTAATGAGCTATGGCATATAACGACTTCAACGAAGCGTATGACAAGATCCAGCAAGCTTGGATAATACAAGTTTAAGAATGAACAATATAGCAGGCAATATTATTAATCTGATTGAAAATGCAATGAGAACATGGAGATTTGCACTGACAACTTATAGGCAATACATAACTGTGATCAAATTACTAAGAGGTATCTTCCAAGGTGATTCTCTCGCCATTATAGTTCATCATTGTCATGATGCCCCCCTTAAGAATATAGTAAATAAAATGCCAAACTGACACAACTTCACTAATACAGATGAAAGTATGAACCACCATATATGATGACCTACAACTGTTTGCAAAAACAAAAACGAACAAGAGACGCTAATAGACACAACCAGACTATTCAGCCCAGATATCCGAATAAAATTCGGTATGGAAAAAATGCGCACTGTCGATCATGAGAAGATGAAACCTGGGAACGACAGATTGGATTTAATCACCCAGTTAAACGGAGATGAGAGCAGTTGGTGAACATGATAGCTACAAATATTTTGGAGTTCTGGATGCAAGCACTACCAAAGAAACGGAAATGAAAGATAAAACTGGAAAGAATACATCAGAAGAAGAAAACACTCCTGGAAACTAAACTATATACTAGAAAAATAATCAAAGGTATAAACACATGGACAATGTCACTAGTAAGATACACCACGCTGTTTATAGGTTGGACCAAAGAAGGACTGAGATATCTCGACTGGAAGACCAGAAAACTCATGACTGCACAAGGCACTACACCCAAAGGATGATACTGACCGATGTGAAAGATGAAAGATGAAGGGAGAGGCTGGTTTGTACAGAAGACAGTGTAAATAACACAAAAAAGAATTAGGAAAATACCTAATGCAAAACGCAGAAAGAATAATCACTGCAACAACATACACTAAAAAAAAAATAAGGTAGAAAAATAACAGACGAAGGATGACACAGAAAAAGAAAAATGCGAAGAGAAACAGCTACAAAAGATGATATTAATGAAAACACTTAGACATAGCTACAAAACCTTTACAGAAAAACTGAACTCCTCATAACAGCCGAACAAGATAACGCAATTAGAACAAACAACATTAAAGCAAGGATCGACAATATATAAGAAAACAGCTAGTGCCAAATTTGTGTACAAAGAAAGGAGACAATATATCACATAAACGAATGCAGCAAACTAACCAGAAAAGAATAAAAACATAGACACAAAGAAGTGAGGAAGGCAGTACTGTGGTAATGATACAAACAACTCCATCTGGAACACCCAGACAAATAGTACAAAGACAACCCGGCAGCAGTGCTGTAAAATGAACGTCACAAAATTCTATAGGATATGGATATATAAACGGATAAACAAACCCAAGCGAGAAGACAAACTATCATAATTGTTAACAAAAAGAAAAAGTTTCGCCAGATTGTAGATTTTACCGTTCAGCTGACCACAGATGAAAATGAAGTAGACGGAAATACGGAGCTAATATATGGAACTTTCCAGAGAGCTAAAAAGAATATGTAGCATGAAGAAAATAAAGCTAACACAACTTATGGTTGTAGCACTAGGAACAATACCGAAAAACTTTTTAAAAAAAGAAAGCGAAAGATTGAAATCAATGAGATGGATGTGAAAATACAACGTATAGCACTAATGAAAACGGCTGAAATATTAAGAATAAACATTGAAGGCGAAAACTATCGCACTAGAACTACTGGAACAAGCCGGACCTACAGAAACTGCTACAGTTGTAAAACGCAAAGGGACATCGCATCGGGTCATAAAAGCTGAAGCTGATAATTGTACCTTAACTCATCTGCTCCCCTGCCTTCGCCTCCATTTTTATGTTTGTGCGGTTTGTTAAACTAAACTGGCGCCACACCAAATAAGTGAGGTTGGTCAAAGAGAATGGAAGGATGGAGGAGTGACAACAGTAGTCAAACGTCGGCTGGTGGAGTGCAAAAAGTACAAGGGCGTCAAGGAGGCTTATTGCTATCCAAATCCTAGTAAAGATCAATGATCGCTTCCAATAAGAAATCAATGGTAAACGGTTGATGCGGTAATGCAAATTTTCTACAAAGAGAATAGAAAAGGATGGTGAGTAAAAGAAATTATGGCGAATGTGTTGCCACTCAGACACCAAAGATTACCACAAGTTGTTCTCAAATAGATATATTTGCTGATGGTTTGTGTTACTACGCTTCGTGTATAAACGACAACAACAGTAATACTACTACTACTTCTACTACTGTTACTATTACTACTACTACTACTACTACAATTAATAATAATAATAATAATAACAATAATAATAATAATAATAATAATACTAATAATAATTTGTTATCCAGACTTCAGCGAACATCAGCTTATGACATGTGTGAATACTCCTATTGACCAAGTAATAAACATAATATTAACACCTGCTACAAGATTAGGCTGATTTAATAATTAAATATGGAAGATAGAGAAAATATTCATAAAACTATCAAATAAAATATCAGCTTCCGTATCATTACTAACATAAAAATGACAACCCTAACGCAACATCGTAAAAAAAAAATGCGTATTGTTTCTGATGTCACATGTTGATTAAACATACACAGATATACTATCTCTCCTCTCTCTGTCTCTGTCTCTGTCTCTCTCTCTCTCTCTCTCTCTCTATATATATATATATATATATATAATGTACATATATACATACGAGGATATACATATACATATCTATATTCAGAGATATGCATATATATACATACGCACGCATTTATACACACACATACATATATATATATATATATACCTACATACACACACACCTCTATATATATAAATACAATTATATGTATGCCTGTATGTATATATATACATATATATATACATATATATATATATATAGAGAGAGAGAGAGAGAAAGAGACCTTTATATGCAAACATACGCACTTTAGATACATATTTACACACATGGATATATATATATATAAAGAGAGAGACCTTTATATGCAAACATACGCACTTTAGATACATATTTACACACATATACACACATGCATATATCTATACATATATTTACAAATATTTATACACTTATATACGCGCATATATATATATATACATATATATATATACGCACATATATTCGCACAAATATGCACACACAGACAGAAATATATACAAAGACACATACACACATATATGTATGTATTAGAATTCATTAAATTTGAATAATTCAGAAAAATAATACATTGGTACTCTAAAATGTAATACGAATACGACAGTTTGAAACGGCATACATAGTAAAATATGATGAAAATATTTAAATGAATCTGAATAGTGTTATTATCATTTTTATTCATTGAAATACTGTTCACCGCTTTGTTTTTGTTTTCTACATTTATAAGGTTGTAATATCCGAACTTCTTTCAAGATCATCTTCACAATGTTTCTTATTCCCGATGCCCCCATGTCTAAGTAATTTTTCCTAGACATCCGTAACCATTATATAAGTTAACATAAATAAATAAATGAATAAATAAATAATTGTTATTCTATTGTATATAACGATTAAGGAAATGCATTACTCATATAATAGCTAAACAATGTATTTATGTCTGTTCAGATACATATATACATATATATATATGTATATATATATATGTATATTTATATATATATATATATATATATATATATATATATATATATATATATATATATCTACAGAGTGTTCCAAAAGTCTTGGGCACATTAAGCAGATATGAGGACTTGAAATGTGCCCATGACTTTTGGAACACCATGTATAACGATATTAGAAAATTTTATTATTTTTTCCTTAAGTATTTCACAAATGGCATACATTTTGATAACAGCAGTTGTTCGTTACGTGGAAACAATAAGTTATTAGTATATAACTACTAAAATTTATTTTTTTTTACTTACATCTTCCCAAATATATATGCACCATTTTGTAAATTACCTCTTCCACCAAACCCTCGTAACTGCTTCAAATGTGTACCATGCAACCATTTATCATGACTTGATGTAAAGCTACCTCAGCTCTGATCGACAGCCAAAATGTATGGTCCAAAATGTAATCTGCAAGAAAGTGAACTTTGGCCAAGGTGTCCAGCGTAATGGTCCTCGTCGCAGTGGCAGGATCACTGCATGAGAATAAGGCTTAGAAAACAAACCATACTATTTACTCTGGAAAGAAAAGATTAGAAACATGTCATTCATCCAGCCGGATATATATATATATATATATATATATATATATATATATATATATATATATATATGTATATATATATATATGTATATATATATATATATAATATAATATAATATAAAGCTGAACGTCTGTGTGTGTGTCTGGACAGGAATAGGCTCCTATAAAAACGTTTACAAGTGTTTTCGATATAGATGTAAATAATAATAATTTGATAAGTATGTATTAACTTAAATAGGGATGGTATGATAAAATTGTGATGTCTGCTTCGGGCCTGGTCTCCATAGAATAGAAATAGGCACAAACTTTAATAAATACTTTTCATATCTATCTGCGTAAGTATACTTTAATAATAAAGTTTCCGTTTGAAGAAATATGGTATAATGAAATTATGGGGTGTTCGTTCGCACCTGACCTCCATAGAATGGAAATATGTCACAAAGTTTAACAAGGTTTTTTTTTAATATTGATCCACTGAATATTGTGTGAATATTCAGTGTGAACAGGTATGGTATAATAAATTATGGTGCTTATCTATTTTATTTTTACTTTCATCATATTTTACTTTGGTTTTGATACCCCCAAATTCAAAGCTTTCTCTTTACAATCCTCCCTGTACATAACCTATTATACTTTCATAAATCAGAGTCCATTTTCTGTAGGCTGTTTTTGAACCCAGTTAACGACGGCTACTTTTGCTAGTATATATATATATATATACATATATATATATATATATATATATATATATATGTATATATATATATATATATATATATATATGTATGTATATATGAGAACACAATGAAAGGATGTAAATTTTAATTAGCGTACACATTTTTCGGTCTCATATTTATGGTATATAGGAATGTTGCAGTTCATTAATTCCTATTTTAATTACCTGGGTTGCTTTTCAACGCATAGTAAACTATTTTCTAAATTTTCAAAAGCCTAATAGACAGGTCTGCTGCATCAACAGTTCCTTAATCACGATTTCCCGTAACTAACTTACCCGATACGTCTGTATACATGTTTTCTATTATCATTATGTTATGTTGTTGTAAACCACCCTTGTTTTTCTCTATCGTTTTGACGTTTGCACGATTACGAACATTATTTTAAACGTGCGTTTAAGTCAATAACAAATATATTTCTATACAGCAGCTTCAAGCCGAACAATATGTACGCAAATGTAGCAAATTTTAAAGTGAAATAAACAGGATTCTTTTCCCTTGGAAAGCGGTGAATTATACGAAATATGTCTAGCTCGAGTATCCAAAGTTCTCAGATATCAAGGCCCCCCTAGCATGGGTCTTACACTTGATCAATATATGAGATACATAGATATATAAATATCTCATTACAGTTCTACTTTACCTCCAAAAAAAGAGTAACTAAAAAGTAAAAACAAAATATATTATACAATTTTATTCTCATAGACTCTTAAACTTACTAGAGTCTAGGTAAAAAATTAATAGAGTTTGGTGAAAGAGGCATCTTCGCGCTGTTACTTGAGGTAATATCGCGTGGAGAAAGTGCGTCATTATTCGTAAAAGCCAGTGTTGGTTATTCATATCGATATCTTATTTGGGCTGCGAGTAGATTGTTATTTGTATAATTTGCCAGGGTTGACTTGTAGAGAAAAGTATTCTAATGTAATGGTCTCTTAAAAAACCGTGCAGAATGAGACTTTATGCACTCGAGGATAATGACTAGTAAGTATTACAGTCCTCTATAGTAGCGATTCAAATCTATATTCCGTTATGAATACAGACATGCGCACACACACACACACAATATATATATATATATATATATATTTATACATTTTGAGACAAAAACATATGTTATTACTCTCTCATATAATATGCATATATATATATATGCATATACATATGTGTATATATGTGTGTCTCTGTGCTTTAGTATGTGTTCATTCGTATCTCGCTCTCTTTTTTGGAACACAATTAGATTTCACTACGATTTGATTGAGTCTACATATGTCAGTTCAGTTTTTTACTTTCTCCAATTCCATTCGTTTTTTTTTTTTTCATCTATTCGTTTTGTTACTCTGGAGATCAATTTTTTCGCCTGACTAACTTCGCGAAAACCCATGCAAAGCACATATGCTCGAATTGACGAAGACTTTCACTACACTGCGAATTAGCAATTGAAATAGATTTCCTGTAGCAAATGTCTATATTATTTACAGGTTGTGTGTTCATTCAATTTGTTTGTTTTTTTTTCGAAGTCATATACGAGATAAGAAAAGGTTCTATCTTTCGGCTATTTTTATGTTATTATATGAAATTAGGTTAGAATGAAATACTGGCAACAAACATTATCGTTAGTGGTTAAGTTATCCGTTTTTGTTTATGTATATATATATATATATATATATATATATACAGAGAGAGAAAGAGAGAGAGAGAGCGGGAGGGGGAGAGAGAGTCTGCCAAAGGTGTGTTTTTTTACCAGCTTTATTCAACCTCTATAGCGAAAAGATACTTAAGTAAATTGAGGACATCAAAGATATAAGTTTGGGTGGACATAGTATTCACAATCTAAGGTATGCCAGCGACACTATTAATAGCAGAAACCGAAATGCCCTTTCAACATATGCTGGATTATGGGGGTTGGTTGTTTTTGTTTTACGGCATATCAACCCTTTTCGGGTTATTTAATGCCGAATCCAAAGATTTTGAAGAAAATTTTTTTAATAGAATATATTTACTGTTTTCAAATTAGTTTCTATTTAACCCATAGTTGGGACCCTAACAGGTACTACCACTCCGGGTCAGAGTGGACCTGGGAGCAATGGTAATTAAAGGGTGGCTCCACACTCCCCAAAGCCCAGAAGCTGGGGCCTCACCACTGGATATAGTTTAAGGTCATATCCAGGACCCCCATTGAGGGACTTTTACCCTCTGCAGGGGGGCAGTCGGCGTATTCTAATGCCCCACCGACAGGGCCTGGATTATGGGGGAAGCAAATGAAAGCAAAGGACTTGTTTAAACATCTCAAAACCGGCAAACGTCATAGTATCCAAGAACACGCAAGCTACAACATGCAAGATACAATGTACCAGTTAAACAAGTTGATGAATTCAAATATCTAGGATACTGGATCACATCTGATGGAAGGTGCACGACTGAAATACAGAGTCACATTGCCGCAGCCAAAATCACTTTCAAAAGATTGTCATCAATCATCATTAAAATAGTCACCAAATTTAGAATACTCTAAACGTATGTATAGTGTGTTCTGTTATACGGATTTGAGTGCTGGAAAATCATCTACACGACGAGGAAAGGACAAGAAGCGACAAAAACTTTGTTCCTGATGAGAATTTTGAAGATATCTTTAACAGAAAAGAAAGCTAACCGGGAGTTATTGGAAATGGCAAACGCAGAAACGTTTATCATAAAAACAGAACAAAAAAGACAAATGAAAGTCATGGGCCATGTCTACAGAAAAAGAGAGACTAGAACATATTAGCTCGACAGGAAATATTATGGGTAGAAGAAGCAGAGGACGACAACGAGAAACGTACATTGACTGTCTTAATATATGCGCTACACCGTCAGCAACAATGATTTAATGAATGCCTCGAGAGAGTGAGAGAGAGAAAGAAAGACAGACAGATAGATGGAGAGTCATATCCGTCAATGCCTGTACAAGCCGAGACACTGCTTGATTCTCTCTCTCTCTCTCTCTCTCTCTCTCTCACTCTCTCTCTATCTATCTATCTGTATATATCTATATATCTATATATCTATATATATCTATAGATATATGCGAGGGGTGTGCAATAAGTAATGCCCTTGACCAACTTCCAATTGTCTGATCTAGCTGAAATTTGGGTGTGCAATGATTTATAGCCCTACGGGTCATGTGGGAAATTACAGCTCTGAACTAATTGTGGTTTCTGTTTTACAGGTGTTTTAACTGAATCAGGTGTGAAATAGAGCCTGTTGAATGGCCGGAAGTCTGTGGAAACAGCTGCCAGACCTGGTCGCCCCCCTTCCGCAATTGATGAGGCATCTGTCTGTTAAGTTGAGGCTGCCATTTTGGAAGATCGGCACATTACTATTCGCCAAATAGCCCAAGATGTAAAGATTAGTACAGGGTTCGTGGAAATTATCATTTATGACCATTTGCATATTCATAAGGTGTCTGCCAGATGGATTCCCAGGTTACTCACACCAATCCAGAAGCGAGCAAGCGTCGAGTGCTATATTTCTAATACAGTGCTGTTGAAACTAACTCTGACCTTTATTATTTCGTGAAGAGAACTAATCTTACATTATTAATTGCACTAATCTTACATGGCAGCCCAAGTTAATTAAGATCTTAAAAAGAGTTGATATGTTTGCAGCATCAATAACATTTTATATGCCAAGTAAACGTTAATATAACAGAATATTTTGTTCTTTACACCTTTGCAATGGCTAAAACATGAAATATCGATATAAAAATGGCTTGAAAGAAAACTACAGTGATTCTACTAGTGTTTTGTGACAATTGTGTTGACTAACCAATTTAGAATAAACATTAAACACACTGTTCCAACAATAGGCAGTAGCCCAACTAAAAAAAAAAAACTTCTCATACAACGGTACCAAAATCGCGACTCTCCAGTTTTGAGATACTTCACTTCGTCATACAAGTTTGATTACTTGCTCCAGAAGATGGATCTTTTTAATCGACATTCTTTAGACTTTCTGATGTCATACTGTCCAATCATAGTGGATTTTTTATTTGCCTCACAGAATCTTTTATTTCACCTCAAGAAAACAGTTCATCAATAACCATGATTGGCTCATGTTTTTTATCCTCTTCATCTAATACAAATTTGTCAACGACTAGATGGCAGGTAGAGAGTTCGCTATAATGTCCACACCATCTCTTCTTGACATTTTCGTTTTGTCTCAAAGTGGTACTGTCTTAGGACTTGCGAGGATCTAAAGTTCATTGTTGCGTCCCATAGAGCTCATCCATTTCTTTTTAGTAAAACTGTCCCGAGATCTTGCTGTTTGGTGTGTGTTTTTATTTATTTATTTATTTTTATTTTTTCTTGCATTCCTGAACACTCACTGGTTTTGAATATAGCTGACAAGCTATTCTTCTTCGCTTTGGAAGTGTTTGTATGCTTTTCTAGCTTTTATCTTTGCTTAATCAGAGATATTATGGCAAAGTATTTTCTACTAGTAGAAAAGCGTTTACTTTAAAGTAGTGCATCAATTTCGTCAGAATTTTCAACATTTTTCTACCCAAACCTTTAAAAGTCTTTAGCTTCAGAACGTGATTTTACTTTAAAATCTTCCTTTAACCTTGATTCATTCAGTTTAATGGAGACAAGTGCAGCAGGAAAAATTATTTCTGTTTAACAAAAAAATAAAAAAAACGCTTTGATAGCAAACGCTGTGATAGCAAACGCTTTATTGTATGTAGTGTGGTTACATACCATACATTGAGACAAGTTTTCTGTTCTATATTGTATCTTACCAAGTGATCATTTATTTAAAATTTAGCCCATCTTTTAGATCAAATATAGTGTGGATCATTTGGATAAATTGGCAGAAAATTAGATAATACCCGAGTGTTGCCATGTACTTAAGTATATGTTTTCTGACGAAGCCATGTGTTTCTAATCAAAAGATTATGCTCATTCCATAATTGCAAAATTAGAATACCGTTGCTGTTTGTATTTCATAATCAAAGTTGTAGAATTCCTTCCCAATCTTGCAATCACATCGCCAAGAAGAATGGACGAATGATCATTACGTATATCGAAAAAAACGTTGACATCACTCGTTACAAAAATAGAGTATATTTGTTGCAGCAAGGTAAATAGTTTTGCGTCTAACGCGACACCAATGTTAAGTAAAGAAATAATACGTTCTGATTTAGTAAAATTGAAATCCTTGCAAGTATCTGAGGAGGATTAATTTTATATCAACACTTATACTGTGGTTTTTCACTTTAGCAGCTGGTTTCCCCTTAGAAAAGAATGTTTAATAAAGTTTCTTTTCTGTAGTATCAACAGAAACACGTGTTTCATATGTATATACACGTGCACACACTTATATATATATATATATATATATATATATATATATATATATATATATATATATATCAACAAATGATTAATAAAACATGTTAAAAGACATCTTGAAAAAGAGTTAAAAATATACTTAATGTTAAAAAGGAAGCACAAGATGAGTGGATAGTCCTTAATCTCCGGACTTTCGAAAAAATACTCTCCTTCTCATCAGAGGGCAGGAATTAGCAAAATGCGGGGCTGTATTTCCTTTTCGGATTTATTGAGCTTTTACATCTAGTTGAGATTATTTACTTGTAAATATTAACTCTTTAATATTTATAATATATTTTAAGTTTACCATTTAGATTACCTTGGTAAACTTATTGTAATTTTTATTTTTTTATAAGCTCCCGTCTGGTTGAGCTTTTTATTCTCTCCAGATATGTTTGAAAGGGAACACATTCCCCTGTCTGCCAAGAATATCCCTATCCCTACCCAACAAGAATATATCCACAAATTTTTTCTAGCTTTGAACACTTTCCTAAAAAATATACGGTGGAAATCTTATCACCATGGCTTAAGCATTAATAATAAGCTTAAAGCGCCCTTTTCGTCTAAAGACATTCTTCACCCAGAAACTTTAACAAATGGACTCCCTATAAACTTCCAAAGAGAACAAAAGAAAATTGAACGATTGGCTACCAAATTTTACGGACTAAAAACCACTGCCCACCCTAAATATAATCCGTACCTTGAGGAGTTAAAAATTCCATGTTAAACTTAGTCAAAAAATTAGATTTAAGAAACAAAAACACTACTACAACCTCGTTACCCGAAAAATAAATAATTTTGCCAAGAAAGTAAACAAAAATTAACATACATTTGTCCCTGCAGACACGATTAAAAATTACTATAATCTTGACTATCCTACAATATATATAAAGAGCTTAATAAATCTTATAAAATAGTCCCCCGCAACCTTTTGGATTCTATTAATTCTGAAGCTAAATCTTAACTGACTTCTATGAACATTCATAACTCCACTGAAATACTTTCTCCGGGTACCCCTAGATTCACCCTCAAAGACCATTAACCTAATTTTTATGATAACCCCTCCATTAGTTTGATCTGCCCATCTAGCTCTGACTTGGGTGCGGTAAGCAAAACCATCTTAGATAGAATTATCCCCTATATTAAAGAAAAAGTTAGCTTCCTCCTTTGGCAAAATTCGAATTCTGTAATTAATTGGTTTGTTTCCCTTAAAAATAAACACCTCCTTAACTTCATAACCTTTGACATCAACAATTATTATGAATCAATTTCACCGATCCTTTTAAATAAGGCTCTAATCTTGGCTAAAAGAAATTCTGACTTAACTCATTTGGAAATTAGATTAATTCTCCTAGCCAGAAAATCCCTTATACAATTTAACAATAAGTTTTGGACTAG
Source organism: Euprymna scolopes (assembly GCF_053919585.1). Taxonomy (NCBI): domain Eukaryota; kingdom Metazoa; phylum Mollusca; class Cephalopoda; order Sepiida; family Sepiolidae; genus Euprymna; species Euprymna scolopes. Next base: position 42,168,385 of record NC_136509.1, read on the forward strand.
AAAAGATACCCCCAATAATTTTGATATCTTAATGGGTCCTTCTGACTCTGCTGAAGTTACAGATTTAGTGGGACTCTTCTTACTGAAAGAACTTAAATACCACTTTAAACATATCCAAGGGGGCCTTTATAGAGACGATGCTCTATTTACAACAACAGCCAGGCCAAGAGAGTACAATAATACAATTAAAAAATTACATAACTTTTTTTAATAATGTTGACCTTTCTATAATTATTGAACCAAATAAAATACTTCAGATTTTCTAGACATTACACTTAATCTTAATATTAAAACTTACAGCCCCTATCATACACCCAACCTTACGCTTTTATACGTCCATAAATCTTCTAACTACCGCAATTCAATTATAAAATCGATAGTACCATCCGTCTCTAGAAGAATTTCTACGCTCTCAGCCGATAAAAAACCTTTAATCAAAATGCTACTTTCTTCAATAATGCCTTAAAAAAATCAGGATACAATGAAAAGATTCAATATAACCATTATGTTCAACCTGTATGTCGTCTTAAATCTGTAATCACACACAATATGACTCGCAAGAAACCAGTTCAAATAACAAGATCTGCTGCTATCAATAGCAATGATCCACTCCACAAATATAATCCGAACCAACATGTTAATCGTAATACTTCTAACCCACTCTGTCGCACAAGGAGAAAGAAAAATATTTGGTTTAATCCTCCATTTAGCGTAAATGTTAAAACCAATATACCTAAAGAATTCTTCAATATTGTAGAAAACTCTTTCAAATACCCACACATATATAATTAAAGTTTTAATAAAAACTCAATAAGAATTTCTTATTCTACTATAGCTAATTTAGCACAAAGAATCTTAGCATCTAATAATAAAAAAAATAAATCAGCACAAAAAATCCCTTTCCCAATCCAACCAAAAAGCAAGTGCAACTGTATTAACAAACATCTTTGTCCACTCAATAATGATTGCATCCATTAGGATGTAATATATTCATGCTCAATTACAGAACCCCCACGCATTTCTCCTATAATAGACAATAACATTTTGCCACCAAATTATCCTTCCTCCGACCCTCCCTCTGATATTATTATTAATCCAACAAACGAATCAACCAACCCCTCTATTTTCAATCATACAACCAACTATAATAATAATAATAATAATAATAATAATAATAATAATAATAATATTTTTCATACCAGCCATCCTAACACTGATAACACTAATTATCCCCTCCAAACCAATCTTGCTTCAATCACTGTCCTACCCTATGTTCATCAAAATGAACAAAATTTAAATTATCTTCCCAGTATAAATCAACAAATTAATATTGATTGCCGACCCCAAGCTATTAATAAAACATATACATATATTGGTGCTACTTCAACTTTTATACAGAACAGAATTTCTAACTACACTTATTCTTTCAATAACCAAAATTCAAATAATAACCATGGGGACTTCTCTAACTACACTGGTTAAAAAGCTTAATTTTGCCAATACCCACTTTTCAATTAAATGGACTATCCTAAAAAAAAATAAGTCTTATACTCCAGGATCTAAGTCTTGTCACCTCTGTACATCTGAAGCTATAACTATTATAACCTCCTCTCAAAGTAGTACTATAATAAACTCTAAAAACGAACTGATCTCCTATTGCAAACATATGTTCAAGGTTAAATATGGTCAATTTGAAATTACATAGTTATTAAGTTAACCCTTCAAATATATATGTTTTCCCATATTTTTTTTTATTTTACCTTCTAAGCTTTTTATATTTTTAATTTTATTTGTTTTTCTTTATTTCTTTGGCCGGTTTTCCATCTGCTGTCTCCGTTTTATGGTATAAGTATACCTATTAATTAAATCTATACATCAGCCCACTCATATTTATTCTATGTATTTGTTTACTTATATTTTACTATATGCATTTACATACACATTTATTTGCCTTATTCCGGAGTTTGTAGATACCTGCCAGCCCCTACCCTTAAATTGTATATAAGTATGTACGTATGTTTTTGTTTAAGTTGTATATTTTTTATATGTTTTTGGATATGTGTATATATTTATGCATGCGTGTGTGTGTTTGTATATATATATATATATATATATGTATATATTTGTGTGTGTTATTGTATATGTATACATATATATATATATATATATATATATATATATGTATATGCGTGTGGGTATGTCTGTACATGTATGTGTGCATTTGTGTGTCTGTATGTATATGTATGTGTATGTATAGATATATATGTATATGTATGTGTGTATATGTATATATAGTTTTTTTTTAATTAACTTTTTAATTTTTAATTTTCAACTTTTAATTTATTTACTTTAATTTTGTTTTTGTTTCCTTGTTTTTTTAAATATAATAGCCGCTCCATTTCATAAACTTAGCCATTTATTTGTTCTTCTGACTCGTGTTTCTTAATTTAATTCTGGGACTTTCACGTGCATATCTAAGTTGACCAAATTATTAACGCTAACTTTCGCGCTTTTTGTCTGGGTCAGTTTGACCTTGCTTTTCAAATTTAAACTTTCACCACTTTTCCGTTTCTTTTTTTTGTTTTTAAACATTAATTTACTTGATTCCTCCAGCCTTGATAGACGTGTTTTAAATATTCTCTCCATTGCTTTTTCTTTTAATGATTTGGAATTCATTCCATTGGCGATTTTTTCCAAGGAACCCTGCCTTTCGGATAATTTTGGACCATTTCGAACTTACCCATTGGATTGGAAATTTTTAATTCGACCGCTTTGGATTTTACTATTCTTGGATTTTTTTACCCTTCACCGGAAACGTTTTAACATTTTTCTTTTACCTCCTATTCCCCTTACCTCACCCTTTTTTTAAACAAGTAAGATCTTTGACTTACTTTTAGTTTCATTAAATACTTTTACATGCAAAATTCGATCCCGCATTTTGCTAATTCCTGCCCTCTGATGAGAAGGGGTGTATTTCTTCGAAACTTCGCGGATTAAGGACTATCCACTTATCTTGTGCTTCCTTTTTAAAATTAAATATGTTTTTAACTCTTTCTCATGATGTCTTTTAACATGTTTTATTAATCATTTGTTCATATCATAAGCTCTATTTCCTTTTCGGTTTTATTGAGCTTTTACATCTGGTTGCGATTACTTATAAATATTAACTCTTTAATATTTATCCTATATTTTAAGTTTACCATTTTGATTACCTTGGTAAACTTATTGTAATTTTTATTTTATTTTATTTATATATATATATATATTTATGTGTGTGTGTGTGAGTGTACATTCGTATACATGTACACACCTATGTGTGCATAGCTTTGTATATAGTTTTTCTCTAAACAAATACCATTTATATGTAGGTTGACACTTTACGTGCTGCGTTATAAATGCACACACGCAGACACACCTATATCAATATATATATGTATATATATACATATACACCTCTCTCTCTCTCTTTCTATATATATATATATATATATATATATATATATATATATATATATATATATATATATGAGTGTGTGCTTGTCTGTGTGCGTATCTTATATGATATATCAAATAGAAATAACGAGAATGGATTACCGAGCAACACATTTTTAAATGAAATATTTATAATATATAAACACGTATCCGTGTACAATTAAATATGAATCATTGCTAGCCAAAACATATTATTCAATATATGTAGGTGTTTGCCTCCTTATAATATTCTTATTTCGGAGTAATGTAATTTGCATTCAATTCAAAATATCGCGCCAAAGCAATTCATTATCCAGCTTTAACCTATTTTACATTCACTGTTTGCGAATGTTTATGACAATAAATTGGCATCGTTATGTGTAAGCACATTTGCAGTTTTGGCGTATTTTGAAAATAACTGAAATATTAAAACAATGTAAAATACACATTTCAGCCAAGATGTTCTGAATTATGTAACGATGTTCTAACAATATAAATAGATTTGTTGCTTATTTAATAAACGAATGCACAACCAATGCGAAATATCCACATGTCATGGGAAATTATATAAAGTTCTTCGTTAAATGCATAGAGCATTTTTCGTTTGCTGAGCTTTATGTCTGCAAATGACAGCAATGTGATATACATTCAAACACATATAATTGTATTTGTTTTACATAAGCTTCAATATGTCGCTACACATTCGTGAGAATATTTCGGTAAACCAGATTCAGGGAACTATGTATCGCTTATAACGATATTACTAATACAAAATGTTTAGTCAGAAATATCGCCTGAGTAGGTGTCTAGTTACTTTAATTGGCTCATCAAAACATGCTCATAGATGTGTAGCGACATATTGTTGCCTATGTAAAACAAATTAATAGTATATCTTATCCTACTTCGATATTGAGTTTTGTTCAAATAACCTCATTAAACTTCATTCGTTGTTTTAACTCTGGAAAATGTTGACATGAAAAAAATATATTATATACACAAATTATATTTATATATGTATGTATGCATATATATATATATATATATATATATATATATACAAATTAACATTTACAAATAACTCCTTCAAAAACAAGATACGTATATAATATGATGTATTTTCTTATTCCATATAGTTTTAATTTTGCTGTTTTTATTCTTCAGAGATAAATACACTGACAAACAATTGCAATTGCTGATAAACGCAAAATAATGTTAATTATGTTCGAAGGAAAGTGCAGATAAGAAATTTTTTAAACATGTAAAAATGATATTTAAAATGATCAAACATCAATTCGATTAATTTGATTATGTAGTAGAGCTTACATCTATTTTATATAGCCACCTTCACCCTCGGTAACCCACCTCAATACGGGAATTGGGAGCATACCTTTTCCACAAGTTCCGGCGGGAGCTCGTCGAATATTCGGCGGATGGCTACTATCAGACTGCCTTTAATATTGTGTGAGTCATGATTGTGATGGTCTCGAGATATGACGAAACGAAGTAGTCCAATTGGTTCAGGTCGGGGGAGGCGGTTGGAGCGTTGAGAGAAAGGTATAAAGCCTAAGAACTTCTGAGGGTCAGCCTGGGTCCATAAAATTGTTGCCAATCCCAGGTTCTGTCAGCGGCCAACTGATTGCAACAGGGGATCACCGCACTCTTCTGCACATCCAGGCACCTTTTGGTGTTGGCTTTCAAGCCGACTCTGAAGATATGATGTGACCTGATTTATCCCGCGCTTGAAAGCATACCAAATGCCATAACCCTTGCCGCACACTTCGGTGAACTGTGCCCTTAAGTTTTGAATCGTCCGGATTTGCATTTTGAGGTTGCTGGGAATGGTCCTTTTCCATAACTTCAATCGGTAGGGAGCAGCGCATCTCCGATCTCGTCGTTGAACATTGGGTAACTTTTTGACATAATAGATTATGAAATTTATAAAGATCAAGTAACTGTGCTTGTCTGAGGCTCATTATTGTTTTATTTTTTTATAGCTTAAAACCACACTCCGAATAAGTGAGCACTGTTTATATACGGTTACAAAGTGTGCACAACAGTTGTACTGCTAGCCTTGCTCTACTCTTTAGAAATCTGCATTTTATATCGGGAGCACAATGGAAGGCATAAATGGAGTGTAGCAATGCCCCTGCTAGATAATAATGAAAAGTAGGTAGAAAGATTATATGACGGAAGTCCTATTACGGGAAAACATGGATAGCATAGAAGCACTGATCGTAGCAACACAAGTTCGTCAGACAGGTCATGTTGTAAGAATGGCGGATGACAGGATCCCGAAAACTCTCCCCTATTGAGAGCTAGTAAATTACAATAGGAATGGCTCTGATCTTCCATGCTTTAACAAGCTTCTGGACTTGACCTTTACTCCTGATCTGAAATGAAACACATACACCAAACACGTTTCCAAGGCCGCTGGAAAAATGTTAGGACCGTTCTACCGCTCTATTAGATATATCACTCCTGATGCAATTCTCTACTTATATAAAATCGAGGTAGGGTCAATGATGGAGGACTGTTGCCAGATCTGGGCAAGAGCTACTATAAGCGGTGTATTTTGTCTAGACAGAGTTCAAAATAGGCTTTGTAACTTAGTGGAGAATGTCCTTTTCTCTTCCATGCAAATTCTTTCTTACAGAAGAGATATTGTCAACCTCTCTCTGCTTTATCCTTATTTTCATAGCAACTGCTCGTCTGAATTTCAATCTATGCCCCCCTCGCGAAACTTTCACGAAAAACACTCGTCTAGCCAAAACCCCTATCAATAATTTCAACACTTTTATCTGTGCATAAATCTAAACGTAGATTCCATGAATACAAGTTCTTTCTTAGAACTGCACGACTTTGAAACTCTCTTCCGATTGCCTGCTTTCCAGCTGACTACAATTTGATTGTCTTCGAGCCCAACGTAGAGTTCTTCATGAACCGTAAGTAATCCAAATTACAAAATTTCCACAACTTATGATTACTACGCTATAATCCCATTGACTAATTATACCCATAATCCCTTATACTCGAGTGGCATCCGTCTTGATAAGAGGTTACTCTTTTGTAAAAATATAAAAAAGTGAGCCGAAAAAAACACCGGTACGAATACGTAGTAAAACGCCGTATAAAGGAAATAGGTATCGATCTCCCAACCTGGGAGGCATAAGCAAGTGACCGAAAGTGTTTGCACAGCAGTTTACACAAAGAGAGAATAGTAATTGAGCGGAGTGAGGTTGTAGCTCTAGCAGAGACACTTCCAAAACTACTCTCCGGAGGCTTCAACTGGGCTATCATCGAGTGGGTGTTCCTGTATCAAGACGGTGCTTCAGGTTGAAGGCGGCTAAATTGAGAATATATCAGCTCTACTACCTAATCAAGTTACTAGAGTTGATTGTTCCAATAAAAAAGTGTTTAAATAAAACTGTGGTGTTGTATTCTTTCTGGAGGACAATTTATTGATCCACTCCGTATCTATGTATGTGTAAGCGGACGATGTATGTGTGTGTCGAATCAGATAATTTATCACATGAATTAATTAAATAATACATGTTATGTTAAATGTGTATGCTCCCGGTATTTCTGTTTGTCTACAAATTATTTTTTTCCAATGAAAGGACGTTCATTGTTACATTAGATTTCAAAAGAGGGCACGGTTACATATTACTAATGTTTATATTTCGTGAGTGGTTTTTAATGACGTCTCTACTTACGCTTTCGCTTCTGCCATCATACTGACTTGCGTTTAGTAACACATTTCCTCATGCTTATCGGCACGGAGTTCTTTGATCAAACGATTATGGCATGAAATGGATGCACTTTTACTGTCTACGAAACGATTTCATTTTGAAGTAATAAAAACGTGTTGGCACTCGCTTCGTTAGAGAAATTGTGTTGCGGGGATTGGACCCTTTTGGATGTTTAATAGGCATTTTGAACTGAGAGATAAAAATAACAAACACATACAGTATTATTTCTATAGTTGTCTACGTCTGAAAATGTATGGACAGACTATTTGAGAAATCTATTTACGAGGGGCGTTCCATAATTAATGCCTTCGTTTTTTTTTACCATGAGCGTATAAATTAAGGGGGATTTCAAATTGCATTGTAATGAAGAGTGGACTTATGCATGAATGATTACAAATTTTAATCTCAAAAAGTGAGAGCTTAAGGACGAAATCCGTTATGAATGTGCGTGTGAAGCAGAGAGAGATCATTAACCTCCTGACAAAACTGCATTCAGAAATGAGTTCAGCATTAAAAGAGGTGGCTCGTTTTATTGGTACTACTTGCACTTTCGAAGCTCCTCAATTTTCTAAGGTCAATATCGTAGACTAGACTTTAAATGACTGCTTTATGACCTTTTATTCATCGCTGGGCAAAAGTACATTTCGTATTTTTTGAACTATGTGAAAAATTAATTCTGAAGCACGAGAAGTCACTCGAATTAATGGCACCATTCTTGTTTTCGTAGTTTAAGTTTATATAATATATACTTTTTTTGTAGAAAATAGATTGTGCATTAATATATATTCATGAAGTATCAGTTTATGTAAATAGTGTTAGGGAAAGTAATATGAAACGCACTCTTATATAAATCTATTGTAATATATTCATATTGCTGTTTATTTATATGCTTTTTTTACAATTTTATTAATATGTACGACGCGTACACTCATTCACAAATTACTTTATTATACATGAAGTATGATTATATATATATATATATATATATATACATACATATACACATATATATACATATATACATATATATACATATATACATACACATATATACATAGATATATGTATACACACATATCTATGCATATATACGTATATATACATAGATATACATACATATTAATACATATATATATACACATACATATATATATGTACATATACATATATATACATATACACACATACATGTATACATATACATATATATACATATATATACACATATACATATATATATGTATTTGAACGTATAAATACCGCACTATATTTACACCCACCTAATACATTTAAGAAGTAATTGATCAACACATTACATTACTAGTAATCTAATTGAATATTTAGCTCCACGTTATTACCTTTTGTTGTAATATAATTATCTTCATTGTTCTCTTTGGAAGTATTTTTTAAAGTTGATCTTTTAAATGTATTAATAATTAAATTTATATTTAATTAATTTTCAATTATTAATAGCCTCGACTAGTAACTTTAAAAACGGAAGTAAGTATATTTCTTTACGTTATCAAAATTATTTTCCCTTTAAGCCAATTAAAGATATGATATCCGGGGTATCTTAAATAGTGTATGCATATGACTAAAATCTCCGCTCATTTATACTTTTAACCTGGAAACTCCGGGAATATACAGCTAGGTTTTTTTAAATGTTTTTAATTTCTGTTTATTTAAATTCATGTCATTAGACACCAATTAATATTATATTTTTATTAGAATTCTTTCTGAAGACCTATAAATTTAAAACCTTAAATTTGAGACAGTTTTATTCAATAGATATTGTACAAAATCGAACCAATAATTACGGACATAATATTTAGTATTATTTATCATGATCGTCATCTTCCTATGTAGGATTTGTTCTTTTTTACGAAATCATGTTATCTTTATTGTGATACGTGCCGATCAAGTGTTTGTACTATGGTTGCCTATATTTCCTTTTTTGTGTGTTTATTCTCTGTCAGCATTTTTTTTTCTCATTTTTAACCGAAAAAAGTATCACGGGGTGCCGATCGGGTAGTGAGGAACGGCACCGAATCACAAAGTGCATATCCAGTTCGATCAACAGAAACATTCACTTAGAAATGTTCACATATTTCAAGTAGTCTTCTGTTATATTGTTAGTCTACCGGAAACACCAGAAAATGATATAGTGAAATATTACGATGTGTATTATTATGGTCGTTCGACTGCATAACACCACCCGTAGCTACGCGATGTTTTTTCTGTTTTTTTATAGAAAGTACTGAACTAGGAAGTCTGTAAATTATTCTTGTTAAATACCTGGAATAATTATCCGATTCATACGAAATGAATGAATGATCCTTTATAAATTGTGACTAATGCTGCATCAATCTTAACTTCAAAGAGAACTTTACGATGGCAAACAGCAATGGTGGTTGTACGGACTGTGTTGATAACACTATCAACACCAAATAGCAATAATTCAACAGGTATCCAATCAAGTCCCGGTGCTTTTCCCTTATTAATCTACTTATGTACTTTAGTCTCATCATCGATGGGCACAGTCACCATCTTATGAACGATCTCCTTTTGAGAGACACTTTCAATAACTTTCATTTACTTCAAACGGATTATCAAAAAGATCTCGAAAATTTTTGCCCATCGTTCCATGATCCGCTCAACATTGTTGAAAAGGGAGAAACCACCTTTGGATTTAACAAGTAACAATGTTGAAGGCCTCTCTCTCTCTCTCTCTCTCTCTCTCTCTCTCTCTCTCTCTCTCTCATATATATATATATGTATATATATATATATATATATATATATATAAATGTAGACATATGTGTATATATACGAATATGTACGCATATATATGTGTATATAAACTTGTTTATATATGTGTATATATAGACACATGCATACGCATACATCAGAGAGAGTTGCAACCTTGATTGAAGTGAGTGTTCCTAATGATGGCGGTCTTAACAGAGCTGAAAGAGAGAAACAGACCAAATACGAAGGTCTCATGTATGATATGAAAAGAAACTGGAACCTAAAGGGGATATCGATCATACCAGTTATCATAGGTGCCACAGGACTTATGAAGAAGAACCTGAAGTCCTACCTAACTAATATTCCTGGTGAACCAAGTGCAAAAGAGATTCAGACAATTGCACTTAAGGGAACAGCGAGGATACTAAAAAGAGCTCTCGGTTGGTTTCAATAAAAAAGCGGGGAAATGTTGGCAGCTGGTTTGGCTGCCCCATACCCGGCGTTACAATCTTCAAAGGAAGAAAAAAATGTATATATATATAAAGACATATATACGTATATATATATATATATATATATATATATATATATATATATATATATGTATATATAAATGTTTATGTATAAACATATATATATATATATATAAATATATATCCGCATATATATGTGTGTATACATAGAAATATATAGACATATATATACATGTCTATATACACACACACACACATATATATATACTCATTTACATATAGAAAGAGACAGAGAGAGACATAGAAATAGACATATATTGAGGATAGAGATATATCAGTATATATATATATATAGACAGAGAGAGAGAGAGAGAGACATATACATACTCTCTGTCACTCTCTCATATATATATATATATATATATATATATATATATATATATATATAATGAGTATTGGCTGAAGAGAACTTGAATAATCATAATGAGTATTTGCTGAAGAGAGCTTAATAAGGGGATCTAAAACGGTCTTAATTTTCGGGTTCGGAACCGACGGTACCAATGACCTGTTACATCTTAAAACTTTCAAAACAAACAAAATATAAATACGCTCTTATTTTAGGATGTTCCTTATAATTGAGCACCCGCTGGATTTCTTTTTCAAATAAAACAAAACAAAAAAAACAAATATATATATATATATATATATATATATATATATATATATATATATATATATATATATATATATATATTTGTCAAATGTAGTAGCCTGAATTGGGCATTTTACAGTTAAAATTCCCTTTATACTCGTGGCAATTGTTTAGTGACCCTGAGGTAAAACCTTCACAAAAGGTGGTTTCGTTATAGTTTTTAATACCATGTGTGGCAGGAATTTTCAGCTTTAGCATAGATGATTCCGTAAGCATAAAAAATTATCGTTAGATATGTATTAATATATGTGCATTCTTACAAATACAAACTCACACGACGGTAGTTCCAAATGTAAAGCATTTTTTATAAGTCAAAATTTGATAATCTACATTGAGCCTTGCGGTACCATTAAAAAAGAGCGACGTTATTTCTCTAGACATTGTTTAACTAGATAGTCACCACATTCTAAATGCACTTTTGCTCGTTTTTCTTTTTTATTACAAAAAATAGGGGTTAATTTTGAATTGTGTCTGATCGCTATATTTCCTTATTTTTCTCGTAAAATACCGGCTGCATTTAACTTCCCTTCGTTATTTCCCCTTTTTATTTATGACCAGTCGGATTACAAGGCATCGCCTGATTCAAAGATGCAACCTATTTTTTTATAAAAATCTCTCTTCCACTCCTGTTTTCCACCTGTTTTCTTTATTCTCCACTTTCGTTTCAGCCCAGTTTATTCCTCACTCTTTTATAAAATTCAGTTTCTTTCTCTTTTCTTACTTAATCAAATGTCTTGAAAACAGATTCCTTTAAAAAACTTAACTAGCTTAGCGTCTAATAATTTTCGTTTTATTTCTAGATATATTGTATTATTTATTATTTACTTTATTCTGTCTTGATCCCGAACATTAGCCACTAAAACACAGAAATTGCTTACGCTGCACATAATAATATACGGAAACTAAGTGAATATCCAAAACCAGTGTCTACCTAGGATGTACCTGCTCTACGTTCCCGTCAATATCAGATAAGTTTCCTAAATCCAAACCTCAAAATTGTGCACTGACATCACCTGACTAGAGCAATGTAAACAACTGATCCACATTTTGGACATTATCGTCTTATCAAAAAGACATCAGAAAATAGTATGAAATAGCCCAAAAAGTCGCCAAGCATACAAAAAAAAAATCCAAATAACTGTAAAAATTGGTCAACCAACAGCGAACCAATTATTTTCCGGGTTAATTCATCAAATACTTCATAGATAAGGAAGGCTCTATGGCTAAAAAATGGCTAAAAAGGATCCCTCCATTATGATCAGATGGGGATTATAACTGCTGCTAAAGATCAAGGTTAGATGACCAATGCTTTAAAGAAAATAAGTGGTCTCAGCAATGACAGCAAGTGCCGATTCTTCCACAAAGAAGTAGAGAAGGTGACCTACCCGGCATTCTACTCTAAAGTACAACCATAGGTACGGTTACAACACTACGGGACACAATACAGTGTGTCACTATCTGTAGTAGGTCATCTCTAAAAGCTTCAATATCGTCCGGGGAAGATATACCAGAACTAACAATAGAAAATACGTCAGACGCCACTAACTATGACTACGCACTCATACAGATCGTACCTAGGTGAATACTTAGCATCCTACCGGATGCCTCGTCCCGTGATTGAATAAACCAATGTTGAAATTTGCGAAAAATAAAAACACCATAATTATTCTTCATATATTATAGATGACCTCCTACGATCCTTTATTCTTTCTTTATTAAATTCGATTATTAAGCGACAGGGAAATTGTGGCGAAACAAAAAAGAGAGAATTAGATAGAAAGCAACGTATATTACATGTACGTATATTATTACAGCCGAAATACCCAGAGCATTTCTGTAATCAATCAATAGCGAACATTTTATAACAATTACCAATCAGACTTAAATAGTGTTTTTGGTAGATAAGCAAAATTAAGCAATCTTGAGTCTGATCAATACAAGATTAGTGACTGTTTGGGAATACTAGGCCGTGTATGTAGGAGTACGTCGCACCTCGCTTGCAATACTAAAACTTAACGTCGTCATCTCCCCAGATAGAAATATCTAATTTATGAGGGCCGACTTTAAAATCACATATTCACACGAATTGTCTGTTTTTGGTAGAAGCCAGTTCAACCCCCGTAGGGTTAGTGCCTCTTCGGATAAACTGCCGGTATGGTTACTACATCCAGAATATCTATTACTAATTAAAGTGTGGTATAAGTTTACATGAAACCGAAAGAAATTTCTGTTCATTGTTCACAATATGGAGATTTAGTATCAGTATGTGTGAAATCGAAATGAGGTATGATTGTTTTTTAAGGAATTGCTTTATTTTGTAGAGATGTTGGTTATATATGTTATCTTGATATTGTTATCACAGTCCTTACTAGTGATATGACATCATATTCTTTTCATTGTTTTCACACTCGAGTACATATCCGACACAGTTAGACACAATCACCAGGGATCGCATCACTCTACATAAAAATATAAGCTATCAATGGATATATACCTGAGACTCTTGTTGAAATTAATGTTTTAACTCGGGAAAAAATCCGTCGTTGGTACTAACGCGTCCAAAATATAACTCCAATTGCGTAAAGCAACCTTTTCTTGATTTTTCAACTCGTTTTCGTCAGAAAATCACTATTACATTCCCATCCTTTCGCAAAAAAAGTCCTTAGATACAGACTTTTAATCACGACAATACCATGCTTTGCATATCTTTCTTCCCTTTGCTTTTTTTTCCTTGTACTGGACGGATTCCGGGTTCAAATGACGATGGCTCCGGTACACATCATTTTGTAACCTCATTAGTGTTGCTGTTACAAAATAAAAAAAGGATATGTTGTTGTGATAGCTAATATATATTACTTTATATTTTAAGTAGTGGGGTAACGGCGCTAGATACATCATGTTCTCCCGTCATTGTTATAACCTATCGTGCACTACATTCTCTTTTTTCTCGCTTCTTTATTGAACCCGTTGTTTCATATTTATTTATTGCATAGATAGTAAATATATCAGAAATTGCATAAATAGTAAATATATCAGAAATTGCATAAATAGTAAATATATAAGAAAGCAAAATGAAGTATATTTAGCTTGTGGAACATAAAAGGCTGCATTGATTGAGTATAAAAAGAATTACATTTTCATTATTAAAAAATTTTTGAAATTCTTAACAAAAATAAATTTAGTCTTATGACACTTTTTTGAAATTCTTAAAATAAATTTAGTCTTATGACACTAATTCTATACTGCCCTGGCCAAGGTCCTTCGGGGCCTGGGCTACAAGTGTTAAGCAAAGACCATATGTGGGGGCAACCCGACATATAAGACTTTGGTCAATGTAGGGGCAACCCTTCATACCAATTGGCACTATCCAGCTCCGCTATTCCCCGGAGATTTGGCTCCCATTTCCCATTCACTCCTCACTCAAATCGGCCGTGTGCCTAATTTGCTCGGTGGGGGAGCAAATTAATAGCCTTATGACATTAATTCTAGCGTCGCGGAATGTAAATAGTTAACGATTTATTGTTTGTACTTCTGGCATCTTATTGATATAATATGAGTGTTTTAGGCTGCTTTTTTTTAATGATTATTCTCCTTATTTGTAACATTTCCGGTTTCTTTAAGCTTTCATCATCCAAAACTGATTCTACGACAAATTGAATAGGTTACTGATTATATATATATATATATATATATATATATATATATATATATATATATATATGTATATATATATATATATATATATATATATATATATATAGGAGATTTAAAAGTTTATCACAATGCGAAGAATGAGATATAGTCGTTGTTGGTGAAAAGAAGGCGAGGACAAGTGGCAATTTATAAATCACTAAGTACATACATATATGTATATATATATATATATATATATATATATATATATATATATATATATATATTTATTCAGTTTTATTAGATACAGAAGTCTTACTTGTTATGTCTGCGACAATATCCATTACTAATTTCGGAAAAATATCCCTATTCAAATGGTAGACGTGACAGATCGATTTCAAGCATGCTAGATGATGGAGCGGAAGTTAGATAGCTGTGTGGGGCCTCGCAGACATAACAAGTGAGACAATAACGACTATATCTTATTCCTCGCATTGTGATAGCCTTCTAAATCTCTACTACATACCTATCCCACACAATGCTTCAAGCAAACTACATATCAATCCTATACACACATTATATATATATATATATATATATATATATATATATATATATATAATCATGAATATTGGAAATAAAAATGTCAACCATTATTACTATTACGAGAAATATAAATTGTTATTCTGCGACATTACTAAAAAAAATCTACATTAGAATTGCCACATTCTTTGCTTATCCAAAAATCATCCTAATAAATAATGAATCGACATGTTTTCCTTTTTGCAAGTTGTTCAACAGTAAAAACAATTTTCTTGAGTGCATCTCCAGGGCTTCAGACAGCAGGAAAAAAGAAAATACAAATTGCAAGAACATTATATTACATTTAAATGATTCGGAAACAATTGTTATTTACACTAGCTATAATGTGCTACTTTCGGTAGAATCGTTTATATCAGCATATAAACAATAAATACTGAAATTTCTAAACCACTACCAACTATGACAAATTATAGTTGAGGTGCGCAAGTTTCTCAAAATACCGTTGTTATATATAAAGCATTACTTGGAAAAAGTTTTGTGTGGATGTATAAGATTTGTAGTTTTCATATGTTGTATTTTTTACATTTTTACGGATAGAAATGTAATGAGTTATGCATTTTCCTTATTCGTTTGTTTGAAAACAGAAAGTTGCTTCTGTTGAAACATTGTTAGAATAAATGGTTCTCTATGTTAATACAGTGTGTGGAAGTGATATAAATTACATATTGAATCTAGAATTTTGTGGTGTTTAGTTAGCAATTATTAAAACAAAAAACAACATGAAACAACATTTATTTTCGAACAAAATTTAATCCCAAAAGCAAAATATCCTTTAGAATACATTTTGTCTTATAATATATATATATATAATGCCTCAAGGAAAGGAACGTCTATAAATGTATTTAGAACTGAAAGCCATGTATAATTTTAAAAAAGTATCCGATGGATAGCTAAATTATATAAGCCTTGAAGATAAAAAAGAATATTTGGTGGATTGTTGATCTATATAAGTCTTGTACTTTAAAGATTTACAGGCAAAAGGCAAAGATATTTCTCGTGTTGATATCAAAAATTTTTTGCGGGAATTTCAACAGATCCAAATTTTTATGGAGCGATTCTAGTTGGCTACTAGCAGAATGTGGCTGCATTAAATTGGCCAGTTTTTATCATCAGTGTCTATAAATATAACTTTCCAACTTGCTTCAATCTTACCCCACATTCTATTATATAAATAATACCTGTCATTTTAAATGTATGTATTATGTATGTATGTTTGTATGTCAGCTTCAAACTTTCGATAGAGGCGACAGATTTTCACGAGAGCGGTATCGTTTTGAAACTCGACCCTTCGGACGACAAATATGGAAAAATTGGCTAAAACATTAATTGCTTTACCCTCAAGTTGGCACTTTTTTACAGAAAGATGTCGCTTTTTTTTCGCCAATATTTTCGGAAACTCACACCTCTTTTCGATTGGCTAGCCTTAATTTTTAAACTTTCGCCGCTTCCAGTCTGTCGATGGACGCAAGGGCAAAACAGCAAATACGCTACATTTATTTTCACGTTCTTGTCCTCCTTCGCGATACGGGTCCGAGCCTGTCTGTCTACTACCATTTTCTTTCGTTACACACACACCTCCAGACACCCTGGCAACGCGGGACACCCAGGGTAGTTATTGTAGAAAAACATTGCTGCATTGCAGTTCGTTGTTTTGTTTTAGGATATACCATCTATTTTCGAATCACTTTATGTCACATCCAGTAATTAAAAAATATTTGAATGTATTAGGTTCTTTATATCTTCAAATATTTATTCATGGTGTTTGGTTTGTTGGGTTTGATATTTATTAAGTATTTTCTCATTATCTCATGCCGAATCATCATTTTTTTTTTCTTTTTGCTCCAAGTCTTTTGTCTTTTCAAATAATAGTTTAAAGTAATTAGCTTGATTTACTCGTGAATAAAAATATTTATTGTTTTGGCTTTCCAGGACATGGTTGAGTTTCGCAAATAGCATGTAAAAACTCACAATAGCACCAATGTTTTTGTATTTAAGTCCCGACGCTGATATCTTGATACGGCCTGATTTGATTGCAGCGGACAAAGATTGATAGAATTAGATTAGCGTACGGGAGAATCAATATATAGGATTAAAAACATACATATTGCGTTAAATACTATAACAACAACAGACTCATAACTGGTACTTGCAGGGTATCTGCTCCACAAAACTAGCTACACTCGTACCAGATTATAGGCATTCTCAATTAAGTAGTTTCTCAATAAAATACAACTCCACAACTATAACGATTTCTAGGGATAAACAAAGACAAGGATCAAAAGAGAGTCGCCAACCTGATAGGTCCTGAACTGTCATCTAAGCTTCAACCTCTGTTCCATCGACTAAATGTAGCACCCCTCTGTCTGTTCTATAAATACTTCAACAGTGAATGCTCTGACGAACTGCAAGCACTTGTACCTTCTTGACACAAATACCCCCCGACAAACCCGACAAACAGCAAAATCCCACCCTTTACAGTTGAGATCCCTAGATGTAAGAGAGCCTTCTACACCAGTAGTTTCTTCCCCAGAACCGCTAGACTTTAGAATTCCCTTCCCGGCTTCCTAATTCCCCAACTGTACTGACATGCAGAAGTTCAAGTGTAATGTAAACCGACATTTTGCTGCCCATCTCTCCACATAGTACCCCTGTAGCTTATGCCCCTGATAGTAGCTCTCTACATCAAAGTTGCAATGTGCCTTGTTTCGGGTGAAAATCTAATAAAGAAATATTTTATTTCAATAGAAGAAAGGTTATCATACCATTTCTTAGTTTCCAAAAGTGTATCAACATTAGTAAATTTAAATTTCCCATGAGCATCTAGCTGCCAACTTCGGATTCCGCCGAATCAGAATGAGCCCTTACACTTCAGTTCATGTTTTGTTCGAAACTAAGTTTAAAAATTTTAAATCAAGTTTTTATTAGTTTAAGTACAACTTTTGGAACCATTCCACAATGATCGGGCTTCGGATAACATTACCTTTGGAAATAGAATAAAGAAACTCAAAATGAAGTCAGTTTCGAATATCATTTAAAACGTCTGATTTTTGTCATCTGCAATTAATTTTAATATCGAAGACATAGATCTGTCTCGACAGTAAAGTGTCGCTAATTAAATTTCAAGAAAATGAAAGTAGACAGTGTTTATTTTGAAGTTGAACATATTTAATTAACTATTTATTATTGAGACATTTTAATGGAATGTGTTATTTTTTTCCGTAAACTAAGTGGAAATTCTCTATCACTCTTCCGTGAGTATAGACATAGCAAGATGCAAATCAACTAAACATGTGTCGAAGGTTTAGTGCTCCACCGACTAGCTTCAATTTATATCATTTTGAAACGTGTCTGTTCGTTTATCTGCGAATTTTCCGATACTGATAATCGAAACTACTTACGGAGCTTTTCGTTACATCCAGATTTGTGTGCTCCATATATCAAGAAGACGTTAGTTTGAACATATTTATGTTTAGTAAGATTATATTAAAATACACAACGTTAACATTATCGCCCTGTAAATAATTAGTAGGACTATGACAAAAGAAGATTCTTTTCATGGTTTTGACTCTCGAGTATATATACGAGAGAGTTAGGCACAGTTAATCAAGCGAAGACCACGCCACACTATATAAAAACATATAAGATATTAACGATATACACTCGAGAGTCCAAACAGTGAAGATAATGTGCTGGTGTCTTAGCCCTAATAATTAGCCATTAGGTGTTATCATTCTACACTTTTTGAATTATAGGGCTATTACAAACTTTTTTTTAATTCTCAATATTGCGAGTAAAAATGAAACGAGTTACTGCGATAGGGAGCAGATTTATAGTGATAATTCCGATGGAGAATTAGACAGCAAGATGTGTGCCATCAACAAAATAAGAGTATTGCATGTTTTCCAGTTGCAAAATAGGGAAGCGGAATGGAAATTTTGAAGACAAGTTTGTGCATTATTTATCTAAAAAGTTAACTGTGTGAAATACAACCTTTACCCCACGTATAACATATACTTCAATAATGCTTGCTGCTGTGTTTATAT
>NC_136509.1:42192816-42195316 GCF_053919585.1 Euprymna scolopes
TGTGGTTCTGACACATTTTCCCATATATAATCTCATTCTCTTAGCGGGAGTACTTTATTATTTGTTCTGCTGCTATGGCAATAGTTGCCATCCTATTAAGTAGAATAGGAAATGCACACTTCCTTTACTTTCGCCAGCCTCGTAAATCTCGCTTTATTTCATCTTTTGGTCATAACTTTCTATCACAGTCCATGTAACACGTATCGTTGGCTAGTCTTGGACTTTTAAGTAGAATTGTTTAAACTTCTTACATCAAAACGCTTCATGCCCTGTCTGGGGCGTTTTCCATTTTTAAAATATCCTCGTCGTCAGGCTAGTTTAGCATGTGTTGGTTTGCCATAAGCATATTCTAAGTATTAGTTTTTTTTTTATTTAAATCACATCCAACGGTTCTCTGTTTTCAAACCGCCACCGCAACATAATATCTCATTGAAAGAAATATGCCAACCGCACCGGCCATAGTATTTTAATGTTGTGGCCATTTGGGTTTTGATCATAGCGTAATATATGTGTTTACTGTGGGAAGCAGGACCAAAACATTATTATTATTATTATTATTATTATTATTATTATTATTATTATTATTATTATTATTATTATTATTATTATTAATTGATTGATTCCAGCAACAGCGAGTCGCTGGAACAGTTATTATGATTAGACAAATACACAATTAAATTGGGAAAAATATGATTGACACGTAATATAATAATATCGCAAAACGAATGCGAAAATAGAAACTAGATGTAAACATGATTTTTGGTTCGCATAAACAAATAACTAGATTGGGGTTACATCAGCTGTTGGTCTCAGACACGTAACGAGACACGTGATGAAATGTAGATTTAGAGAGATTCTACTCAATCGTAAGCTGAACATCAGAGAGAACGGACGACTCAAAAAGGGGAGTTGTCCTCTCCATGGCGTGGGGAATGGCGTTATCTCAGGAAGCAAAGATGTAAAAACGTGTAATCTCTGAAGATGCCGCCGGATTATAAAAATAAATGTTCGTAAATAGTTCGGGTAAGCGCTGTGTTATTTATTTTTGTTAACAAGACCTCTTCGTCTACAACTGTTTCGATACGTCCACGTAAATCGTTTCCTGTTAGAACTGCTGCATAAATGTTAAAACATACACACTAGACGATCAACTAAATAATACGACGTATATACATACACGCATTTACGCATACGTGAATATACAGAAAAAAATACTACCCCCACTATTCAACATGGACGTCGTTATGGAACACGATGATACACACGGCATAACAGCATTGCTATAAATCTATATACACAATTTAATATATTGCTATACGGGGTAGGACGAGATGACCCAATTTCCATTGATGAAAACCATCTAATAGTTGGTCAGATGTGTACAAATAGCAAGAGCGATAGGAACCTTCCATGATGCCAAAAAGTGACCCAATGTTCAACGAGCGAGATCGGAGATGCGCCGCGGTACAACGCATGCATTGTCTCTCGATCCAATTTATGACAAGATGACCATTGCCAGCCCCTTCAATATGCACATTCAGACGGTTCAACGCTTGAGGAAACAGTTCAACGAAGTTTTCAGACACGGTTTTAGTCTTCGATGTGGTTTCAAATGAAGAACACATCGTGCCACCTCTAAAGAGACCAAGGATATACTTCTTCTTTTAAGGGCACCTCTCCTCCCCCGACTTAAACTCGCTGGACTACTTCGTTTGGTAATGCGTCGAGAACATCAGCAACATGACCTCCCACAACATTAAAACCAGCGGGATTGCCGCCATCTGTCGAGTATTCGTCGAGCTCCTTCCGCCGAATATGGCAAAAGTATGCTCCCAGCTCTGCACCGTTATAGAGGTGGTGATTGGGGCTGAGTCGGCTACATTGAATTGATGTCAGTTCTACTACATAAATCAAGTTACCTGAATTGATTTTTTCTATAAAAGTTTTGAAACAAAGTTGTAGTGTTGTTTTCTTTAGTTCAACAAATTTATCGTTCCATCCTGCAGAAATTCTTCCGAAGTTATACTCGTTATTTCATCAATCTAACAGCAGCTGTTGTTAGCAATTATGGCTGCTGCTGCAGTTGCAACTTTAAGATTAACCCAAGTAAACAGTTTTCAGCAATACTTATTTAGGCTCTTGGGACACCTTTTTACTTTTAGCAAATAACTACCTGGAAATCTAATATGGCAGACATATATATTCTAGTATCTATTGATTTAATTAACAAAATACAGCTAACTATAAAAGTCCAAATTTACAACCAAAAACGTAAATAAATATTTTACATGAATCGTTGTCATGCGAAATTAAGTCTGACACCAAACTATGTATAAGCATGGACAGATAAATAATTCTCTGGTGTGAAAAAATAGTCGACATTATCGCAGAGAAAGTGACACCGAGCAGACATGATAAACAGATAATAAATAAAAAAAAGTACAAAGAATATCAGCAGAAGATAATCTGATATTCCATAAATGTGAGAATGTGTGTGAGG
>NC_136509.1:42200316-42300316 GCF_053919585.1 Euprymna scolopes
AGGCGTAAAGAGTGCAAAGTAGTCAAAGGGCTCTTGATTTAAAGTATCCCATTTACTATCGGTGAAACTGACTTGTTTGTGGTAATTGATATTTTTATAATTAAAAACATTTTATTCCATATTTATCTTTCGAACCACGAATCATTGTTTGCTATCACTTGTGTAGGTCTGCCAATGTATCTTTTATATCTCATCTCTTTCCTTCTAACACATAATAATACGCTGCAAAACAGATCAAACTTAATGGGGAATTTCAATCCGCCCTTATCAGAGATTAAAACAACTGGCATTTTTTTTACCTTAGGAAGTTAATTTGAAATTTACCGAGCCGATAAATGAAGTCATTTATTTTCAGGGTAATTTTCTTTGATTAGTCTGCATAAACATTAAGCAAAATAACAAATATAAATTTAAAAAAAGAAAAAACAAAAACAGAAACACACGATAGAAATAAACTGGCGCCAAATCGAGTCTCAGTTGACTTGTATCCAGAGAAGTGTCATCTGCGAGTTGATTTCCATTCATTACCTTAACAAACTAACGAGGTTTCTTAATTCAGACGCATTTTAAACGTGCTAACTGTTCTTCCTAAGGTCGACAGTTTTCTTAATTTGCTTCGCTAAAATGTTTTTCAAAAGTTAAAATTCAATAAATTAATAAGAGCAATCTTTCACTTAAGACCATCCGTTCGGACGGTATTTTTTATACATATTAAATGCGAGCCATGCATCCTGGAAATTTAACGTCACTTACTAAATCAATATGTATAATTTTCTTAATCATTTTTTTTAAAACAAATATCTATCAGGCTAAGAAAATGCTTATTACCATTTTCAGGTAAATGTTTTGAAATAAAAGAAATATATATATTAATTCTTTTAATATAGGGAAGTGCATCAATACAAATATCTCTGTTACACACAGTAGCCTGTCTTTTCGTAAAACCTTAGCAGATAAAAATAAAACAATGTATATATCTATAAACGTGGGACAGTGAGACCGAGAACAACTATAAACCTTTTCACTTAACGGATTTTTTTATCTAGAAACTTGAAATTTAGTATATACGGTATCATGACATGTGGAAACATTTTAATCAATTTTTATTCGAAAAAAAAGGGCTGTAATGGGCGTCAAATTTTTTTAAAAATAGTATATACTTATCTTCGGATTTTTATCTGTCAACTGTTTCTCGAATGCGCATGCGCGAATCGTTCACAGGAAAACTTCTTTATGTAAATAAGTAGGGTTGTAAACACCATCTAAACATCGTTGAAAACTGGCCTAATGGTTATTGTCCTTGACTCAATGGCTTTAGATTTTAGTTTCGATCTCAGCTCGAGTAATTTTTTACTCATAAGAACTGAACCGTTTAGAAAAAAATAATACTGCCATCTACATATCTTAGCTTCTTTCCGTTTTTTTGGGGGGGGGTTACGTTATTATTTTTAAATAAATTTAAACTTACGTTTAATACCGGGCATCGCCGACAACATCTAATAGTAAATTTATAAAACTCAATAAAAGAATTAAAGTAATATTTCATTCTAGACTGTCTCTGAGTCGTTTGATTAATATTTGCTCAACATATTAAATAATATTCGAAGCATTTATCTTTATGTAATCAACGCTCTGATTCCCAGCTGATATCAATTGGCATGAATAGCTCTCATCTTGGGGAGGCCGAATGTTTTGACAAGCTTCTGGTGTTAACCTTTACTCCTGATCTTAGATGGAACACATACATTAAATCCGTTGCCAAGGTCGCTAGGAAAATGGTGGGATCCTTCTATTGATCCAGTAGATATCTCACTGCAGTTCTCTATCAATATAAGAACCAGGCACGTCAAATGATGGAATACCGTTGCCACATTTTGGCAGGTGCTGCTAGAAAGAGCTTATCCTGCCTTGATAGAGTTCAAAATAGACTTCGTAGCCTCGTAGGGTATGCCCCTTTCTCTTCCCTGCAACCTCTTTCTAACAGAAGCGATGTAGCGGGTGTGTCTCTACTATATCGTTATTTTCATGGCAAGTGCTCGGCTGGGCTCCAATCTATGGTGCTCCTCGGCAAACTTTCACAAGAAACACCCGTCTAGCAGAAAACACTATCGATATTTCCCCCACTCTTTGTCTGTGTCTAGACCTGGGCGTAGGTTTCATGGGCAACGTGTCTTTCTTAGACCTGCACGCCTGTGGAATTGTCTTCCATTTTCCTGCTTCCCAGCTGACTATAATATGGCTGTCTCAACTCTAACGTAAACAGGTTTTTGGATGAGCCGTTCCATATAAGTTAACAAATTTACTGAATCTCCATTACTAACGATTATTATATTGTCCAATTTCTACTGTACACTCATTAACCCTTATCCTCAAGTGTCCTCTTGGCCTTCATAAGTGCCTATGTAAAAAAAAGACCGCGGAAATATCAACACTTATTACATTAACACGTATTAATAAGTTTCCCTTATTTATTTTCAAAAAAATATATATGTACTAGTGTAATTACTCCTATTCCTTGCATAACAATATCATTGTCAGCTATATATATATCGAAATAAATGAAAGACATTCAATGTTATAATCCATGTATTTTAATGTTTTGACAAGCATTAGTATGTAGTCGACGGATCGGTGAAATCTTGCGAGCAATTTACGGAAAATGCCGATAAAACTCCGAAACAAAATTTCCTCTATTGTGTCTTTGCGGAAACTTAATTAAATTGTTGACAATGAATAATAGATTATTTCGGTCAGTACAAAGCTAATCTAATGAAACAGTATGTCACAAATATAATCGATAACTTGGAATAATTAATAGATGTATTAAAAATTATTTAAATCGGAACTTGGCGACAATGTATGAATATACAATGATCATTTTATTTTTTATATTTATCCGACGATCATACCATTTCAATGTATGTGGATCGTTATTTCCATGGCAAGTTCTCGCCTGAGCTCCAATCTCTGGTCCTCTCGCACCAATATGTAACGAAAAACACCCGTCTAGCTGATTTTATTGCACATGCCTCCTATATATATATATATATATATATATATATATATATATATATATATATATATATATATATAAGATACTTGCACGAATTTACTTAAAGAATCGTTACCTGTTAGCATTATATGTTGGCTTTGATTCTTGCTGATGGTACCAAACTTATATTTCCTTTAAAAAATGGTGAACTCATTACTATAATTAGTTACAATATAATAATCGATGAAAAGTGACTTTATAATTATAAATACAAAATCTGCATAAATTAAAAGATAATATTTAAGCGGTTTTTCTGAACAGATAACGCCGGGCTGCGTGCAAGCAGCAAACAAACATGCATTATATACTTTTGGTCTTCACTTAAAATTAGTATATATATATATATATATATATATATATATATATATATATATATATATATATATATATATATAATAATTTATATTATTTTATCACTGCACTACATCTTAGTAATTAATTCAGTTTAATATAATATTTCGGATGTATGTACATTTTAGCAATATTTAGGGAGTAGTGTTTTATCTGCTCATTCCCTCAAGAGAAAGGTCTCAGCCATTATATCCTCGTCTGTAAGTAGTCCCTGTCAGTTTATCAGGATATTCCTATCCCGCGCATTATGGTCGAGTTCTTTCTTAATGGATCGTTTCAATAGTTTTTTTTATACATTTACATAAATTAATAATCATATTTCTTCTACATATATGCCTTTTGTTTTTCTAATCGCAAAATTTCTTTAACAATATAATCAATTAATACAAATAAGAATATAAATTCAAATAAAATGTGACTTCTCAAATGATATACTATTCTGTCAAGTAATAATTTGTTGATATTTTATTTTAATATATTTTTTTTTAATATTTGACGCTAATTTTCATTCCCAGGACTTTATTACCTGCTTAAACGAAGAAGCATTTCTTAAAAAAAGACCTAAATTTAAATTTCATATTAGATCTCAATTCTGGTAATTATATAATAATATGTAAAAACAAAACAAGAAAAACTATTGCTTTATGAGATAGTGTACTCAGGATAAACTGTATATTTTATTGCAAACCATACGCGTTTCCGTACGCCCTAATAATTACACCATTAGAAAAAAACATCGGAGAAAAAAATAAATACACATACGTTTTGGAGACGTAGTCGAGTTTCTTCTTGCACTCTTTCCAACATCAATGATTAGAATGGTTTCGCACTTACCTGCAAAAACAAGGAAATGTGGAATTAAGACATGGAACACGTTGTATAAGTACCCCGCAATATAAATGGGCATTGGTAGGTAAAGCTATTTTAGATATATGTAAATTATATTTGATGGGTCCGAAACTTTCATACATCTGTAATCTACATAGCTGAAAGAGATTGTGAATTTCCACTCACGTCGGAAACTTGCTCCACTACATAATAAAGGAGGTTTGTGAGTTAATTTAATTACGTTGAGCGCCGCCTACCAGATGTCTGGGTCAAGGTTTGAATCTCGAGTGCATTTTTCGAAGCGGTGATAATTAGGATTGTGACAATAGAATATTCTTATTGTTTTGACTCTCGAGTATAGTTAGACACACTTAATCAACCGAGAAAAATACCACTCTATAGAAAAGCATACACGATATTAATGGATACACACTCAAAGGTCAAAACGCTGAAAATAATATGCTGCTGTCCTTGCCCTCGTGATAATATATAAAGAAGTAATTAATTAAAACTGCGGTCCAGTAATGAAGATGATTAGCACTAGAATATCTCACATCGTAAAATGATTTAAGCAATGGTCCAACAGTGGCAGATGATGCACGTTCATTGTTCCACGTATGACATACTGTCATCCGATATAAAAACGTTTAATTGGTCGGGCAGACTGAATCCGTTCTGAAATAAAGTGATTTAAATAACTGACTAGTTTGATCAGCTGAGTCAAAATAGCATATAAAGACTAATTTCAGTTGAAGTCTGAATTATATAGCTTGAATATGTACGGCATAATCGAGTTGACAAAACAGTCCCTGTTTTATTACCGAAGTTAAGCAATGTTTAACCAGTTCAGTACTAAAATGAGTTGCATTTGGGAATAACAGGTACTCTATGTGCTCTCAGCTTATTGGACAACTGCTTGCCACTGAACCAAAGTAGTGCACATTAAGGAGAGGTGTGGTTGGAATTGCGCAACACCTGCCTCACAATTATATTCGCAGCTACCTTTACAGAGAGTAGCCATTGGGCTTCTTGTCTGAAAGGAGGCATCTCATGTAGATGGAAAATGCAGTACAATATCCCGATCGAATAGGGTATTTAAATCTCTCGGATATCAACGAATTAATTTTTGCTGGACAAAAAAAAAAGGAAAGAAAAAGAAAATCAATATCCACTAATAAAATTAATATGTAGGAGATGGCTTGAGAAACATGTATAATTCTTTATGAAGTGCCCGATTACCGGAGACATATTTAGAGAGGTATGGGTGTGCTTAGAAGCCTGGAATAAAGTAAAACCGTATACTCTTTATAGAAGCTAGGTTACTCGTTAAAAGTTCAGATAGCCAATTCAGTCGGGTGCACGAAATAAAATAGAACTATAAAATTGTTTATTCAGAGACGGCTACCCGAACAAAGACGTAAAAATCTATTTCAGTTAAGATGGGCAGAATAAAATAATCCCTCTGAGAAGTTATGAAGATATCGTTTACGCGAGGAACTGAAAAAAATGAAAAATAAAAAGAACTATATAATCATTCATAAAGAAGTTGTTTACCAGAAAACCACGTTCAAATAAATTTGCTTCAGAGCGGATTCACAGAATAAATCTCTCAGTACTGAAGTACGGATTAAAATATTACTCGAAAGAATAATGTTGGTAATATAATTATAACATAATATTTTATTCATGTTCTTATAATTAAGTACAAAAAAGGTACGCGCATGTTTTTGCTCCATATAATACCTATTTATATACGTATAAATGTGAGATTGTCTCCCTCTGATATTGATACTAGCAGCCATTTTTTATATTTAAAAATTTTTTAACGAATCATTTTAATATACTCAGTCTTGGAAAGGCGAGCAAGTACATATTCATTTGAAAAACGAGCCTTAATCAATTACTTTTTCCATGTTTTTTTTATTAGATGATTAGTTTCATTTCATTATTACGCTGATTTCTATTTATTGCACAGTTTTTACATTCTGCATACTTGTGTCGAATTTAAGATGAAAACATTCGAACATACGGAAATATTTATATATCGATATAAATACGTTCCATGGCGATGTTTGTGCGATACTCTCTACCAAATTATTTTCTAAATGCTTAGTCTAGAGTTAAAATGTGATATATGGTGCATTTGAACTTGCGGAAGACTTTCAAATTGGGTTTTTATTCGTAAAATAGATGCCAAGCGATCAAACTTTCAAAACCACATTGACTTTGGCATAGCGTCGACTATATCCGTTTTTTTATACGCATGCGCTAATCATAAGTTATAGGTAAAACAATATTATTTTCTAGGTTTTGTATAGCTATGGATTTAGGTCATTCGGCTGGAGGGCTATATGTTTAGGTTTGGATTAAACTGATGGCAATAAGTCCTTTTATTTTTACTTTTTAAACCACTACTATATCTTATGCCCAATATAATAATCGATAGAGATTTGGCTATATAATATTAAATATAAAATCTGCATGAATTAAAATATAATATTAAAGCGCATTTTACGAGCGGGAAACGTTGGACGACCTGCTAGTAAATAGATGAAAACATATATATGGACTTGTGTTAGGATGACGTTTATCTGTCTACTGAATTTATACATTATAGTAGATATCTCCCAAACTGCAATCGCGATATTGCAGAATTCTCGAAATCATAAATGTAGTCCGTTTCGTTGATTTGCAGTGTTTGTATTAGCATGGGAATTTCCATTACTAATACCACTTTCCGACTAGCGGACCGTTTAAAAGGGATAACTCTAAACTAGACGACCATAGGTTCGATAACGGTTTCAACCGATTGCCACAAGAGGAAATTTCAATCTTCTATAGATTTTTAGTGCCACAAAAATTTAGCAGATTGTAAAAATCTCTTAAAAAAACAATTTTTAGAATCATAAATTGTAGGCATTCCATTGAGCGCTTAAGACAAGTTGCTGTAACACCTATTATAACCACATCGTTGTATAAAAGTTTTGCAGTCCTATGTAAAATAATCTAATATCGTGTATGGCTGAGAATATTTCATCGTAGGTCGATATTACTATTTCGATCTTTTTTGTATGACGATTGCGTATTGATATTGGTTATCTTCTTCAGAACACTTTTCTTATTTTGAGTGTTATTTTCACAACGTTTCCGTCCATGTAACCCTCAGCATTCTTCAATTGTATATTGTCGACGTAGGAAATCTTCCTGCACCACTCGAGCATCTGCACTGAATTTCTAATCGAACATATTCTTTAATTTATCAGCGCTGCATACTCTAGTTTCGTCAGCCATGACCGGATAGAAGTCCGAAATAAATCGAAACTTATTTTAGTTGTCGCTAGCATTGTGGATTACATTTTCTACATTCAGAACTGTGTGGCTTTTACACCTGAATTTTATTTTATCAAATATGCTTCATTAGGCGAAAAGTTGGACGTTTACAAGTAAAATGAAGTCCAATAGTTTTAAAAGTTTAATATCGATAGCTAAATGACACAAAATCATAATGTAAACAAAAAAATACCGTTTCCCTTTGAAAATAATCATCGTGTATTTATTTGAATATTGTTGGAGACACCCCTCCATGGGATTAATGGACTATCCCATGACGTCAGTTTTTCTGATGACACCACTTCCGGTAACGAGTACCGGTGCCGGCAGTCACAGATTGGCAGGCGACCAAGGACCTCGTGTGCAAACGCCCTACGGTTAAGGAATGGTATTGCTCAACGCGGTTTGCCTGTAGTTTATTTGAATACATGTTTGTTTCCAAAAGTCCTGTGCTCATTTCGTTTTATTACCATCTAACACCATAACAAATACCAACCTTGCCGCAGGTAAAACTAAGTTGCAAATATCATATTTCGTTAATCGCATTCGCCTTACTCACTTTTAGTGACACAATCGATTCATTCTTGTATGTGAAATCTAATAACGAGTAAAATTCGTTCGGATAAGAACGCGTTTAAGCAAAATCATTATATACCACGATTAAATTCAAACAAAATCTATTCTATTCTGTAATTTAATTATAGAAAATTTATAAAATTTCAGGTGTATAATTGTAATCGTTTGCTTTAAATCATATTTGAACACGTTTGAAATTATATCCTTATCCTACATTAATGAAATTACTTACGACTTATTGCATTTCTGTGTATGTCTCGTTCTTGCTTCTGCGTGATATATATATATATATATATATATATATATATATATATATATATATGTATATATATATATATATATATATATATATATATATTATGTTATTCGAAGGTAACCAGTTACATTTGCTCGCTAATAAAACCCATTTGTTTCAGTCGATTAGACTCCGTCAGGCGACCCTGAAACATTCGACGATATAGAATAAAAAAGCGTCGAATGGTTCAGGGTCGCCTGACGAAGTCTCATTGACAGAAAAAAATGGCTGTTTGTAATGACCAAATGTAACTGTTTACGTTCCGATTAATAATAAAAAAAGATAGTTTGCTCTTGTTATCGAGCATTACCTAAAAAACAAATTGTCTTCTTAGTCACTACTTTTCAACATCACAAGCGTGTATATATATATGTATGCATATATATATATATATATATATATATATATATATATATATATATATATACAGGGTACCAGTAGCATATGACATGACCTGATAGTACTACCTGCCTTATGGTCGGGTCACCGGCGATTAAACTGGTTCCCCCACCAGACTTGTTTGGTGAGGAGGGCGGCTAGTCTCCCTGAAGGATTAAAAACAAGGCCTTCCAAAGGGCGAATGAACTCTTTTTCTGGGTCAACGGCCAACTAGCACCGTGTATATTTGTGTGTGTATATGTGTATTGGGGTAGAGAGGGCTCCAGTAAACCGTGGTGGAGGCAACCTTTCTAGGAGAAGCAAATCTCTGATTTAAAAAACAATAAAGCGGAAGACCAGTATCCGCATTAAGCTGCTCTGCAGTTTAATTTGTTGCTGGCTATCTTGCTCTTGCTTGTTGCTGGATCTCAACATTTTGAACTGAGAGAGAGAGAATTAGCTGTCGTACAAAGCTAAGACTCTGTAACACCATATTTGTATACATACTCCCTCAGACATTTGGGCTCATGGATTTTAAATGTCTGAGGGAGTGCTACTCGTCTGACAAGACCTTGCAATCATCATATATATATTATCTATATATTTTTACATATATAGTATACATATTGTACATATATATATTATTTATATATATATATATTATTCATATATATTATTTATATATATTTTATTTATAGATATTATTTATATATATTTTATTTATATATATTATATATATATTATTTATATATTTAGTTATATATGTTATGTAGCGGATGTCTGGGACCATCCGATACATAACGGTTAAAATAAACCCCCTTTAAGAAACTCGAAAGGAGGGCATCGAATATCGATTGTTCACCAGTACAAAGTGACAAAAATAATTATGGCGTAAACAGAAAAATACGACGACGATTTTTTTGTTTACAAAGTGAAGTGATTGTGGGGGAGATTGCATATTTTGCTGGAATGGGACATTCCTTTGCGAGAACAAAGAAAGATTGGAATGTCCTGGAAAAAAAAACAATTATTGTCAAGGCTGAAAACGTGTTGTGAAGGCACGTGCAATAAACAAAACAATAGTCGCTACAAAAAAATGGGTTACTGGAGATCTGGGTCAAATGCAAGCAATGCATTTGTAAACAAAACTAAAACTTGCCTGGGAATTGAAGAATCAATTAATGAATCAGTGGCAGTGGAGATCGTAATAGTGGAAACTACTGGAACAAAAAATCATGTCAATATAACGACGTGATTTTTGGAGTCAAGAAGAGAAGAAGCAGGTCTGAGGACCGCCGAAGTACGTGCGATTGTCGAAGTGAAATCACGTTCTCCCCCCTCCTATCTCTAAATGAAAGGAAAGCCAAGCCGCAGAGATGAACTATTTGATAACACTTTATGTACGGCTTTAGTTGAAAATACATTTTTATACGAAAAGCAATCGTGACTTACGTCTTTGATTTATGTTCTGAGTTACGCCTGATCGTTATGTGCATGTCAAAACTTTGTTTCAGATACCGACGTTGTTGTGACAAGCTGGACAATTGATCAGTCAGCGCGAGTGAAAAATGCCCGATCAAAGGGAAATAACCATGCTGTCTTAGCAGTTGTCATGACAACCGTTTAGCTCGAGTCGTAAACAAGTTAAACTAGCGGACGATCAATGAAATTAACGGCTACTGCGTTTTTGTTACAACCGGGGAAACCTACTAACTACTACCGTTCCCAACATGGGGTCCTGCGTAACGTAACATATATACATGTTGATTATTTATATATATACTATTTATGTATATATATAATATTTATATATACATATATTATTATATCTATATATATATTATTTATATATATTATTTATATATAGTTTATATATTTTATTTATATATATTATTTATATATATTATTTATATATAGTTTATATATTTTATTTATATATATTATTTATATATAGTTTATATATTTTATTTATATATATTATTTTAAGTAAAATCAAATATTAAATATCTTAATGTACTCAAACCTTCTTTAATTAACTTTTATATGAATTATTCATTTTCGTTTACCTTGAGAACAAGATCATCATTTTACTATATTTTGAAGAATAGAATAAGTTTCTTTGCCACTACAAATATGAAGAGATTTTAAAAATTAAGGTGATCGAAAAAGTTAATTTCGGACTTGTAAATGAATAAGTAGTCCAAATGTAGTAGAACAATTAATAACTTAAAAATAAATTTACATTCTATTCATTCATGAAAAAGGAGATAAATTAATATTTTGTAGAGTGTCTTAATACTTTATTTCGGTTAAAACATTCTCGAGTTTAAATTTAATTCTATATATGTCTAACGAGCAAAAGAAAGCGTTCAACATTTTTAAGACGATTAATTTCCAGGTGAAATGTTATAAACCTTCCATTTAAAAAGAAACGGTATTACTATTCCTAAGAAGAGACTGAAATTTTCTCCAACGATCTGATATAATATTGAAAAACTGGTTGCATTATTCGTTACAGACTTGCCTATTCATATTTCCATTTTTTATAATAAGATATATAATTTGTAATATTTACATTATTTGGAGTACTATTCTTACATTAAGTATGAAATCGTTTTTTAAGATATTGCCCATAAGCTTCATACGCATCTCCTAAAAACCTGGAATGTGTTCAGAATTTTAATCTGGAACTTTTAATTAACCTAAAAAAGTAGATCTTCCTCGTTTTGACACATGAGCAGGTAGAATATTTTTTTTATATATAATTCGTAATCTCACGATGCTAATAATACAATTACGAATTAGTAAACTAAAAACACCTGTTTTACAATTTCATACCGATTCCTTATTTCGGCACAGGGATTCTCGAGTTCGAAAAGATACCCTTTAAGATGATCGAAAGTTACATCGGCCGAAACGTTGTAACAATATCTCTTAAGATGAGAACAGTAGCACACATTTTCAGATGCAAAGTTTATCTCTGAGTAGCGTTTTCGATTGTCGACGACATCGAGAAACTTTCTCCCAGAAATTGGCTTTTATGATCACTTCAGTGACTCCAGGAAGTCTGAGAATGGCCAAGACTATGATACATATTTGTCATTGGTAACAAATAGCAACCACTTTCCAGTGGGTTTCTGCTCCATCATGCAACTAGATTTTAAATTTAGCAAGCTGATACTGAACGAAACGACGCAGTCCAAGTATGTATGTTTTGTGGTCATTTTGTGGTCATTTTGAGGTCATTTTGTGTTTTGTCATTTTTTTCTCAATGGAAGTTTTTTTATTTCTCATGTACAGTTTTTTCTTCCACTATCGCAACCGATATTTTCCAACCGACCTATATACGTCTGATACGTCTAATTGTGGAATATGGAATCCAAGCTCAATCTCCTTGTTTAATTTGGGATATCCAGCATCAGAAACTGTTTAAGGGGATCGCGGCGCAAATGGTCCGCGGACACAAAATAATATGCGAGGAATAGCGACTGCATACCCTCAACCTGTGTTCGCTGAATTTTAGCAGGCTGCATAGTTGAATCGCACACGACGTTAACATCATGCACTGCAAATTCACTGTACATCCTGATCTCTTCTTCACACGTGTTTTTGGAAACTGAACTCAAACGATTTCAATCGCCAACGGTTTCGTTTTGAGTTCGAGCGGTGTAACAGAGGTTACCAAGAATTCGTTCAAACCATGACTGGATGCATCGTGACCACTGATATTTTGGTGATTGCTTGGTAAATAAGAGCAATGGGTGCCATTTGACGAATGTTTGATATAAAACATCACAGAGAATGAATATATATATATATATATATATATATATATATATATATATATATATATTCTCCTGGGTCCTCAACGTGGGTAAGAATCCTGGCCTCTACACACTCCAGTGAAAGGTATATCATAGTCGATGTTTGTCGTATTATGCCAGCGATCATTTTTTTTTAAATTCTGAGAGAAGTATATCTTGCAAATATCGTAGAAGAACATGATTTTATTAGCAACGTTAACAATATATACATTGGGACGCTGACAACGTACACGGTAAAACAATACGTTTTATCGTCGCGTTGATTATTTATTTGTAACGCAAATTAAAAACAAAATATTTTCCGGGTTATTCATTTCTGTTAGTAGTGTAGAAGAGAATATACGGATGTTTTTTATAGAAAGGTGTATTAAAAAATGGAGACTAAATTTAAAAAAAAAGAAAGGCTATCGGCAAATGCTCTTATGGTTGCCAATGGGTTAAAGTAGATGTATTTGTAAGAAAATTGCGTCCAAAAAACTTAAACATGATACGGAAACGAATGATGTAAAACAATTCAGAAAGTATTAACACTTGTTTATTTGGAAGATTAAAACGCGTAAGAAAGCAAATGAGACGCTGAAAACGTACACTGTAAAATAATACGTATTATTTTGGCGTATATTATTTGTTATGTATGCATGAGCAATCGGAAGTTGTAAACCGGATGCTGGGTTACAACTCCCGTTACAAGGTCAGTTGAGTTGTATTGTATATATATATATATATATATATATATATATATATATATATATAATATATATATGGGACAACCCTATATATCTATCTATCGATCTATCTGTCTATCTATTTATCTATCATTCTATTTATCTATCTGTCTATATATATACATATATATGTATTCATTGGACAAACGTAAATATATATATATATATATATATATATATACATGGGACAAACATATATACATATATGTGTGTGTGTGTGTGTGTCTGTGTGTATTGGACAAATGTATATATATATTTATATATATATATGTCTCTATATCTGTATATGCTAAACATATATATGTTTATTTTAAGAAGTTAACTATCCAGAAGAATATTTAAAAAAACATACGAAACATTGATAGAGGTCTAACTTGGTAAGTTCTATTCTTATCTGTGTCATTCCCTAACTATTTCTCTTTCCCCCCTCTCTCTCTCTCTCTCTCTCTCTCTCTCTCTGTGTATATATATATATATATATATATATATATATATATATATATAATCTTATATAGCTATAATATAAAGCTGAATGTCTGTGCGTGTGTCTGGTCACGAATAGGCTCCTATCTGGTTGACTATTATAGAAAACTGATCACATATAATGAGAGAGGATGTATTGAGACACAGGAATGGGTATGTTTGATCTGGGATAATGATGATTCGGTTAAAATGTGAGGTATGCGTACGCGCCTGGTCCACAAAGTATGGAAATAAAAAAAATAAAAAATAAAAAAAACAGGTTACAAGTGTTTCTGATATAGATGTACATAATAATTATTTTATAAGTAGGTTTTAACTTAAATAGGGATGCTATGATAAAATTGTGGGGTCTGCGTTCCCGCCTGGCCTCCATAGAATGGAAATAGGCACACACTTTTATAAAGACTTTTCATATCTATTTGCGTACGTATACTTTAATAATTATGTTTCAGTTTGAAGAAATATAGTATAGTAAAATTATGGGATGTTCGTTCGCGCCTGACCTCCATAGAATGGAAATATGTCACAAAGTTTAACAAGTTTTTTTTTTTTTAATATAGATCCACAGAAGATTTTGATAAGTGTTTCAGTGTGAACAGGTATGGTATAATAAATTATGGTTCTTATCTATTTTATTTTTACTTTCATCATATTTTGCTTTTGTTTTGAGACCCCCCAAATTGGAAGCTATTTCTTTACACTCCTTCCTTTTCAAAACCTATCATACTTTCATAAATCAGAGTCCATTTTCTGTAGGCTGTTTTTGAACCCAGTCAACGACGGGTACTTTTCTAGTTATATATATATATATATATATATATATATATATATATAATTATATATATATAATTATATATATACTTATATATATAATTACATATATAATTATTTATATATAATTATTTATGTAAAATAATATATATATATATATAATTGTATATACCCCCCCACACACACACATATATATATATATATATGTATTCGTTTTCTTTTTAATCAAGAAAGCATGTTTAAATATCTTTCAATATCTGCACAAATCGCAAATTTACTTCCAGTATGTTTCTTAAATGTAACAATTGTAAAACATTGATTTTTGTATTGTTCTACGCAAGCATATTTCATGTTCGACTTACATATATAGGAATGGGAGCAGTCAGTTACATAAGAACACATCTCTTTGTTTGGAAAGGAGGCAAATGTAGGAACACAAATTTCAATTAAGAAACTAATTGCTACAAATGTATTTTATCTTGATTTTGATAATTATACGTATCGACAAATAATTCATCACCTTTAAAAATAATTCGTTGCGCAACAAATTTTTCCAGTGGGTGATATTATTCACGAAAATTATGAATACATTTAAAAACGAGGATATGTGTTAATTGTAGATAGTTCGCATGGCGTCGGTTTATATACATCTTAAAAGAATCTCAACTCTTGCGTAATACGCTATCTGCACAAGAGGCAAATAGATCCTATGATATAGTGTTGAAAAATCTCTGGAAATACTACTCAGAAAAAGGCTCTTCTACCTTTACAGTGCAAAACCGAGTTTATTAAAAACAAGATTCGCCCGTTATTTTCTAATAAAAGTTTATACTCATATGAATTCGTTTTTTGTTTGTGTGTACTGTTATTATATATATATATATATATATATATATATATATATATATATAGTGTAATGTTATTCATATTAAACACCCTCTTTTCTATTAGTATTTATTTGCTTTCCCGCCAAAGCACACTTTGACACGAGGTCGTTTTTAATGTGGGGATGAACCAGCTCCACGAAAAAAAGGAAAAAGGGGCACTCTGGTTAGGTCCAAAAATAATAATAGTCCCAGTCTGGAGGTTTTCTCCTCCGTTGACTAGGACAACTTACCTTAAGTGCAGCATCAATAGAATAGATACTACAATTTGATCCCGGCACGGAGGCCAAGAACAACAAAAACCGCAAGCCGCTGTTCTATTTATTTAAAAAGAAAATGCAATTTTTTTTTATATATGGGTTGTGGAATTGTATTCCCTAGCAAAAGATCTAGCTAATTTGCCTATTCTTTTAAACGTTCATTTTAATTAATTCCTTATTAGTTTCTTCGTTTTTCTAATGAGATAATCATCTTTAGTTAACTATTACGTGTAATAATATTCATACAGATATTCTACATAATTTATACTTGCATTACATTTGCGTAAAAGTTTACAGTAAACAAAAATTGGTTCCATATATATTCATGTATATATATATATATTTTGTTTAAAAAATGTTGCCTACCAAACTCCTCCTAGATTTTTTTGTCTACAGACATGAAACTTCATATAAACGGTATTTGAATCCACGCTAAACTTTATATTTGGGCTTTAACCCGGAAAAATCGTTGCAAAATCGTGAAAATTTTTAAAAAAAATGAAATTTGCCAGGTTAAGATCGAACGCCGGCATTACGAATACAGAACGTAGTAGATATTGGTTTATGTTTTAATTTTCAGCCTTGCAGCAAAAATGTATTCATAGGCCAGTCATTGCCAGCAGAAGCAAAATAAATCGTGACCTGAACGTTTTGGTTTCGATTCTCGGTAGTGGCGCATGCCTTTTTTATACTTTTTATTTCATTCACCCTGTGTGAACATAAATGTATTTAAAAAAAACCCAACTAATTCATCCTTTTTGACCACAGTATCGCGGGGTTTGTCTTTCATATTACAATAGCATGGTAATTTTAAGTATACTCTTTAAAAATGTAATTCTAAAATGTTGTTAATAATTGCAACATTGATATTTATAGTATTACTTACAGTTCTTTATATTCAAATGATTTACTTCTTTAAGTCGACTTAATTCGCAAGAACAAAAATCTCTATACGCACACGAAAGTACATGCATATATATATATATATATATATATATATATGTATATATATATGTATATAAGTTTGACACGACTAGGAAACCTACATCTAAAATGTGATGTGTTTTGACCCAAAATTGACGGAGCAGTTTCCTAGAGTCTGCAAAGATCAACCTTTTCAAGGTTGATCTCTTGCCAGCGAAACTTTCGCCTTAAAAGTAAGGAAAATGCTTGCTGCATATCTGAATACGCTTTACGTAAAATCTCAAATGTTTATACCATAAATTTGCTGAATAATTTGCTAGAGACCGTTAGGTCAAGGCTTATTTAACTTTACTAGAAAACTATTTTGGCCAAAAACCGATAAAATTTTGCCATATGTCTGAATAAACTTTAAGTAAAACTTCCAATGTTTAAATAAAAAATTGGGTTAAAAGTCCATTTTTTTAATTTTACCCGAATTTTGACGCCTTAACCTTTACTATTTTGTGTTCTAATCTATGTAAAGATTTGAGAAATGTCCGTGTAACCTACAACTAAAATTTGAAGGGTTTAGACTTAAAATTAGTGGACTAGTTTTGCAGAGTTTTCAGAGATCAACTCGTTGAAATTTAACCCCTGACAGACTAATTATTAAAAAACTAATTACAACGATATTACTAAATCTTAATATTCCTTATGTAAAATCTCGCGTCTCTAAATTGAGAATTGCCTGAGTAATTTGGTAAGCAAATGTACAAAGACAGTCAGAAACAGACAATTTTAGATTTTGAGGTATATAGATATATTGCCTATATATACTTTCATATATGTACATATAATGCAGGTATATGTACATACATTACACATAGATACGTATATATACACACACATATATATACGTATATATATATATGTAATATATATACATATATATATGTATATATACATACATACATATATATATATACATACAAACACACACACATATATACACACATACACTCACACACACACCTATATATATGTATATATATATATATATATATATAAATACGTGTGATGCAAACCTGTATTTATATTTCATTTGAAAAAAACAAGTTCATAAAATATTGTTTCTACCATCTACAGATAGTTTCATAAATGAGACAATATCGCCGATATTTGCACAAATCTTTATTAGTGTATAAAAACCACCGCCAAACTGACACTATAAAATTACACCCACCATTAATTTAACTTTATATATATATATATATATATATATATATATATATATATATATATATATAGTAATTTATAAAATATATATGGCGATTAAGCTACACTGAATATTCTGCGTTTCATCCAACTATAGGATTCGTCAGTCTTATGCGCGAATTCTGTCGTTGCTTCTTGTTTTTATATATGTTGAGGATTTCTAGTTGACCAATCAACTTTCTAGTCTCCACCGCGCCCCTTCCTATCAGCCAATGGGCATGCATTTTATCAAACAAAGGATCTGTTTTAGAACTAGGTTAGTGGTTTTAGGTGGCCGTTCTCCTTTTTTTTCTTTTTTTATACATATAAATATACCTATGTGTACACAATAACGCATATATATATTCATATATATACATATAGATATATATATATACATACATGTGTGTGATCGTGTATGTATATTCATGTTTATTTTATTTATTTATTTGTCTATTTTCTATTGTTATTGTTAGTTTTAAAGCTATTTTGTATCGCTATCCTAGAGTAAGTTTTATTTTGTGAACACAGTTGTTTACTATTTCCCGCCTACAGTTTAATAGATTTTGAGGTTCTTTAAAGTACAGGATAGAAAATTTTTCATGGAGGCATAATTTACATGGGTCGTCTAAATGTCTGCATGTGGTAGCTTGTCTCATTATTTTCCATTCGACTACCGGCGAATGTCCGCTTTCTTTGAGTTCCCAGTATTTATGCGCTAGTGTTGTTTTTATACGGTGTTTTTTTATTTTTGAATGTGCTTTTGTGGTCATAGTATCGGGGTTTTGAAATCTAAGGAAGTCATGCCTATGTAATATTTCTTGTTATTCGGGTGTTCTTTCGCAAATATTGTTGCTTGATAAACTACGCTTTTTGTTAGACATTTATTTTGGACTGGGCAAAGTGTGCGGTGTCTACAATTGCATTTATCTTGTTCGTTATTAGTATTTTTATTTATGGTATGGTTGTTCTTGTCCGGGGTTGGTTTGTTATTATTATTATTATTATTATTATATTATTATTATATAGAATGACCCTAACCATATAGATTATAGTATAGATAATCCAAATAATATAGACTATCAATCCTCATCTCAAAAATCTACTACTACATTTACAAGATGTTACTTAAAATGTAATGAGAAGAAATGACGAGATGTATCAACATTGAAATTTTGAAATTAATCCATAAACGAATTCAATAAAAATATTCTCATACTTCATAGATTATCCTCTACGTTCCAAAAACATTTTGATTAGCAGATGTCAGACTTTTCGAACTGAATAAACTATTATTGCTCCTGCTGATGAGCAAAAAATGTGAATGGACCCTATGATATAGCAAGTTTCAATTGAGGCGAATGGATCCTATGATAGTTTCAAAAGAGGCGAATGGATCCTATGATAGTTTCAAAAGAGGCACATGGATCCTATGATAGTTTCAAAAGAGGCACATGGATCCTATGATAGTTTCAAAAGAGGCACATGGATCCTATGATAGTTTCAAAAGTGGCGAATGGATCCTATGATAGTTTCAAAAGAGGCACATGGATCGTCTGATAGTTTCAAAAGAGGCGAATGGATCCTATTATAGTTTCAAAAGAGGCACATGGATCCTATGATAGTTTCAAAAGGCGAATGCTAGGATATAACAAGTTTCAAAATTATTTACCACGCAGTTCGTTTATAGATACGTAATTCATTGCGAACGTGATTTTATTTATTTATTTCAGGAAAAATGTAGGTAAACTATATATATATATATATATATATATATATATATATATATATATATATATATATATATATATAAAGAGAGAGAGACGCATGCGCTTATTTGAAAATTCAGAGTTTTTAGACTGGCAATAAATTTGGTCTATATTAAGTACACACTAATTAAAGTACCCTGAATTTCACTTTATTCTTTAAATGCCCCAAAAAACTTCAGATTAAATGCTTTGACATTTCCTGGAATAAAAAATATGGATTTTAGTTCAAATTTAAATTTCTCTCCAAGCTGCATAATTGATTAACATAATATGTTGCTAGCTTTGTAAAAGGTCATCATTGTGG
The DNA here is from genome assembly GCF_053919585.1 of Euprymna scolopes. Taxonomy (NCBI): domain Eukaryota; kingdom Metazoa; phylum Mollusca; class Cephalopoda; order Sepiida; family Sepiolidae; genus Euprymna; species Euprymna scolopes. Next base: position 42,220,304 of record NC_136509.1, read on the forward strand.
TCGAAAATTGTACTCTTCAGGCATTAATTTACTCCTGCAGGGAAAAGTATTTTTCTAATTATACAGGTAATTAAAGTGATTGTTCTGTATATTTCAACAGAATACCACTTCAGCATAGATGAACATTATTGTACACTGTAATAAATACGGGGTCGATATCAGTATATACGTGGACTTGTAACGAATGTTATATTTTTAAGGAATTTCAATTTACATATCTCACATGTTTTTACAGAAATCTCAATTTACATATCTCAACAATTTTTTACAAACATATCTGAACAATTTTTTACAAACATATCTCAACATGTTTTACAAACATATCTCAACATTTTTTTAGAAACATATCTCAACATTTTTTACAAACATATCTCAACATTTTTTACAAACATATCTCAACATTTTTTACAAACATATCTACACCATGTTTTTACAAACATATCTCAACATTTTTTACAAACATATCTCAACATTTTTTACAAACATATCTCAACATTTTTTACAAACATATCTCAACATTTTTTACAAACATATCTCAAAATTTGTTTACAAACATATCTCAACAATCTTTTACAAACATATCTCAACATTTTTTAAATTAAGAAAAAAATATCAAAAAGATGCTAGGACATAAATATGCATTAAACTTGCCGCACGGACTATGCGGTGTCTGCGATACATTGGAGTTATTTTAGGCTTTATTATTATGCGTTTTTGTGGTTTAAAACTTGTGCAGAAAACACAGTAAAATTAAAGACGTGAAATCAATTATCTGTATTATTTTTTCAATCAAAAGCATACGTCATCAGCCATGCTTATTTATATTAGTAGATGATTATTTTACAAGTGTCTAATTTTACCAGACATTTATATTGGATTAATAATCTGTAAAATTAATTGGGGCTTATTATTTTTACTTACATAGTAAAGGTAATTTGTTTGTGTCTGAATGTGATTGGTGATATTGTTCAATATAGACCCAAAATCATTGGGCGGAATTTAAAAAAAAATCACAAATATACATCATATGTCTGAAAGCTTCCTTAAATGGATATTCTATCGAGGGGGTACATGGTCTTATAGTTCGTATTTTTTTAAAGGATACTGATGCTTGTTTGTGAACATGGTATAGCTCAGCATTCGGTTGGTTTGGGCAGGAATATGATATCAATAGGCAGATTATGCCGAGCAATAGCTCGGGTGTAGCTGCTGCCTTACGTAAGATGCCGATCAGCTAATCACAACGCTGTGTGCTGAATTAAAATGAGGCAGCGATGTACGTGCGCCTAACAAACGCCATTCAGGTAAATATTGGAAGAAGAAACATTCACATCGAGGACAGTATCAACATAATAAATCTTTAAAACTTTCTCTTCCAATTAAAAAAACAAAACAAATAAGAAATTGTTTTTTACAAAAATACTTAACGATACAGTGAAAAAAATGTTTATAGTTTTTCCTGACAAAAAAAACCCCTTTCAACATATAAATAATTGCAAAATTTATTTGCAACAAAAATACGTACTTGAACATTTTTTAAACATTTCTATAAAAATTATTTGATTAATTTTGCTTCTTCGAACAGTTTCTGGATGGTAGGTGTTTTTTTTTTTTTACATATATTCATTTTGCTATTTTTTTTTACGCAGTGTTGTTATAGTTTTATCTGTGATGCTCGGCATAATCCCATTGTTTGCGTCCTATTCCGACCAAAGCCAAGCAAACGTGCCGCTATTTAGAGGCTTTCACTAATTATTTTTCCTCCTCATATATATATATATCTATATATATATATATATATATATATATATATATATAAACACACGCATACACATACATATATATATACGTATATATACATACAGATATATGTACATACACTATATATATATATATATATATATATATATATATATATATATATATATATATTAGCAATATCCTGGCTTTACTAGGAACTTATATACTATTCATAACTTGCCCTACGGATGAATACACTCTATATAAGATTTCAAATATGAGACTAAATTTGTCTGAGTAAGTCCCTACAGGTAATTTTTAAAAACTTTGACACCAATTCTGACCCCGTCCCATTTCTTATTTTGATCCCAAATCAAAAATAGAAAGTTTTACCCATGTCCAAGTTACCTGCAAAGGTCAACTCTTTCAACTTTGCATTTTGCAGCTATATTTTCACCCTAAAACTTAGTAAAATGCTTGCACCTGTATGAATACCCGTTATATATTATTTCAAATGTTTAGACCTAAATTTGGTTTAGTATTTTGCTAGACACCACAAAGGTCTGATTTTTTTTAACTTTGGCCTCTTGGCAGCTCTAATTTCCGATCAAAACTGATTAAAAGGCTTGCCCTCTATTTGAATAACCTTTATGTAAAATTTCAAATGTTCCGACAAAAAATCGGTTGAGTAATATGTTTAAGACAACAGAGATCAGTGTTTGTTAAATTTTACCAAAATTTTGACCCCTAAAATGTATTTTTCTGCTCAAATCGAATCATAATTTTGATCCATGTCCAAATATCCTACATTTGAATTTTCAAGATCTTAGACGCAAAATTGGCAGAAGAGTTTGGTAGAGATTTCCAAGGTTAAATCGTTAAAGCTTGACCCCTGGACAACAAATTATTGGCCGAAGACAGTTTTACAAGATTTTACCAAATCTCAATACAGTTTATCTCAAATCTCGAGGCTGTAGACCGAAAATTGACAGAGTTATTTCATAGGGAAATGTACACAGACACAAACACAGACATTTCACTTATATATATATATATATATATATATATATATATATATATATATATATATATATATATATATATATATATATATATATATTTGAATATAAAACATATATAAATAAATAAATAAATATTTGTGTGTTGGGTTCCTTTTCAGAGACATTTTGTTGGATATGGTTTTCACTCAATTCAGATTTCACGTTAAATATTAAAATATTTTACGATAACACGTTTTTAAACATTTCAAATGTGTTTTATATTAGTTTCCATGTGGAATTATAAAAAACAATAATTGACGAATCAATATCTTCGGAAAATTATGTTTCATATTTTTCTTACATTTAAAACGGTTTTAGGGCGCTTCAGAATGTGCGCGATTTGTAATAAAAAGATTACGATTTCAAATACGAAATGTTTTAAATTATTAAAAACATTTAGAATTAAATAAGGAATTGATAAAATATTCTTATTGATTTAATTCCTGCCAGACATGATGAACAGATGGGACTAGAAAAATAAAACTGCCGCCTTTAGTGTTTCGTTTTACATGTTGACAAAGTTCATATGATTACAGGGGGCATTCATTTAGTTATTATTACCCCTAGGGATTGTGTTCCGATGAACCTATTGCATTTGCACTCAATCTAGGTAAATACTGTTGATTTCTCTGACTAAAAACAAAACGACACCTGTTTCACTATAAACGTTAAAACATACTGGAATATTCTATATTCTAATAGTATATTTTTTTCAAATGCTCGACTTCTGAATTCTCTTGTAGTTACCTGTTTCTATAACCGATGAAAATGCGTCAGTTGCCCCCCGATGCACAAATATAAACATATTTTTCCTTTTAAACAGGTTCCACACTATCAACCAACTCCAACCTCCGTCCCATCGCCGCGGTTTTGCACATCTGTGTCAGTTTCTCAAGTATTCTAATGCAATATACGGTGATTAACTCATAGCAGGTTCTCTCCTTCAAATACTTTTGACTAAATCGATAAACAGCAAAAAAACCTGCATTCTTGAAGTGTATATTTAACGGACACTTCTCTAACGAATGCTTTCCCAAGGACTGCTGAACTTGAAAATTCTAGTATTCTAAGCGGAAATGTTCCATTTTTATACAGAGACATTATGTTAAAAAACATAGAACTTGTTGCAGCAGTCCAGATCGATCGGTTGCTGATTGACTGCACAACTTCAAATTCCGCAGAAGAAAGGACAACTGCAGATAAACGGTTGTAAATGCAACATTGTATTTATTTTGCCATAAACCGCAAGGAAAATGCAGAAGTACCGGGGAAAGTTTATCGATAAAGACTCTAGAAGCTGACGTCTTAGAACAGAAAACATAGAACCTGGATAGCAGGAAGGGCTAGATGGACAAAAAAAAAAAGGCAAGAAACTGGATGGTTTGAGATGTGGAAACTGGACCTTGGTCACCATGACATGGAAATCTTTGAGATGATAGAGGTTTCAAGTAAGTCCAGATATGGCTGAAGACTTGATCGATAGGAACAGTTGTTGCAGGAATGGAAATGAGGAAGCTGGATCGTAGACAGAATGAAATGAGTCCACACGGGGATTGATGTGGATGTAAAATACAAGTTGTTAAAACCTAATTATTTTTAATCCGTCTTATTAATCTGAAAATTTATATGATTATGTTCTTTTCCTGCACACTTGAACTAACTATTAGCTTTATATATTAGGTGGGTTAAATAAAGAATCAAGATTATAGCTTAAAAGAGTTTAGCCGTTTCCTTCTTTCAATTGTATATCTTATTTTAGAAACAGAGAATCCGCCTTTGCTCAGAATTATTATTTTTCAAAGAAAAACGCTCAAAGTAAGACAGGGACCATTTTATGTTAAGAGATAGAGTATAACGTACCACTTTGATGTATCAATATACTACTTCAAGGTAAAACATCAAAGCACTACATGAAGGTAAAAAAATAGCTAATAAATATGGATAGATTTTACTACAATAGACAGGAATTCATCCCCTAAACTGAAAACCGCACCTCATGGAATGTGAGGAAGAAAATATAAAAATGCGAACATTACTAGACGGCTGAAAGTAAACGTTAGGTCAACGTAAGGATCTCTATATTTTTAACATGACAAAATAAATAAACATTTAATTTTCTCGTTTGATGATCTGTTTTTGTATCAGTTCATACTTTAACGTTCACCTCTTTGCTATTGTCAGCTGAAGGCTCATCGGTAAAAAAAATAGCCGCTGCCACAAAATTTTATTGACCTTTCTGAAATCGCAAGCGCCCTTAATCAATGCAATGAGAACACCGTCGCTGTCTCGTGAATAGATGCTTTCGATATCAGGATTAGTTGATGTTGATCTTGGCTGACAAAAAGTTAAAAATATTATAAAAGTAAATCAGAATAAACATTTGTACTAGATAAACAATTAAAACAGAATAAAGGCCGCTACCATGAAAAGAAGCCATTCAGAATATGTAGAACAAAAACAGTAACATCATAACTATACTTATTGATGGTTGCAATATACGCAGACACAACATCGAGAATAAACTGTATTTTAACAAACTTGGAATAGAAACCAGTTACGCTTTAAGATGTACAACGATGAACAAAACGAGAAAATTAACGGACATATTTCATTCTTATTGTATCTTTATAAATGCAGCCAATGAGACAGATGCGTCATTTATGCGAAGATATGTTTGAACAACCGCAAATGTTCTCTGCAAATGTCTTAAATTTGAGCTAAGACAAGTAAGAAAAACACAGTCGATGACATAGAAATATTTTCCTGTATTTATATCATAATGATGGATATTATTACATATACACAGAAATATATGTATACGCATATATATATATATATATGTATAAAAATAGATATGTATATGTATATATAAATAAATATATATGTATATATAAATATATATATGAAAATATATATGCATAAAAAATATTTATATATATATATATATATATATATATATATATGAAATAAGAATTACAGTTAAGTTCACCAAAATAGTCCAAAATGGCAAAACTAAAGTATATTATACATATTGAAGAGTTAATATTTATAAAGTAATCTCATCAGAGGAGAAGGAAAATATTTTCTCGAAACTCCGCGGGTTAAGGACTATCCATTTACTTTGTGCTTCCTTTTTTAAAATTAAATACGTTTTTAACTCTTTTTCAAAGTGTTTTAACATGTTTTTTAACTACTGTTTCTTATATATATATATATATATATATATATATATATATATATATATATATACATGATATATGTGTGTGTTATTTTAATTATTTTGCTTATTTTAATTACGGCACACGTTTTTAACGACATAAATTGTTTTTTTACAATTTTTCAGGTCGCATATTGAACATGATTGTCAAATCTTTATATGTAGGATCCATATGCGTTATCATCGATTATTGGTGATTACATTTGATTATTTCGCGTCAAGTGGCGTATGTTGTTTGTTCATATAGCCTTACTTCGTCCGCTTTGGAGATATAAGCTGAATGATAAGCCGGTCACGTACTAATCGCATATCTACTTATAAATTATAATATACGAGTCTAAAGTTTACGTTTAATGGGATGGTGATGAGGAATAAAGCCCTTGCCGAAAAAAAAGTATTCGCAGAACGTGCGATTTGTCAAGTCAAAAGTATGATTTAAATTATACAGGTGTGTGATGAGTACGTTTGTACGATTGTTGTATATAAAGTCACGTTTATGTTATATTTATTGCAAATTCACCGTTCAAAAACATCAACTATGATGCATTTTTTTTGTAATTATCAGCCAAGGAAAACTATCTTTAATAACGAGGGTCAGTCTTGAATAAATCTTTATTGTTTTACATTTACTGATTCAATTTTTCTTATTTCAGTTGTGTTTGTATGGAATTAATGATAAGAACTATATGGCATAAATAATGCCAGTATTATTTTGAGACAACATATTTTATCAATAATTTAGTGCCTGTTTTTTATTGTGGATATAAAATGCTTTGCTTTTAGTGTTGTGCATGCCAATTTTAGTATAACTTTGTTAAAGTGGTCTATATCAGCTTCTTCATTGCAAAGTAAAACGTGTTTACAAGGTATAAGAATTTTCGGAATGGGTCTGTTATCATTTCAGAATTTATTTTGTTGTATTTTTAATGTTTTTATTAAGCTATCGTATTGTAATGACAAATAGCACCCTACCCGAGAATTCTACCTTCACACTCCTTAGCTTTACATTTGCGGGCAATATGAAGTGGAACAAATTCATAGAAAACATTGCGAAAGCAGCTGCAAAAAACGTGGGTTCCCTCTATCGAGCTAGAAGACTACTCACGGCTGAGAGTATCCTGTACCTTTGCAAGGCCTCCATTCGCCCATGCATGGAGGAGTGTTGCCACATCTGGGCTAGTGCATCGAGTACTAAGCTCTCCCTCTTAGATAGTTCAAAAATTAATTATCGATTTAATCGGTCCCACTTTATCAACTAAGCTCTAGTCTCTGTCTCACCGCCGCAATGTTGCATCACTGTACCTGTTTTACAAATATTTCAATGGGGTGTGTTCTATGAAATCGTTTCACTTATACCCCATCGACGTAAATATCCCTTACACACCCGATTATAAATAAGATCTCACCCCTTCACTGTTGGTGTCGCTAAATGCTAGAAAGATTTCTATTCTGATAGGTTATTCTCTCGAACAGCTAGACTTTGGAATTCCCTTCTTTTTGTCTGCTTCCCTTGCTGTACTGATATGCAGAAATTTAAATATAACATGAACAAATATCTTGTTAATCTTTCCTAGATACGTTGTAAGGGGTTAAGATGTGTAATAAAATGTTTAAACAATATCAAAAGAAATCTTATTGAACGACATAGACACGTGAATTAAAATGCATAAGTGATAGAACGTTTCTAATAAGATTCTCACAAGGGAAAGACGGGCTTGCCCAAAACAAGGGAACCCAGGTAAGCGTTACTAATTAAGCATAAGATGTTTTCATTATAGATGCCGACGAATACAGTTAAACAAGCTTATGATACATTATGAAAAAAATATACATTGAGTGTTTACTAGATTTACAATGTTTATTTCATTGTTATATATTCAGATAAAGTAGCCTGCATGCTATTATACCAGATCGGCATGCAACACGCAGACATTTGTATTCTTAGGATTATATTAAATATTTCCTATTGAGAAAAAGTATCCGTCAACAATGAAAAAAAAATGAATTTCCATATCATCTACGCGACTAACAAGTTTAACGATACACTGGGCATGCACAAAATGGAATATACTGATATAAAACTACTGAACCACCAGAGTCCGTCGGTGGCATCACTGTCAAAGATGAGGCGTTATAACACTTGTCTTCCAAATTCTCTCAAGAAACGAATGAAAAAAACAACTTGTATGCAAAATTAGATGATAGAAAAAGAAACACAATACATTTCCTGACAGTTGTTCGTTATTATCGTAATGTCATGAAATGTGTATATTGATCAAATAATAATAATAATAATAATAATAATAATAATAATAATAATAACAAAAATAATAAAAATAATAATACATAAATATATATATATATATCCATATATGTTTATTTAAAACAGTTTAGAGTGTAAGAAAAACATTGGTGCCGTCGGTTTCCAGCCTAACATAAGAAAGGGTCTCTAATGTAAATAATGATAGCCTTTTTTCAGCCATATTGTTTTCTGTCCCTATTGAGGGTACCAGTGTTTTTCTGACCTTCTGTACAGTTTGAAATGAATAGATATTAAGCATTTATATTGATTTTTTTTTTCTTTTTAATCCAGCTCTTTGATGGAATTCTTTCCCACAAAAGTGAAAAAGTATATATATATATATATATATATATATATATATATATATATATATATATATATATATATATATATATGAATAAATAAATAAATATATATATATATGCATATTTATATACATATATATATATACATATATATATATATATATATACGCTTGGGATATTCTAACCTTAAAAACTATTAAAATATTACTTCATTTTCATACATTTAATCATCCGTAAAAAATATTATGTCCTTGATCATGTAATCACCTGATATCAATTCATCAACTTGCTCTCAAATTTACGATTATCCTAATGTTTATTCAAGGATTCAGCAGTTTCTTTTTACCATAAAACATAGTTACTAGAATTTAGGAACGAGACAGTATATTAAATCATAGCTCCCCAGCAGTGTTGATAAAACACCACCCTTGAATTACAAAAGCAAAAATTGTTTAAGATATTAAATCATGTTACCTACTCTTTATTTATTTAGCTAACTTATTCATGTTATGAAAATGTCTTCCTTACCTGTGAGATATACTTGTAAAAATCTACCAATGTTGTATTTATAAGATGAAAATTAATCAAGTTTACTACGTATCACACCTTACTATGATAAGTACTTTATATATTTGCATTTTCTATATTTATTGAAATATATAAAAAGTTTAAAATATTTATATATATATACATACTTATATACATATTTATATATATACATATATATACATACATGCATATACATACGTATATATACGTATATATACAAACATATATATACACATATATACATACATATATATGATGATTGCAACGTCTTCTCAGACGAGTACCACCCCCTCAGACATTTAAAATCCATAAGCCCAAATGCCCGAGGGAGTATCTATACAAATATGATGTTACAGAGTCTTAGCTTTGTACGACAACTAAATCCCTCTCTCTCTCTCTCTCTCTCTCTCTCTCTCTCTCTCTCTCTCTCTGTTCAAAATGTTGAGATCCAGCAACAAGCAAGAGCAAGATAGCCAGCAACAAATTAAACTGCAGACCAGCTTAATGCGGGTAATGGTCTTCCGCTTTATGGTTTTTTAAATCTGAGATTTGCTTCTCCTAGAAAGGTTGCCTTTACCACGGCTTACGGGAGCCCTCTCCACCCCAATACACATATACACACACACACACACAAGTATACACTGTTCTAGTTGGCCGTTGACCCAGGAAAAAAGTTTATTCGCCCTTTGGAAGATCTTGTTGTTTTTAATCCTTCAGGGAGACTAGCCGCCTTCCTCACCAAACAAGTCTGGTGGGGGAACCAGTTTAGTCGCCGGTGACCCGACCATGAATCAGGTAGTACTGGGTTACATGGTACCAGTAGCACATGACATGACCTGAGATATATATATACATATATATATATATATATATATACATATATATATATATATATATAATATAATATAATATAATGCTGAATGTATGTGGGTGCGTGTATGTGTGTCTGGTCACGAATAGGCTCCTATATGGTTGATTAGGTTGACTATTTTAAAAAACTGATAACATATAATGATAGAAGATGTATCGAGACACAGGAATGGGTATGTGTGATACTGCAGAACGGTGGTTCATTAAAATTTGTGGGGTATGCGTTCGCGCCTGGTCCACAAAGTATGGAAATAAAAAATTTAAAAATTAAAAACAACGTTTACAAGTGTTTTTTATATAGTTGTACATAAGAATACGTTGATAAGTATGTTTTAACTAAAATAGTTATGATATAATAAAATCGTGTGGTCTGCGTTCGCGCCTGACCTCCATAGAATGGAAATAAGCACACACCTTTATAAAGACTTTTCATATCTATCTTCGTAAGTAAACTTTGATAATTATGTTTCAGTTTCAAGAAATATCATATAATATAATTATGGGGTGTTCGTTCGCGCCTGACCTCCATAGAATGGAAATATTTCGCAAAGTTTAACAAGGGTTTTAAATATAGATCCACGGAATATTGTGATAAGTATTTCAGTGTGAACCGGCATTGTATAATAAAGTATGGGGCTTATCTATTTAATTTTTACTTTCATCATATTTTGCTTTGGTTTTGATACCCCTAAATTCGAAGCTATCTATTTACAACGATTCCCTTTCATAACCTATGCTACTTTCATAAATCAGAGTCCATATTCTGTAGGCTGTTTTTGAACCAAGTCAACGACGGGTACTTTGGATTTCCTTTATTAGCATATTTTGGTCGATTATATACGATTCAAACACATCACGATAAAAAAAGAAATGCTTTATTAAACTGTTTAAATATTTTATTTGTATCGCAACCTTATTTAATCATCCTTATTACAAAGCTAAATCTGGGGGCACTATATCTATCAATTTTAACGTAACGCGAGCTATTCTAAAATGGAAAAAAAAACTGGTTCCATAAAATATAACAAAGGCAGGTACTACCATTTTTGCTGCAAAAGGGGAAGGAGTTTCTTTTATCAAATATATCATAAAGTAAAATTCTATCCTCAATTTTAAATACTAAATCCAGAAATATAGCTTGTTTTCCTCCATGTTCACGATGCAATTGTAACTGATTTGGATGTATAAGATCTTTATATTTTTCAAATTGATCATTATCGTGTATACATATAAGGTCATCTATAAATCACCTACACAAATTAAAATTATGTTTTGGATATATTTTCTTTATTTTTGATGACACACACACCCACACACACACATATATATATATATATATATATATATATATATATAGGTAAATATGTATGCATATATATATGTATATATATATATGTATATATACATATATATATATACATACATACATATGTATATATATGTAGATATACATACATATATACATACATATGTATATATATATATATGTATATATATATATATATATAGTAATTTATAAAATATATATGGCGATTAAGCTACATTGAGTATTCCGCGTTTCATCCTCTCTAGGACTCTTCAGGCTTATGCGAGGATTCCGCGGTTGTTTATTGTTTGTATATGCTCCTCTTCTATTGAGATTTTAGTTAGCCAATCAGCTTTCTATTATCTAGAGACTAGTAAGTTCATTGATTAACTAAAATCTCAATAAAAGATGATCATATAAAAACGATAAACAACCACAGAATTCGCGCATAAGCCTGAAGTGTCCTAGAGTGGATGAAACGCGGAATATACATTATGGCCTATAATTTTAATGTCATGAAATGTGTATATTGATCAAATAATAATAATAATAATAATAATAATAATAATATATAAATAAATATATCCATATATGTTTATTTTAAACAGTTTAGAGTGTCAGCAAAACATTGGTGCCGTCGGTTTCCAGCCTAACATAAGAAAGGGTCGCTAATGTAAATAATGATAGCCTTTTTTCAGCCATATTGTTTTCTGTCCCTATTGAGGGTACCAGTGTTTTTCTGACCTTCTATACAGTTTGAAATAAATAGATATTAAGCATTTATATTGATTTTTTTTCTTTTTAATCTAGCTCTTTGATGGAATGCTTTCCCACAAAAGTGAAAAAGTATATATATATACATATATATATATATATATATATATATATATATGAATAAATAAATATATATATATATATATGCATATTTATATACATATATATATATACATATACATATATATATATATATATATATATATATATATATATATATATACGTTTGGGATATGTTGACCTTAAAAACAATTAATATATTACTTCATTTTCATACATTTCCTCATCCGTAAAAAAATATTATGTCCTTAATCATTCAATCACCTGATATCAATTCATCAACTTGCTCTCAAATTTACGATAATCCTAATGTTTATTCAAAGAATCAGCAGTATTTTTTTACTATAAAACATAATTACTAGAATTTAGGAACGAGACAGTATATTAAATCATAGCTCCCCAGCAGTGTTGATAAAACACCACCCTTGAATTACAAAAGCAAAAATTGTTTAAGATATTAAATCATGTTACCTACTCTTTATTTATTTAGCTAACTTATTCATGTTATGAAAATGTCTTCCTTACCTGTGAGATATACTTGTTAAAATTTACCAATGTTGTATTTATAAGATGAAAATTAATCAAGTTTACTACGTATCACACCTTACTATGATAAGTAATTTATATATTTACATTTTCTATATTTATTGAAATATATAAAAAGTTTAAAATATTTATATATATATACATACTTATATACATATATATATACATATATATACATACATATACATGCGTATATATACGTATATATACATACATATATATACACATATATACTTACATATATATGATGATTGCAACGTCTTGTCAGACGAGTACCACTCCCTCAGACATTTAAAATCCATAAGCCCAAATGCCCGAGGGAGTATCTATACAAATATGATGTTACAGATTATTAGCTTTGTACGACAGCTAAATCTCTCTCTCTCTCTCTCTCTCTCTCTCTGTTCAAAATGTTGAGATCCAGCAACAAGCAAGAGCAAGATAGCCAGCAACAAATTAAACTGCAGACCAAAAAAACTGATAACATATAATGATAGAAGATGTATCGAGACACAGGAATGGGTATGTGTGATACTGCAGAACGGTGGTTCATTAAAATTTGTGGGGTATGCGTTCGCGCCTGGTCCACAAAGTATGGAAATAAAAAAATAAAAAATTAAAAACAAAGTTTACAAGTGTTTTTTATATAGATGTACATAAGAATACGTTGATAAGTATGTTTTAACTAAAATAGTTATGGTATAATAAAATTGTGAGGTCTGCGTTCGCGCCTGCCCTCCATAGAATGGAAATAAGCACACACCTTTATAAAGACTCTTCATATCTATTTTCGTAAGTAAACTTTGATAATTATGTTTCAGTTTGAAGAAATATCATATAATATAATTATGGGGTGTTTGTTCGCGCCTGACCTCCATAGAATGGAAATATTTCGCAAAGTTTAACAAGGGTTTTAAATATAGATCCACGGAATATTGTGATAAGTGTTTCAGTGTGAACCGGCATTGTATAATAAAGTATGGGGCTTATCTATTTAATTTTTACTTTCATCATATTTTGCTTTGGTTTTGATACCCCTAAATTCGAAGCTATCTATTTACAACGATTCCCTTTCATAACCTATGCTACTTTCATAAATCAGAGTCCATATTCTGTAGGCTGTTTTTGAACCCAGTCAACGACGGGTTCTTTTGCTAGTATATATATATATATATATATATATATATATATATATATATATATATATATATATATATATATACATATATATATATATATTATTTTTACATGTTATACATTACTGATATACTTTTGGATTTTCTTTTATTAATTTATAAATTTACAAAAATCCTAATGTTTATTCAAAGAATCAGCAGTATTTTTTACCATAAAACATAGTTACTGGAATTTAGGAGCGATACAGTATATTAAATCATAGCTCCCCAGCAGTGTTGATCAAACACCACCCTTGAATTACAAGAGCAAAAATTGTTTAAGATATTAAATCATGTTACGTACTCTTTATTTATTTTGCTAACTTTTTCATGTTATGAAAATGTCTTCCTTACCTGTGAGATATACTTGTTAAAATTTACCAATGTTGTATTTATAAGATGAAAATTAATCAAGTTTACTACGTATCACACCTTACTATGATAAGTAATTAATATATTTACATTTTCTATATTTATTAAAATATATAAAAAGTTTAAAATATTTATATATATATACATACTTATATACATATATATATATACATATATATACATACATACATATACATACGTATACATACGTATATATACATACATATATATACACATATATACTTACATATATATGATGATTGCAACGTCTTGTCAGACGAGTACCACTCCCTCAGACATTTAAAATCCATAAGCCCAAATGCCCGAGGGAGTATCTATACAAATATGATGTTACAGATTATTAGCTTTGTACGACAGCTAAATCTCTCTCTCTGTTCAAAATGTTGAGATCAAGCAACAAGCAAGAGCAAGATAGCCAGCAACAAATTAAACTGCAGACCAGCTTAATGCGGGTAATGGTCTTCCGCTTTATGGTTTTTTAAATCTGAGATTTGCTTCTCCTAGAAAGGTTGCCTTTACCACGGCTTACGGGAGCCCACTCCATCCCAATACACATATATACACACACACACACACACACACACACAAGTATACACGGTGCTAGTTGGCCGTTGACCCAGGAAAAAAGTTTATTCGCCCTTTGGAAGGTCTTGTTGTTTTTAATCCTTCAGGGAGACTAGCCGCCCTCCTCACCAAACAAGTCTGGTGGGGGAACCAGTTTAGTCGCCGGTGACCCGACCATGAAGCAGGTAGTACTGGGTTACATGGTACCAGTAGCACATGACATGACCTGACACATATATATATATATATACATATATATATATACATACATATATATATATAATATAATATAATGCTGAATGTATGTGGGTGCGTGTATGTGTGTCTGGTCACGAATAGGCTCCTATATGGTTGACTAGGTTGACTATTTTAAAAAAAACTGATAACATATAATGATAGAAGATGTATCGAGACACAGGAATGGGTATGTGTGATACTGCAGAACGGTGGTTCATTAAAATTTGTGGGGTATGCGTTCGCGCCTGGTCCACAAAGTATGGAAATAAAAAATTTAAAAATTAAAAACAACGTTTACAAGTGTTTTTTTATATAGATGTACATAAGAATACGTTGATAAGTATGTTTAAATAAAATAGTTATGATATAATAAAATTGTGAGGTCTGCGTTCGCGCCTGACCTCCATAGAATGGAAATAAGCACACACCTTTATAAAGACTTTTCATATCTATCTTCGTAAGTAAACTTTGATAATTAGGTTTCAGTTTCAAGAAATATCATATAATATAATTATGGGGTGTTCGTTCGCGCCTGACCTCCATAGAATGGAAATATTTCGCAAAGTTTAACAAGGGTTTTTAATATAGATCCACGGAATATTGTGATAAGTGTTTCAGTGTGAACCGGCATTGTATAATAAATTATGGGGCTTATCTATTTAATTTTTACTTTCATCATATTTTGCTTTGGTTTTGATACCCCTAAATTCGAAGCTATCTATTTACAATTATTCCCTTTCATAACCTATGCTACTTTCATAAATCAGAGTCCATATTCTGTAGGCTGTTTTTGAACCCAGTCAACGACGGGTACTTTTGCTAGTATATATATATATATATATATATATATATATATATACACATATATATATATATATATTTTATTTTTACATGTAATACATTACTAATATAGTTTTGGATTTCCTTTATTAGCATATTCTGGTTGATTATATACGATTCAAACACATAACGATAAAAAAACAAATGCTTTATTGAACTGTTTAAATATTTTATTTGTATCGCAACCTTATTTAATCATCCTTATTACAAAGCTAAATCTGGGGGCATTATATCTATCAATTTTAACGTAACGCGAGCTATTCTAAAATGAAAAAAAAAGGCAGGGTCTACCATTTTTGCTGCAAAATGGGAAGGAGTTTCGTTTATCAAATATATCATAAAGTAAAATTCTATCCTATATTTTAATATCTAAATCCAGAAATGTAGCTTGTTTTCCTCCATGTTCACTATGCAAATGTAACTGATTTGGATGTATAAGATCTTTATATTTTTCATATTTATCATTATCGTTTATACATATAAGGTCATCTATAAATCACCTACAAATATTAAAATTATGTTTTGGATATATTTTCTTTATTTTTGATGACACACACACACATATATATATATATAGGTAAATATGTATGCATATATATGTATATATATGTATATATACACATATATATATACATACATATGTATATATATGTATATATATACATATATATATATACATACATATGTATATATATATATATATATATATATATATATATATATATATAGTAATTTATAAGATATAAAATGGCGATTAAGCTACATTGAATATTCCGCGTTTAATCCACTCTAGGACTCTTCAGCCTTATGCAGGGATTCTGTGGTTGTTTATTGTTTGTATATGCTCCTCTTCTATTGAGATTTTAGTTAGCCAATCAGCTTTCTAGTATCTAGAAACTAGTAAGTTGATTGATTAACTAAAATCTCAATAAAAGATGATCATATAAAAACGATCAACAACCACAGAATTCGCGCATAAGCCTGAAGAGTCCTAGAGTGGATGAAACGCGGAATATTCATTATAGCTTAATCGCCATATATATTTTATAAATTACTAACTAGATCTACCTTTTAATTGAGCACTTTTGAAGTAAATACTTAAAGTTCACGCATAAATCTATACGTTCGTATATTACTTTTATGTGAGTAAATTAAGTAGTTATATGTATATATATATATATATACATACATAAATATATATATATATATATATATATATGTATATGCTCGAATCTATATAAATACAGATTTGCCCAAAATGGTGCAGAAGCTATTCCCATTGAGATACCTATAATTTCAAGTAATATCTTATTCACAATTGATTTATTATATAAGTATGCATTTTAAAACATTGCGTGTTCTTGCCTTAGGTAGATAGGAACAATATCTAGGTGAGATTACTGATGATGAAAAATAATAGTATACAAGATTTATTTCTTTTGTAATTTCGTTACAATGACTTTGCTAGAGTTAAATTATTTCTATCTTAAGTTACAGTCATCTATATTCATTGTTATGACTTTACAATATCTCATCTATTTCTTTACTATGCAAATAATCTCGTAATTTCAAATAAGTTCGCCGTCAGTAACTCGAAAACTTGCGGGAAACAGACAGAAATATACAAGATATATCACAAATATACATGAATAATAAAATGAGGAAGAATCTCACATGGGATAGATAACCGAATTTGCCATAGAAACCAAAAGTATCCTGTTGAATTATCGACAACTGACATAGTTTAATAAAATAACCACAATCTTTTAATGTTAAAATGAACAACATTTTTATTAATATTATATTAAAAATTTTATCTAAGCTAAAATTATTATGCAATTTTTATCAATCTATGTAATTATAAATTATATATATATATATATATATATATATATATATATATATAATGACCTTGTAACGATGTATTTAACACACTTTCCGGTTTACGACATACGGTTGCGCATGCGCGCATGATCTGAATGAACACAGATATTAAAGTTATTATTTCGAAATTATTATTTAACATGGGAAGATTGGGGGTTAAAATAACTTAAACGTAATACACAAATGAACGATGTAAAAAAAAAAGCAGACAGTGTTAAGAATTTTTTATTGAAACGCAAAAAAAAAAGAATAATTGCGACGCTGAAATATTAACGTTATTCTTTCGAAATTATTATTTTACATGGGAAGAATGGGGTTTAAAATAACTTAAACGTAATACAGAAAAGAACGATGTAAAAAAGCAGATATATCAAAATTTGAATTTAATTATAATAAGTATTATAGTATCTTTTCATTGCACATTTACCTATAAGTATGGCCAACCACTTATAATTCAGTAACTGTATTTTGTTTTTAAAATAATCCATTATAATAAACAGAACGACTCATAGAAATCTATATTCTTTTTTCATTTTAATATACTTTCATAGAAATGTTTCTGTTCTGTCAAAAATAAAAAAACACTCTTTTCTTTACGTCACAAGTGTCACGCTCATACATGAATTCCATAGCTAATATAACATACTGGCCCAACGGGTCACGAGTAGTCTAGTGTCATATAACGACGCAGGTTTTATACCAATACTTCGGATGAATAGCATTTTAAGGAATTTCTTTCTCTTTCAAGTAATATGTTTCGGTTAAATGCGAAGAATTAGAGAAACCAGTTTGAAGTTATAAATAAATATGGATGACAAAAAACAATCAGAGGGGTAAAGATATTTAGAAAAGCAAGGTTTTTAGAAGAAGTACTGATATAAGTTATGTAGAAATAGAAGGAGAAGGGATATAGAAATAAGGATAGAAGATATATAGAAATCCCACTAGAAAGGTTGGTTCGTTCGTTCGTTGTTTTAGTTTAAACAGCATACTAACCTTTTCCAGATTATTGCATTTTCATAGAATATATTTTTTTTTTCCAATTCGGTTTCTATTTAAACAATAGGTACTATCAGTCCGGGTCAGAGTGGACATAAGAGCAATGCCAATTAAAGGGTCGCTGCCTACTACCCAAAACATGCAAGCTGTGGACTCACCATCGGATATAGTTTAGTGCAATATCCAGGACCGAACTAGAAAGGATAGAAATAGAAATAGCGGTGTGATATATAGAAAGAGAGATAGAAAATGTATAAAAGATAAAGGAGAGATATAGCAATATCGGTAGAAAAATATAAACATAAGATAGAATAGATGTTAGAGAGATAGAATCGTTTTGAAAGAGAGATACTAAATATATACATAGAAAGATAGAAAAGAGATAGAGACATAGAAAATATGCAGAAAGAGAAATAGAAGTGATATACGAAGAGAGATAGAACATACAAAATGATTCAAAAATATATAGAAATGAAAATAGAAACAACAGATAGATAAGATATACATAGAAAGATACATTAGATATAGAAAGAGAATAGATTTAGAGACGACACAATATATATGGATAGATGAAAAAAATAGATAGAAGAAATATCAACCAAGAGATTGAAAAGATATAAAAGGAGAGGATACTAGCATTTCAGCCCGGCGTTGCCCGGGTTTTTGTAGTCATATGCTGAGTAAAAAAAACAAAACAAAAAAAACGGTCATTTTTTTTTAAAGTTTGCTCCCTATTATGACCCCTTAACATTTGTTGTTTTGGGCTCAAATCACGTTATTAAGTTAGATCCATGTCAAAGGAAACTATATCTAAAATTTAAAGTGTTTACACCCAAAATTGTTGGAGGAGTTTGGTAGAGTTCTCAAAGGTGAAATCGTTGAACTTTGATCCCTTAACAGCTAAATTTCTGGCCGAAAATAGATCACATCGATTTTCCTAAATCTCAGTACTCTGTATATCAAATTTTGAGTCTGTAGACTAAAAATTGACAGAGTTATTTCGTAGAGAAATGTACAAACACACAGACAGAATGACACCTTCACTTTTATAGATATGTAGATTTCTGAATTTTTGTGATGAGGATTGGTTATTCGTATTATTTGGATTCATCGATCTACTGTCCTCACTATTAGTGTGATTTAGACAACGTCTCTATCGATGTAACCTCCGATCTTCTTCAAGTGTATCTTGTAAGACGCAGGAATGTTTTTATCGAACTCGGTAATCAAGACGGAATTTCGAAGGGAACCCTTTATTTACTTCACGCGTATAGCACGCTCTTGTTCCGCTAACAAAGACTGGATAGAGATGCTAATAAAGTATATTTACAAAGAAAGTGTACTTAAGCCCTCTATTCAGACGAAACGTGAAGTAAATAAAAGGGTTCATTCGAACTTTCGTTCAAATTATTTGGTTTGACAGTAACATTCCCGAGTTAGACAAAATACACCTGAAATAGGTCGAGCATTACATCGACCGAACCATTGTGAAAATCACACTCACGATGAGCACAGTAGTGAGATAAATCCACGTCATACGAAAAATAGAGAGAGGGAAGTTATTTAAACATATAGAAAAGGAGATGGAATAGATAGGTAGATATGTAGGTAAATATATAGCGATGGAATGAGAGATGAAGGAACATTTCGACTGAGAAAAAAGATTGTATGAGAAAAATTATCAAAACGAAAAAAGTGATATATCGAAAACGGGTTTTAAAAATAGAGCGAGAGCAAAAAAGTTAAGTAAAAGAAAAAAAGACAAGAGAGAGAGAGAGAGGAGGGGGAGAAACAAAGAGGGCAGAGGGAGACATGGAAAAAACGATCCTTAACTATGTATGCGGCCGACAAAAGGATAAAAGATTACGGTTATTAAATGTATTAAACAAACTGTAATATCAGATGACGAAAAAAAAAGTTGATAAAGAGAGAAAGTATGAAATACTGATAGAATCATTAAAAGGGATGAAAATGGCAAGATGCAGAAAGAACGAGTATGGATTTTAAACCAACGTTACACAGTAATACAATACTGTCATGAAATTCTGCCGAATTAAAAATGAATGGAATATTAATATAATAAATGATGCCCGCTTAAAATGGCAGATTACAATTATTTGAAGATACTAGATTTAATATTATAGTCGCCTTGCTTTATTAGATTTAACATATTGATATTGTTCTCTTAGTAATTGCTTTTTATCCTGGTTTTACAATAGAATATATTTCAAACAAAACGGTTCTCTTCGAAAAAACAAAAAAAAAAAACTTTCCATAATCATCAAAACGTGAAACAAGAAAATACCAAACCTGTTATCTCTTAATTCATATGAGGTATAATGACGTCTTATGTGGAGGCCATACACAAACGCCTGCGGAAGTATTGTTGAGATTTGTATAAATGCATTGCGTAAAAGACGTCATTGAAACTCTTGTAATGACAATGCTGTCCAGTAAAGATGAAATGCCGATTTACTGTTCATCGTTGTATTCGAGCTGCACGCCGTTACCATCTGTCTACCATATACAATTGAAAAGTTTATTCGTGCATAACGCTGGAAAAAGGAAACAGCACGAACACCTACCGTTTAACAAAAGGATAATTCATCTAAGCTTTGATTACAATAATCATTGTTTTGTTTCACAGTATATCAATGATTTATAAATAATTTAATGTAAAATCTATCGTCGCAAATATAATTGTATAGGTAGTTTTGAGGGGATATATTTTGTCATAACATCAAGTGATGAGACGAATCCTTTATTTTTTTTTCGATTCCGCTACAACTACTGATTACGTACTAAATTGCTGTTTCCAATGCAATTACCTATCCTCATTCCTTAAAAAACCTCTGATTACTTAACTACAGTATTTTTGTTTATTCTGATTACTGTAAAAACAAAATGTTAAATGTGCAGATATTTTCTCCAACCATAAAAGCACACTGGTGGGTGACGGTTTATAGATTTTAGTTTGTAGGACAGCTTTACGGCTGAATTCGAATATTCGTAACCAGCAACCAGCAGTAATTAACCATTTATGCCCTGATTATTGTGGAAGCATGAAGCATTACAGTCTGCATGTAAAAACAATCGTCCATTTTTTGTAATTATATATATATATATATATATATATACATATATATATATATTGATACACACACATATATTTATATATAGAGAGAGAAAGACAGAGAGTGTGTGTTTGAGAGAGAGAGAAAGAGAGAGAGAGAGAACTGGAGAAAGAGACGGTCTAAAAATACCATTACTAAGACTGTTAAAATTAATTCTTCTAAATAAAGAGTTTTACAACTTTTACATACACTTATAGGCATGAAAGTAAAAATATATTAATACTAAATCTCACCCCTAAATCTAATATTGCCATTTAATTAACATATTTTGAATCTATAAAATAATCCAAAATTGGCATAATAAAGAATACATTCAGGATATTTTGTTTTCTTCTGTCCAATATGAATAAAATCCAATGCAGTATTTAATTTTTTTAATGAAAAGTTTTGAACTTATTCCACTTGAAACAGAATTTAAGTATTATTCAATACTTGAAAATATTCAATTAGTAAAAAGTCCACTTGTGTCCGTCTGCGATATTATTTTGAAATACCCGAAATATGCGTTAGCTAACGGGATATCCCGGCCAGGGTTATTAATTTCATGATAGAAGCGCTGGTTAAATTAAACCCCGAACTATGAGTAAAAAAACAAATATTTTTTTTATTTTTCATAATATTGTGTTGTAGTTTGTAGATTTGTAACGTATTACATTCGTATTCTGTGTAAAAAATCATTCTATGCATTTATCACAGAATAAACAACACTTACTATAACTTGAGAATTATTTATTACTTTATGTCATAACACGATTTTAGTATAATGTCTTCAAAATTACTAAACATTTTATCAACGATGCGTAAACATAATTTTAGTATTAGTTAATTCTTTATTCAAAAACTCCAAAACACAATTGAGTTCTATTTTTTACTTTATATATATATATATATATATATATATATATATATATATATATAAAGAACACTTTGTGGACTGTCTGGGCGTTGTTGCCTGCGTGAATCTTGTAATAAATTAGTTTACATAAATTTCTCCAGAAGTTTTATTTCGGTTTCGCTTCTTTTTGATTACGCTTAAATTATATCTTTATATATATATATATATATATATATATATATATATATATATATATATATATATATATATATATATAAAATATAACACAGAAATTACATAATTGTCGATGCAATAATTTATTTCAACCTTATGGTATTTTCAAGCATCTAAATCAGACAATTACATTTTTGATACTGAAAAAAAGAAAAGAAAAATCGGGCGTCGACCCTCAAAAAACCAGAGGCGGTGGTAGTAGCAATCCACTTAATACATTTAATAGAGAGGGTGGTAGGGATTTAAAAATTAAAAATTAAAAATAACAAATAAAAATATTAGATTAGACACTTATAAGCGGCAGCTCGATGTAACCATAGATACACACACACACACACACACACACACACGCAACACATACACATACACCTACACCCACATACACACACACGCCTCTAAGATGTACGTTCTGACATGTAAATGCCTTGACACGCGTTTACTAAGCTAGGAAGAAAGGGGCGAAAGTATACGGATATATAATGAAAGAAATAGAACAGCGCGTAATGGAAAAAAGAAGAAAAAAAGAGGAAGAAAAAAAGAGGAGACAGTGATCAAATGTTAACTGTCATATTAGTCTAGAAACTCTGAGAAAGATAAGGGAAATAAACTGGATGTTGTACACGCGTCGTATAGTTAATTTAGTCATGGAAAGTAGGTCTATTAAAAGATAAATAAAAATAATAAAAGTAAGAAAATAAAAATAAAAAGAATATTATATACAAAGTTTTAAAACTATCTGTATGTTATTTTGTAAAAATTAGTTAGAAATAAATATTATCTTATAATTCATTTAAATATTGTATTTGTAATATAATACTATGAATTTAAAAAAATTAAGTCTTATGTATTTAATATTTTATATATTTTCATGTAAATAATTTTATTGGTGATCATAGCGGTCGTTGTAATAAATATTTAAATTCTTAATTGATTAAGAAGTGGAAAATTGTAATATTGGCCGCCCCCAATTCGGTAGGACGTATCTAGTTTCGGTTAATATATACTTTTATTCACTCCGTACAACAAAATTATTCTCATGCACGCATAAAGAAATAAGTAAAATAATTATATTTTTGTGTTGATTTGTATCAAATCTAATAATATCTAGTTTTAGTATTTGGTCTTTTTGACTTAACTCAGTTTAATTACTAATGTATTATCTGCAGAGAAAACTCATTTTCTTAAGACTACCTCATGTATTTATAAGTAATTTGGATAAACCAGGTACTTCGGGAAAAAAAATATATGCCCAACTTAGATTTCGGACAACAAATCGTAAAGTAGTTATTATCGAGTATATACCGGACAACACTATAATTGCCAGTGGGGTGGGGTGGGATGGTTTATCGTAACTAATCTAGTGGTGTTAGATTCGGTGTCTTTACCATTATAGAATTCTCTGTTCGTCGGATCTAGAGTTATTGGTTATTTTAAATTTACATTTATGTCTACATCTGGCCATCAGTTCATCTCGTTTGTTTAGGAGATTATTGTGTTGGTACTTCAGGAGATATATATATATATATATATATATATATATATATATATATATATATATATATATATATATATATATATATATATATATATATATATATATATATATATATATATATATATAGGCTAAATACAGAGCCATCAACTTGATGATTTAAAAAATATAAAAAAATTAAAATAAAGGTTAGCTAACCAGGTTTCGTTCCTCGCTCACCAGAGCTAAATCGAGGAAAATACGATCAAAAACAAAACGTCATGAATACGGTGGGGGAGAAAAAAAAAAGCGAAAAATAAACGGGAGAAAATTACATAGAAACCAAATAAAATCCTTAATAATGTAATTTTTCCCCCGTTTATTTTTTGCTTTTTTCTCCCCCGCCATATTCATGACTTTTTAATCGTATTTTCCTCAATGTAGCTCTGTTGAACGAGGAACGAAACCTGATTAGCTAACCTTTATTTTCATTTTTTTATTTTTTAAATCATCAATTGATTGGTCTGTATTTAGCCATTATAAAAATATGTAGCCCCCCCCCCGAAATATGTTCATATATATATATATATATATATATATATATATATATATATATATATATATATATATATGTATGTATATATATACACTATTTTGAAAATTACTACTCCATATAGGCTACAATCTAATATATAATAATTTACATAATTTAATCTGATAATAATATGTATGAAATGTGTATAAAATGAAATATTATATTTAAATGTATATTGCGACCAGGAAATGACGGATGGCTCAGCTAGTATATATATATATACATTTACTTTCTATCGGATATTTGCGATTCTCTTCAGTAACCTGTCAAATACACCTAGTGATTTTTCCTCAGAGACTCAAAAGTTTGAGGGTATATAATTTACAAAAAAAGAAAAAAAAAAGAAGCCTTCTTTCCACCTGAAGTGTATTTAAAGAATTGCATCAAGTATAACGTCTGATGAAAATCGAGGACAAATACAAGACAAATTTAACAGTTTAGTTGTATAATTACCAGCTTGGCAGAATAACTGTAAAGGAACTATCGTATTTACATGAAATGAAGAGACATCAAGGCACCACAGGTTAAAAAAAAGGAGAAGTTACTGTAAAGCCATAAAAAGCCATGTTGCAAAATTTCAAGTTGAACAGAACAAGAATGCGTTCTTTATTGAATCTAATGTAGCTAAAACAAGAATGCGCATGACTTAAGAAAAAAGGATAAACCCACGCAAACGATTGCATATATATATATATATATATATATATATATATATATATATATATATATATATATATATATATAACTACTTCATTTACTTACATAAATTTAATATACGGAAGTATAGATTTATGCGTAAACTTTAAGTATTTACTTCAAAAGAGCTCAATACGTAGGTAGAGCTAGTTAGTAATTTATAAAATATATGGCGATTAAGCTACACTGAATATTCTACGTTTCATTCACTGTAGGATTCGTCAGGCTCTATGCCTGACGAATCCTACAGTGAATGAAACGCAGAATATTCAGTGTAGCTTAATCGCCATATATTTTATAAATTACTATATATATATATATATATATATATATATATATATATAGTTATATATGCACACACACATATATGCTATTATATAAAGGAACTTTGTATGTATGAGTGCATGTTTATGTGTGAGTTCGTTCCATTTGGGCTGGGTAATGACTGAGCCGATTGATTTGTAATTTCACAGAAAAGTACCCGATATGTCTGGGATTGTTCTTACGAAGGTTTTCTATCGCGGCGCTTCTGATATGTATCAAAAATCGATAATCGAAACAATCCAATTATAGAAAGAAGTTAAATTTGGACCAAAGTTCACGCCTATATATAAGCTAACATCAACAGTACATTATAGAAGTTTCATCACAGCACAAGCAAGAAAGCCCTGCATGTAAAAGTTACTTTATTTGCTTTTATTTCATAAGTGCGCGTTCGAAATCAATGTTCAAAATTGAATCATGATACTTGGTTTTTGATACTGTTTTTAAGTTCACTGTAAACAACTTTATGTTGCTTGATCCTCGTAAATAATAACATTTTGCACAATCCTTAACAAATAATAATTTTCCGTTGTTTTCTAACTAGAACTTAGCACTTTTTTTTAGCTTTATCCTTTAAGGCCTTACGGAGATAGTGACTACATAGTAAGTTCAAATTAATTATAATAAAAACTCACGTAGAGTCATTACAAAACAGGATACAAATAAACATACCCAACTGCTAAAAATACCAAAGCATTTTTACTGCTATATCCATAGTGAAAATTGTACTATTGTGCTATGCTAAAACTAAAAACCGGCTTTCAATATAAGGGACGCTTGGTAAATCCGAAAATTGCAGAGTTAACAGTCAATGTGTTTCAGTAAGATATATAAAATACACATGACTATCCAACTATATCCTGCTTAAAACAAAGAAAAACGGATTTTATGTTTACATCCAGAAATAGAACTCTTCAGATATAAGCGTATCTAAGTTTTAATATCAGAATGTTTATTAAAATCATGACCCTCTCGCAGTATTCTTCTGAAAACCTCTCCCCCATAACCAAAGATTATAACGAATAAGTTATTATTTCATGTAGGACTATAAGACATTCACACCTTTAGGCAGAAAGAAAAAACCGAAAAAAAAACGCCATAAATGGCGAGAATAAAATGTTATGATATGCAATAACTAGATTTGCATATATTTAATATATAAAATATATTTTAGTCATCGACATACAGACCTGTTTCGTTGTTTCACAACTCATCAGTGCCGCTAGACTAACACCTCTCCCAAGCCGAGGATCGAACCTAGAACCGTCGTGATGACAGTCGGCAGTCCTACCCCCTGACTACGGAATCGGTGGCCGAAATTAAACTGTCGGAATGCGTATTTAAATAGACATCCGTCCGCTACTCGTAGAGGGCTCAAACGTTTTGTTTGTAAACAAATTGCGAGCTTCGCATTATTTCAGCTAAATTAAGTAGCGAGTAAGATAATTTACGAGAGTGCTCTACCAAAGAGGGGAGCTTTATAAAATATATTTTAGTCATCGACATACAGACCTGTTTCGTTGTTTCACAACTCATCAGTGCCGCTAGACTAACACCTCTCCCAAGCCGAGGATCGAACCTAGAACCGTCGTGATGACAGTCGGCAGTCCTACCCCCTGAATATTATTTGTATATTAATTGAAAGCTTCAATTTTTATTTTCGTAGCGTAATGTGATTCTCTTCCATGGAATAGAATTGTCCTCTCTGGGAGGATTTCGATATCACGCTTTCTACAAATCACTCAACCACTTTGGTTTTCTGACAGAATTGTAAGATAGTTTTTCCTTAAGCTTCCGCTCTTTTGTCTTGATATGATTCGTAGGGATCCCAGTGATTAAAAAAAGAGAGTATCCTTTTAAATCATATATTGGAAGAAAAATATTAGAGTTCATACTTCTTCCTTTTTCAGAAATAAAAACCAACATGTGAAAAGTAACTAAAACATCATAATCACAATCACATTAGGTTACCATAACCTATTCAATATAAACATCTTACAAATATCTAACAAAATAAATTGATGTTTAGACATGAATTTAGCACACTGAAAAAAGAAAGAAATATTTTTGGGCTTTTTCTTAAAATAACTAAGTCTATAAGATGCGGCTCGACACAGAGTATTTATTATAACAAAAACAAAAGAAAAGTGGTTCAATCAGCACCTACCAAATACAATGAAGGTAACTGACACACATACACACATGCGCGCACACACATGTGTGTGTGTGTGTTTGTGTGTATGTGTGTGTGTGGTGTATATTTAATAATATAAAACTCGTTTAGAAAAAGCACCAATAAAATCTTTCAAAGCTTTTTTTCCACGTTTATTTAGTTGGAAAACTGTCACACTTTTAATTTACATACCCTAAAAAACAACATTTTATATTATTCTTGGAAAACAGCAATTATAAAAGCTGAGAATTATTTATCCATTCACTTAAAAAAAATAAACAACAGCTATTCGAATTTGTTTGTGAAGAAGTATATACTCGGCCAACATTTACACCTATCTTCCAACAGTTTAATAAATTCTACATTAACAAGTTAATATAAGCTAACAGCTGCAGTTGCTTGAAGAAATTGCCACTGGCAGATCGTACGCGTGCAGAGCCGGCGGCATTGAAGAGGGCTATTCAATCTTTATTGGGATCAGCGGTTCCTGAATTCAATGAGAAAATCGTAGCATAGACAAATCAATTGGAAGCCATGATTTCATTGGGCATTGAACATTTGAGTGCGGAGAAATTATAGAATATCAGTTTCGTTTTAATCATACTGCCATATAAAAGGCTGTTCCATTTATATTAAGCGTTTTTTTTTTCGACGTGGGTAAGTTTTATTTATCTAACTACTAACACGAAGACCCAAAACTGCATGCGATGGAATATTATCTCTGCAATATGCTAGTTTATGTTATATACAACATATAATTTGTACTATTTTATTTCTTAATATCATTGATACTCGCATATACGTATCTGAAGATTTAAGGATGTTATTTCTCAACGTCCACTGGAGTGACTTTGTCAGCAATGTTGAGGTCATCGAACGGACGGAAAGCACCTGCATCGAGGTTATGCTGCTGAAGTCAGAGCTACGCTGGGTCGGGCATGTCTCCAGAATGGAGGATCATCGCCTGCTCAAAATAGTCTCATATGGCGAACTATCTAATGGTGTCATGACAGAGGGCACCGAAGAAAAGATATAAAGGCTCTCTGAAGAAGTATATATATATATATATATATATATATATATATATATATATATATATATATATATAGTCTTGGAAGTTTTTAACCTTTAAAACTATAAAAAAACATTTTCTCTCATTCGTTAGAAAACTAGGAAACTATTTAATCATTAAGTGATTTAATCAACTGCAATCACTGCATCAACTAGCTCTCTCGAATTAACTATAGTACCAATAATAATTTATTTTTTAAGACATCATCAGTTGTTTAGCATGAAACACTGTTTCGGCGATTTAAAAACAAAACAATATATAACATCATGGCTCCCCAATAGTGTTGATCAAACACCACCATCCTTAATCTTAGGAAGAATACATGTTACAAATATTAGATCTAGTTTCCTACAGGGTGGCTACCAAAAACCGGGCCCCGTTTCTTAGTGTTCTGTCCGAATGAAATGAAAATTTGGCATAACTAATTTATTATATTCAAAACATCACATCAAAACACTGGAGTCTTTTGCCTTTGTTCTCCGTTCTACAACATATGTTCTAGATTGCCTCCATTTAGCTCCGTGCTTTTCTTGAGGCGGAGCACGCAGTTGTCCATGCCATTCTTACTGACCGAATTGGTAATGCCTCTCATCTTCTCCTTGATGGCTTCCTTGAATTCCGTGATGGTTCTAGGTTTCCCTGTGTAGACTTTGTCCTTAAGATAACCCCAGAGAAAAAAATCTGGGGTGCTTAGGTCCGGGCTATGGGGTTCCCACTTAAAATAACTCTTGAAACTGATCACTCGGCCTCCGAATTTCTCCTTCAGCCAATCTCGGGACAGGTTTGAGAGGTGAGAACTTTCTCCGTTCTGCTGGAACCAGAACTTGCTCTTGAGCGACGGGTGGATTGTCTGGAGCTCACTCTTGAAGGTTTTGAGGACTTCCACATACCGCTCCTTGGTGACTGTCACTGCTGCGCAAGATTCTTCGATGAAGAGTGGTCCGATGATGCCTCTGGCCGAGATTGCAGACCACACTGTGCACTTAGGAGAGTGAAAGGGCTTGGTGGCTACTTCATCGGGCCTGGAAGACCCCCAGCAAACATTTGTCTTGGAGTTCGCCTTTCCATCAAGATGGAAGTGGGCTTCATCTGAGGTCCAAAGGAGGTTAAGAAAATTTAGTGTCCTCTCGATCTTATCGAGCATCTCGACTGCCATAGTCCTCCTCTGCTTCTTGCCTGAGGCTGTAAGGGTCTGCAGCGTCTGTATTCTGTATAAGTAAGCCCTGATATCGTTCACCAGCATTCTCCTGCAAGTCTCACGGAACATACAGAGGAACTGACTTAGAGCGTTTCGGACTCTTCTGGAGAGACTCTCTCACTCTTTCGACCATATCGGCTGGGACGTTCCGAGTAGCTTGAACGGTTCTCTCTGGCAGCGTTGAGGTTCTCCACGGTCCCATACTTCTTGAAGTGGGCCACCCAGTTCTGAATTCTGCTTTTGGATGGAGCATTTTCACATTCGAACTGACGTATAAAACTGTCCTGGGTTTTCTTAAACAAGCCTGGCTTGTAGTAAAATTTAATGCAGTGCATTTTTTTGTCCCAGCTCCCACTGGGATCTTGGTGTACACACGGCCGTTGATTCTGCCATTTCCTGTAAAATAAAGGCAATCGGTAAATAAATTATGGAGATATCACATAAGGTCTACACGGGGCCCGTTTTTTTTATCACCCTGTATTCTTAATTACTTTATCGGTTCTATTCACGCCATAGAAATGAATTTCTTACCTGCGAGATAATCTTTTTCCAGATTCAAAATTGATATATTTTTTTAATTTACCAGTCTTGTATTTTCAAGATTAGGATTAATCCATTTGACAACTTATCACCCCCTACTATGATTAGTATTTTGTATATTTACATTCTTATTTATTGAAAATGAAATATATATAACGGTTAAACACATTTATAAATATATACATTTTTTTTCTAAATGCATTTTATACATTACTAATATAGTTTTGGATTTCCTTTATTAATATATTCTGGTTAAGGTATATATATATATATAATTATATATATATGTATATATATGTATATATATATATATATGTGTGTGTGTGTGTGTGTGTGTGTGTGTGGATGTGTGCGTGTGTGTGTGTGCAATAAAATTTAAGGCTAAATTCAAGCTTAAAAATTAGATAATCCAAGATTCTAAGATGGTGATAATTTACTAAATTTTAAACTACACATCTTATTAACACCTCCTCATAAATTTAAACACTATCCTGTAACATATATGTAATTGTGATACCTAAGTTTATACCATCATCCTTGCTGATAATACAAACATTCTACAACACGGAAAAATTTTTAATGTTTAAAATTCTCGAAGTATCTTGCATTACATAACATTTGGTCTGGTGCATCTGCTACTAGTCTCACACTCCTGGACAGGATTCAAAAGAGAGTCGCTTACTTGATATGTTCTGAACTGTAATCTAGACTTCAACTAATGCTCCGCCGACGAAATATTGCACCACTCTGCCTATTTTACAACTATTTTAGTAGAGAATGATCCGACGAACTACTACCCTTTGTACCCATTCTGCAACTTCGACAATCATCAAGGTCCCACACTTACACTGCAGAGATCCTTAGATGTAAGAAAGTCTTCTATTCTAATAGTTTCTTCCCTTTAACTGTTAGATTTCGGAATTCTCTTCCGGGTTTCTGCTTCTCCAACTGTTCTAACATGCAGAAGTTCAAGTGTAATGTGAACAGCTACAATGCTGCTCAACTCTCTACATATTACCCCTGCCATTTATATCCCTGCCCCTTGTTTGGGTTGAAAATGTAATTAAAAAACTGAACATACATAAGCCTACTATAAATAACATCGCATTCAACAAGAGCAACAATGTGTCAAAATATATGGCGTAAACTGTGCCAATCTAGTTCCATGAACGTGTTGGTTTTAATATCTATATTTTTAATCCACTAAGATTTTGATCAGCTTTTAACGAACTTTATTACATACTTTTAGTCTTTCAGCACGTGATACATTTATTTCATATTTTACCGTTTACTTATCTACTTTTCATTTTCGCTCCAACTAACTTTCACCTCATCAACACTTAAAGATGATATCACTCATAGCCAAAGCGCTCGCGATTAATCTGGAACTTTCAGCAATATTTATGATTTCGATATAGAAACGATTATAAGGAAAATAAAGAAAATAAAAAAACAGTCATATATCAAATATCTCTGTTGTATTTTTAATGCATATTTGAATGAAAAAACGCTGCCTTAATATACCGATATATATATATATATATATATATATATATATATATATATATATATATATATATATATATATATATATAGAGAGAGAGAGAGAGAGAGAGAATGTGTAATATATAAGCATATATTTGTATGTATAGTGTGAATAACTTTTGAAAATAGTGTCCATACGGACACCTGAAATAGAAGGAAATCCTTTCCGTTATGGAGGCGGCCTGCCGTGGTCATGTTGGAAATTACGCTATTATGTTATTTTCATTCATGTTATATTATGTTATTTTAATTCATGCCCATTTCGTATTTATTATTATCGAACTAATTCCCTGTTGGTTATTATATTGTATCTATTATACTGTAGTGATTACAAAAAATTAAAAATATGAGGTGAATTCCACTCTGGCTTCCTTAGCTAATCTATTCGGCTACCGTTAACCGTGAGAAATACAGTTGAAATTGAAAAATGTATTTTTTATTTTTTTAACGCCTGTCAGAGTGATCTAATCATTATATGATGATTTACGCATATAAGCTAAATTGACCGACTTTTATTTTTACTAAAATTGCACAACGATAGGAAACGAATTGTATATATAATAAAAAGGGTTACAGATTTCTTCTTGAAATTAAATGAAAGAAAATGTCGAACCTGAATTGTATAAACCCCCTTTTCTTCTATTCTTGGCAGAGGTTTTTGATTAAACAAAGTGACAGCGAAGTTATTCAGCTTGTCCAAGTGACTAGAAGAATGATAAATACATTTGTTAGATGGCGTAACAGCCAACCACACATAGCTTTCTACATATTTAATGTCAAGTCGATAGAATGACAAAGCATGTCGCATAGAGAGCCGTGCCTGTTTTGGCATACAAATGCAAGGTAACCTTGAACCTATCCACTGTCATTGTCTTCCTCGTCACACCTTTGTACACAACAGCACGCACATATTAAGGCACGAACACACCAAGACCCGCACACGCACACACATCCGCAGAAACATACGGATATCCACATACGTTGACACACACGCAAACCTACACATATACATTAATGAACAATCCAGCATTACTTGTGATGTAATAAGTGATATTAGTTTTTTTTTGGTTTTTTACATTATGCGCATTACACAATGATATCGTTTTTATTCTTAGTCTTTATAGTTTATATATTACAAGCAGGGATAACCGGCGTAGCCCGGTATTGAATTCTAATTAACGAATGTTTCACGCTCCCGTTTTCATTGTCATCGAAATCTGTGAAATCGCTCATTTTTTTATCAAAATTGGGGACCGATTACAGAGTACCGGGAGGAAACTTCACATGCCCCCCCCCAGTAAATTATTCCACAATACATTGTAGTCTGCATTTCACAGTAGATAAGCTATTGTTTATTTTATAAATTTATTTTATATATAACTAGCATTCATTTTAGCTTTGACCCCTATTATGGCAGCTTAACATTTATTGTGTTGGACTCAAATCAAGTTATTAAGTTAGATCCATGTCCAATGAAGCTATATCTAAAGTTTCAAGTGTTTAGATCCAAAATTGTCGGAGGAGTTTAGTAGATTTCTCAAAGGTTAAATGGTTGAATGTTGATCCCTTAACAACACAATATCTGGGCGAAACGAATTACAAAGATTTTCCCAAATCTTAGAACCTTGCATACCAAATTTCAAGTCTGTAGACTAAAAATTGAAAGAGTTATTGCGTAGGGAAATGTACACAGGCACACACAGCCACCTTTACTGTTATAGATACGTAGATTGCTTAAATTAAAGTTTATAATGCAAAAGTCATGTATCATAGTTCCAGTCTGCTCTAAACATAAACATTTATTTAGAATGTGCCCCTGAAATATTAAGGAACGTATTGTTTATTTTATATGCCTGCCCTTTCTGCTTATGTTTTAATAACATTTTTTAAACGTATTTGTGATGTTTCGTCCACATTGCTTATTCCTTCTTTCATCAAATTTAGTCGATTACCGATTCTTATCGAAGACATTCTGATACAAAATATATATAATAACAGTGTCAGATATATAAAACTCACTTGCCCCTAATTTCATAAAAAAATCGGCCCAGGTATTTCGAATCCATAGTGACCGAATTCAAACACACACACACACACACACACACACACACACACACACACACACACACACACACACAAAAGAAAAAGTTTATTTCATATAATATTAGAGATATTCATGAGTATGAGTTTTGGCATGGTTATTATAAAAAAAGTTAACTTTGGAGCAGGTAAACACCAAGTGGCAAAAATTCGTAAAACATATTTTGGTATATAGCTCTCTGATTGGTCAGTGATAACTCGTTTGCACTAGTGGAACATGAAACGTAAATTATTTTAGAAAAGGCAATATATTTAAGTGTATCTAATACTTTTGCGTTTGTTAATTCATATTTAATGAAAATGGAACGTGGTTCATTTATCGTCCACCTTAGGAAAAAAAACACAATCTATTCTTATCTTGAATAGATTTCAAATAAAAGGCCTTACGCATATCGCATAAAAGAGCGTAATTGTTTTTATTCTGAAGGCTAGAAATAGGTCAAATAGTTGAGCTGTTAAATTGACACCAGACTTGTAGAGTTGAATGTAATAATCAAAGCGGAAAGCGCCCCCGTGTATGTCGTGCGGTCATACAACTTACCTTCGGATGGGATTTGAGAGAAAGAGAAATTAAAGATGGTAGTCATGGATTTTGTACCTTTTCTCCACGTTAAAAAACGACCCTGGTGTCTAACTCTGTCCCAATGGGGAGGCATAGTAAATAGGTACAATTGATATTTATAACGGCAGCCTGGTTTCACTAGTTTCTCGTATTTTGTCCTTTAGTTCTCACATTCCACGAGCAATATTTCTGATAAAGAGAAAAGAATTGCTATTTTATAGGTCAGAATCTATTATATCTAACACTTAGCGTTGATAAATGTTAAACTGCGCCGTATTAGTTTTACGCTTTACATTAAGCGGTTTCATGTCTTGTCTGGAGTGATTTCCATAAAAAAGAACATTTGTACAACTTCTCTATAAAGATTTTGCATTGAAATTGTTAGACCGATGGAATTTTACAGAAATATGATTAACACACATAAGCAATCATTGACGTATTATCATGATACAGAAATCTCGATCAAATTCTCATGGAAAATAATGTTTCATATTTTTAATTCAGATCAATCTATTCTGGTAAGTTATAAAATTCCATTGCAAAGATCGTAACAAAGGAAATTAATCAGATTACTGTAATTAAAGCATGACAAGATTCGCTATCTTAACGTAATTTGCTATACATTTGCAAAGAAAAAAAATACAAAATGAACAATACGCACAAGTTGGCCGTTAAATATCTTATTATAATGCAATTTATAATGACGAGGTAAAAACTAATGACATATCAACCAAATCCTCTATACCTTGAATGTTCTCTAAAACTTCAGCATTACATATTACTTGACCCAATCTGCATTAAATAGAGATACATTAAATCTTATATATAAGATGTATCTATTAATATGGTGATTATATATTTCTTAGCAGGATTACTTATAGTGATAATAAATTAACACCGATCAATATTACATCCACAACTGGACTAAAATGACTGAGTGTGAAAAATCCGTTGGCTATCATTCAATCCCGAGCAACACCATCTCTCCCTGCACGTAATAATATACAACTGAACTCTGAATATAACTTAATATAGCAACTTCGATTTGAGTAAGAGTATTAAAAAAGGAACATACGACTGTGAGCCTTGCACTTGATTTTGTCTGTGATTTTAAGAGAAATACCATTGTCGGAGCCATGGCAAAATAATGTTGATGAGTAGTGGATCTCTCAGGATTATTTAGAACCTGAAGTATTATACATTAAATCACGTAAAACTAAGAGTCAAATATTACCGGCAGAATAAAAAAATTACCCCTGACCGCATGCACAAGGCAGAGCATAGGTAGTTCAATCGGTCTTCTCTTCTAATGCACACACATGCGCCGTGCACTTATTTTAAATTTAGTAAATTAAACTGTTCTCTTATTTAAACTTATTTAATAGGAACGGCCCAGTTGGCTTTCATTCATTGTTGGCATTGTTGAGAATTGTCGCCTGGAACGTTTTTGTTTGGCGAGAATGTTGGCTCACATCATCAACATGGGAGTGACGTTTCGGCAAATGAAAAACTTAATTTAAAAATTGTTCAAGAACGCATGAACACTCTAGGCTACATCAATCATTCCTGGCATGCGTCTTGTCAAAAAAACAGGAAATGTTTTGTGCGATCAAAACTGAAGATGTCAGTAGAATATTAATCCATTCATAATAATACCGTTACGAAACCGTATTTGAAAAAGACTAATCACTTTTGTAATGGCTAGTGAATTTCACCTTAATGGATTTGTGAATGGTTTGGTTTGTCAAGTTTTTAATATAACTGTAGGATGCTGCTGCTGTCTCTTAAATTATCAGGCTTCAACTTTGGCATGCGCTAACAATTCTAATTTACGGACTTTATGGACGAGTATAAATAACAGAAGTTTTTGAATTTCTAATTAACTGGGAAAGGAGGTACACACACACCCACACACGCACACGCACACACACACGCACACACCTACCCACATGCACACACACACACGCACATACATACACATTATATATATATATATATATATATATATATATATATATATATATAAATATCATATTTATATATAACATAAAATATTAATTCCCCAAGTTCCAAATTTCAAGTTTCCACAGTTGGGCATTCATACTTTTTAAAATGTATCAATTAGAGTACTGTTTCGTATTTCAATTAACACATCTACAAAATTATGTTATTGCTGCATATTAAGCCAGGAACTCTTCCGACATTTGCCTTATAAGAAACTTATGGAAACACCATTTTGGACATATAACCGGCATACTATGCTGTTCCTTCTGAGTTATGAAGAATGATTATACTACACTATATATGCTCTAGAACCAATAAAAATGCATTCTGTGAGTTTGGGCTAAAAATTTACAAAATTTATATGAAACAAGATTTTTTCTACAAAATAGTCTCCACTTTTCAAGGTCCGGATGTCACTCGAGGATAAGGGTTAATGGGTGCACTTTTACTGTAGTCAATGAGAAAATGTTGTAGTCATCGTTAGTAGTGTGAATTTAGAAAATTAGATCACTTAAAGGGATGGCTCCTCAACAATTTGTTCGCATTAGACTTGAAGACAATCATATTGTAGACAGTTGGAAAACAGGAAAACGGAACAGAGTTCCACAGGCGTTCAGTTCTAAGGAAGAAGCTTTGTGCATGGAATGTACATTTAGGTTTATGCATAAATAAAGAGTGGTTTCAATTAGACGAGTGTTTCTCGTGAATGTCAGGACAGAGGGGATCATAGATTAACGTTCAGACGAGCACTTGCCATGAAAATAACGATAAAGCGGAGACAGACTCCCAAAGTCTCTTTTGTAGAAAAGAGGTTGTAAGGGCATCCCTTATTAGGCTAAGGAATCTGTTTTGAACTCTGTCAAGGCAGAATAAACTGCTCGTAATAGCTCCTTCCCAGATGTAGCAACAGTATTCAATCTTTGGGCGTACTTGGCTGTTATACAGGTAGGGAATTGCATCAGTAGTGAAACGGCTACTGGTGCGATAAAACGATGCAACAATTTACACTTTTTCCCATTAAAAATACTTTATTCGTGAGAATGATTTTTACACCCATAACGATTGGTATATACAAACTAAGTACGTTTCAAGTAAATGATAAACCTCTGCATACAATGGCATAAGTACTTATATTTTTATGTAAATATTTTCAATATATATATATATATATATATATATATATATATATATATATATATGCTACTGGCATAAAGATTCCACGTTTACTACTTCCGTGCTTTTCCAAGACAAATTAGAAGCGGGATTTTGTTTGTAACACCATGAGTAGTAAATTGTTTTACACACCCATTTAAATCGAATGTGGTTGCACATTAAAATGCCTTTCATCTAGATGGATTTTCTCCGCCACAGCGGAGACCTTTATTCATCTAAATATTCAAGTGTGTGTGTATATATATATATATATATATATAATTATTTGTTTTTTTTACTATAATAATTAAATACCTACAGACACTAGTGTTTCATCCTTTCGGGATTCTTCAGTGCAGGGTGTCACGATTACTACCAGTCGAACGATTCGAACCCCGCGACACGAGACATCTCTGGCTCGATTAGCGGAGGCCGTATCCATTCGGCTACCATTAATCATGTGAAATAGCGTTGAATTTTAAACATTTTAATTTAAATGTTCATTACGTCAGACAGACAGTGATCAAATCGTTATACGATGATCTACGCATAAGAGCTAAATTGACCGACTTTTTAATTCAACAGAAAGTGCTCAACGATAAGAAACGTATTTCTTAAAGGGGCTGTCATAATTATTATTATTTTTTTTTTTTTTTACTATAATAATTAAATACCTACAGACACTAGTGTTTCATCCTTTCGGGATTCTTCAGTGCAGGGTGTCACGATTACTACCAGTCGAACGATTCGAAAAAAAAAAGATATATATATATATATGTGTGTGTATATACACACTCATTAATCATTTTTAATTATACAAACACATTACATTCGTTTTATTTTAGCAAATAACAAAAATAATATAAAAGTATTAATATTTAAATGAATTTTTACTGGCTGTGCATAAATATACTTCCGACTACGGAATCAAACATGCCCATTTTAGAGTATAAAATTATAGAAGATCATCTAAATATTCGTGCAAGGACTGTGGATGATAGAGTGGATACGGTACGTATTCACGACCTTCACGTTGACCATTTACTGATGTATTGATTGGTTTGCAACATATAAAAGCTACTTTGATTATTTAATGCCGAAATCCTTTTGATGCAGGTTCTTTTTAGTATTATGTTTGCGGTTTCTCTTATGTTTAAATACGTTTCTGATAAAACGCGCTTTATACAAGGCATAATGCCGTTTAATAATAAGAGCTAATCATAGTAAGTCTTCAAAGTAAAAAACTAGTCAAGCATTAGTGTTAAGTAGATATAGTTCGAACCATAAAATATCAATGTTTTACTTTATCAAAAATATCACGCATAGAATGTAAGGAATAAAAGGAGAGCATAAGGGATCCGTGGAAAGGATATACGAGACTACCTTCTACTCTACTTGATTAGGTGTTATTTTGCACACACATTATTTGTAAACTATATTATTAATTATTAGGGCTAAGATAAGAGCATATTATTTTCGTTATTTTGACTCGCGAGTATATATCAGTTAATATCTTATATATTTTAAATAGAGTGAGAATTTTGTGTTTTTTACATAGGCATCACAACTTATCAAGGCCCAGAGGCAACTCAAGGATAAGGGTTAAGGGTGCACAGTAGTCAATTTGACAATATAGTAATTGTTAGTAATGGAAATTTGGTAATTTTGTTAACTTAAGTGGGACGGCTCATCCAGAACTTGTTTATGTTGGGCTTGAAGACAATCAGATTTTAGTCAGTTGGAAAGCAGGAAAACGGAAGACAGTTCCACAGGTGTGCACTCCTAAGAAAGAAGCTTTCTTCATGGAATCTACGTTTAGGTTTAGGCACGGATAAAGAGTTAGGGGAATTGTTGATAGTGTTATAAGCTAGACAAGTGTGTCTTGTGCACGTTTGGCGAAGGGTGAACATAGATTAAAGCCCAGTCGATCACTTGCCATGAAAATAAAGATAAAGCAGAGACAAACTCGCAACATCTCCTTTCTATTGATTAACGCTGTCTAACTATACCAAGTATTTATTCGAGAATCAAACCAATGAAAAGAATATTATCTTGTCATAGTCCTATATCTTTATAGTTTATGAATAAAGAGTAGACTGTTAGAATTAATCAGCGTTTTCTAAATTTATATGGCTTCAAGGATTACATTATTAGGTATAACCACAGTTTTCCAATGTGGCACAATGAGTTCCACCTTACATCCATCAAACATTTCCTTTATAGAAACAGGCTTGTGGTATTTTTACTGCTTTATATTTAGTGTCTAATGATATGGAGTGAATTTATCGGATCTGCGATTTTTACGGGAAAACTGATATAGGAAACGTAATGAGAAAATAAAGTAAACATAGCGATTGACATGATTTTGTTTTTACCTAGCGTAACAATTGGCCCAACTAGTACATATACAATGGAATTACGTGGGCAGTTCGACACGTATTGAGCATATAGTGTTTTAAGCTCTGCATATTTTATTCATTATAATTGTTGGCTCCAACAATCATTGACATATTCTTACGCCGCCGCAATCTTTCGAAGTTTTCTTTTAACTAAACATGATGGTACTGTCGGTTGTTGTTTCATTGAATCAGCGATTGAGTTTTATAGACAGAAAAAAAAAAATAACAACAAAAGAAAAATGACGTCCTTTTCTTATGTAGACGACGAGAGAATATTCCATCACAAGGAATTGTGTTTGAGTGGATCTGTTTTATATCTACAATAGCCGAAGCATACGTCCAACCAAGATGAGTGAATATAAATAGCTAAGATGATAAAATGAAGTGAATCGCTGTTTTCTATAGAATTACACCCACGCACTAAGGTTATATGAATTGCATTATTCGGCCTACTGTTCTTGTTTTGGGTGTTTTTTTAAAACACTTTCAGATAAAGTAAGTTTGGAATTTCTGATGCGTAAAGTCGAACTAAAGTAATTTTACAGGATTCAGAACGGAACTGTTTCTTGAATGCACGGGGTGATTCTGTTCTCTTTCTCGCAGCCAGTATCGATTAGATGCTTTAAATGAATACTTATTATAGTAGCGGGACACGCGGAAATTCCACAGGGAACTGATTCATATGTGATATATTGATGCTAGCATTCTGTAAATATACAGCGTAGATTCAGGCACTCTGATATCAGTGTAGCTCTTTTGTTAAAACTTCAAAAATATTTATCTAAGCTACTAGGGGCAATAAATGCGCTTAATTATGATATTTTAATTCTTCCAAATTTTGTATATATTATTAGAGATAATCTTCTATCGATTTTAAAAAAATTATAAAGTTGCGATTTTAAGAATTAAAAAATATCTCTGTATGACTTGTGTTCATCAGCTTGAATCGAAACGCAATCCCAAACTTATGAATATATATATGCACACACATATATATATATACATATATATGCATATATACATATATATGCATATATACATATATATACACACATATATATATATACATATATGAAAACAAATATTAATAAAACATGTTAAAAACACTTTGAAAAAGAATTAAAAACACTATTTAATCTGGAAATGAAACACTTAATAAGTGGATAGTCCTTAGTCCGCGGAGTTTCGAAGAAATACTTTCCTTCTCATCAGAGGGTGGGAATTAGCTAAATGCGGGATCGGATTTTGCATACAAAAGTATTTGATGAAACTGCAAGTAAGATCTTACTTGATAACAAAAAGTGAAGCAGAGGGAACATGGTGAAGAAAAAGGTG
Source organism: Euprymna scolopes (assembly GCF_053919585.1). NCBI lineage: Eukaryota > Metazoa > Mollusca > Cephalopoda > Sepiida > Sepiolidae > Euprymna > Euprymna scolopes. The sequence continues at coordinate 42,262,495 of NC_136509.1, forward strand.
ATTTCAGGTGGATGGACAGCCAGATGAAAGGAAAAGCATCCAATGACGGTAAAATTATAAAAGATTAAGTCCAAGAATGTTAATTTAATTTGCCATTCAAACAAGTAAAATCCAAGGGAAACGCGTAATTGGAAGATGGTCCAAATGAATCCAAGAGGCCGAAATCCGTGGAATAATTCATAAATATGTACAAGGAAAATGGGGAAAAAAGTCCGATAATATTAATAAAAGAGAAATAAGATATGCTTTCTACACGGCTGCCAAGAACAAGTGTAATTAAAGAAAACCAGTAAAGTAGAATAGAGAGAGAGAGAGAGAGAGAGGGAAATTAAATGGTGATAGAATTATATATATATATATATATATATATATATATATATATATAACTTGAGTTTCGTTCAGCTATAGTCACAACCTAAACCAAAACTGATGACTAATTCTTTATAAAATTATTTTTTTTTAATATAGATAACTAAGGTACCATCAGCTAAACTCGAAACCGTAATCATAACTTGTGAAGAATTCTTGAAAAATTACTTACCAAATAATATATTATTGGAATGCCCTTAGCTATAATCGAAATTGAAACCAAAACTTATGAGGGATTCTCGTTAAAATTATTTTTAAAAATTGGATGTCTTAAGTGCTATCAGCTATAATCGAAACTGAAACCAAAAATAAACGAAAGTGCATAAAAATTAAACGATCTGGATGTAAGCGTGACACAGAAAATAAGATACACGCTGTCGTATTAATATATAGATTCTAATAAATGTAAGAATATGTTCACAAATGTTTTTAAAATGTGTATAGTATTAATTCGTACATTTAAAACAAAAAAAAATCTCCTAAAATGCATACTAGAATTGTTCAGTTGAGCTTTTAAAGCGACATATCATATTATCAATATAAGTCACTTTTAATTTTTTCTTATATTATACTACTTATAATTATACTATATAATTCAGAATTATATTATTCATTTACTAATTCAATGGCATTATCAATATAGTTTACCAAGATCAAAAAATCACCCAAGATAAAAAAATTAATTGAGTGACTTTATCATCATGATTGCTAATCAGTGTTTGGTCAGAATTCCATAACTTAAGTGTATGTCTCAGCAATAATTTGTTTATATTAGACTTGAAATCGACTATGGTATCGTCCGTTTGAAAGCATTCCTGAACATTGGGGGCAACTTGCGGTTATTACTAGGAAAGAAAATATACTCATATGAGTTCCATGTAGTTTTATGTAAATAGAGAAAGAGAAACTATTAACAACGGTTTTAGATAGACGAGTTTAAAATCCAATAAGTATAATGACACGAATATTCAAAATAATTAAAATTATCAATCTACAGCTTGTGCCAAATTTTAGTAGTACATGTCTACCACGTTTGAACATGTCAGTTTATTTAGATAGAAAATATATTTATATTTATATCGATGACATACGTCCTACTCTCTCTTGAGAAAATTAGTTAATAAATGATTCAATTTGTGTTAATTTTGAACCATTTAAAAATGCGAAATGTAGCTAAATATGAATACATAGGCTACTAGTACAGTCTTTCAGTAGTAACTTCTGAGACGGGCAAAAGATAACGAACTTCAAGGAAATTACTTAATGTATTTTTATCATTAATATTTTTTTAACTTTCATTTGAAATAAAGCGCATTCAACAGAATCCATGTATTTCGGTGTGTGTAAGTGCATTCTTTAATTGCGTTTCATTACTTTTAACAAAATATATACCTAATTGGATTGATTTAAATTAACTATAACCTAACCTTAAAGAAACCGCTTAGCAAATTAAGATATATAGCGAAAATTGAACCGGACATTTTAAAAAGCCCTGAGAGTATTCCGTAATCTTTTGTAAAAATCATATTCAGCAAAGAATCAGAAGATGGCTTATCTTTCGGTCGTCTCCGAAACTGCGTCACAATTGTAAATCTAGTGATACCTATTCTTAAAACGTAATCAGTTTCTTTTTCGAATTAGTGTTTTCTCAGCACTAAATCAGCGCTAAAAGTAATCGATTTTCAACGATCAAATTTGGTAAAAAAACTTCGACGACTCTTCCTGTTTGCCAAGCGAGATATATTTTATGTATATCCCTGACATAAATCCATCGATTATATGCAATAAGATATGAATACACGTTTGCCCGTAACAATAATAATTTAGGAAGCCTTGTCAATGCTGTAGAGTCAGTTTTTTAAATCCATTTTTTAGGTTGATAATATTTAACATAATTTCTTCAATCTTGTTTCTAGTCAGAAAACGTGCATTAGCAATGTCATTATTTCATTAAATTACGGCGAGAACGCGTGTTAGGGGCCAGATTAAATTCAAAGCATGTTGCAAGATCGCATAGAAATATAATAATGTTCATTATAAATAATTGATATGAAACAGTGCGAACAAAACAATGTAATGAAAGATTGCTAGCACGATGTCCCAGCGTTGGACAGGAAATAATAAGCAACAATATGACGTTTTCATAAATGATTTCCTAGCATAATAAAACTATTTTCCCCTCAAAATACATATCTTACAAAAATGATTAAAATTTACTTAAAGTTTTATATATTTGTAAATAGTTCACGTTTGCTATTACTAAAGACGAATAACTGATCAACTTCCTATGGCTACTGAAAAATAAAGCGTAACACTTTATTCATAATTATTCAGTTAGTGAATAAGACAAATAACACATTCTAAATTGCTCCAATATACAAAGTAATCTCCTATAACATAAATCTCACCTCTCTGTTTAAATGTGTGTATGTATATGTGTATGCACGTGTGTATGTATGTCTACATAAAATTCACGAGGAGGGCGACGAATTTTAACAAAATCAAGATCATTTTGACGCGCGACAGTTGGGACGAAAATACCGATAACTTGGTTAAAAATTCATTCCTTAACCCTCAACTGGTCATTTGTCTACAGGGAGGGATCGTTTTTTTCGCTGATATTTTAGAAAGTCATCCCATCTTTACAATTACTTGATTTAAACCTTCGCCACTTCCACCTGGCGATGAACGAAAGAATTAAGACGTCACGCTTTTTTTTTCATGTTCTTCCATTCTTCGCGATACGGGTCTGGGCCTGCATTCCTACTGCCTCCAAACAGACGGGGAACGCCGAGCTACGCTGCTAGATAGATTTAAGACACATTTTTTGAATTAAAAATATCATATATATATATATATATATATATATATATATATATATATATATATATATATATAGTAAGTTATAAAATATATATGGCGATTAAGCTTCACTGAATATTCGGCATTTCATCCACTCTAAAACTCTGCAGGCTTTAGAAGATTCCTAGAGTGGACGAAACGCGGAATATTCAGTGTAGGTTAATTTTCCCCACTCTTAATCTGTGCCAAAACCAAAACGTAGATTCCATGAACAAAGCTTCTTTCTTAGAAGTGCACGCCTGTGGAATTCTGTTCCGTCTGCCTGTTTCCCACCTGACTACAACTTGGTTGTCTTCAAGTCCAACATAAACAAATTCGTGATGAACGTCCCCCTTAAGTAGACACCGTATCAAATCTCAATATTAACGTACTTTACACGCAATAACCCATGCCCCGAGTGGCTTCCGGGCCTTGATAAGTGGTGACCACCTTGGAAAAAAAACGCCTAAATACCTTACCGCTCACCCATCTCACTGGACTGTCTGGATATATCACGATTTATTTAGATGTTGTTTGTTTTTGATTTAGCGATATGTTTTGAATTTATTCTATTATTTACGAAAGTGCTTTTTTACCTAAATGCAAGATTGGAATAATTTCCCCTTTAACCAATTTGGTACCCCCGCATGGGGAGTTGTATATATATATATATATATATATATATATATATATATATATATATATATATATATATATATTATTATTATTATTATTATTATTATTATTGTTATTATTATTATTATAATATAGGCTCATTACCGTGGCGTCCCGATTTAGAATCTCGCTATATTCAGCCACTCTTATGAGTCGTAGACGACGGAAGATGTATCAGTGGATAATTATATATTCAACACAATTTATTTACCGCTCCCCGTGTGGGGGGTAGCAAATTGGTTAAAGGGAAAAAGTTTCCCAACTCCCATTTAGGAGAAATGCACTTTCGTAAATAATTGAACCCATTAAAAACATATCGCTGAAACAAAAACAAAGAACATCTCTCTCTTTCTCCCTCTCTCTCTCTCTCTCTCTCTCTCTCTCTCTATATATATATATATATATATATATATATATATATATATATTTAAATGAAATGCCATAATCATATTAAGCGGCGTTCTTTGTGCAAACAAATCGAGCTTAGGTAGTTCGGACGATGTAAAAACATCGTTAATTCATTACCCACTCAGTATCAGCCGTATAGCGTAATGATTAGACTGTCATTTGAGCGGTCGGGTTTCGATCCTGGCTTGAGGCAGTTGCCTGTCAAGCCGCACTGATGAGCTGTTATACAGCGAAACAGTACTGCATATTGATGACTATATATATATGCGTGATAGTGTGTGTTTGTCCTATATATCTATATAATTATAAAAATTATATTACCTTGTAACGACTGTTGCAATCCAACATCCGGTTTATGACTACCGGTTGCGTACACAAATATAAACCCATAACAGCGTAAATAAATAATCAACTCGGCAATAAAATGTATTGTTTTACTCTGTACGTTTTTAGCGTCCCAATTGTTTTTTGTTGTTGTTGTTTTACATTATTCTAATAAACAATTGTTAATACTTTCTGCTTTCTTTTAATCGTTCATTTCCGCTTCGTCTTAATTATTTCTATTAACCTTATTATTAACATATAAATTAAATATTTCTCTCAAGGGGTCATGAATGTTTGTTTAAAATAAATTAAAAAGTTAAATTTTATTTTCATTTTCTATTTTAAAAGCCATTTTAACATGGGAAGAGTGTTTTAAACTATTTTGTACTTTCAACTAACAATTTCATTTAAAAAAGATATATCATAATATGAATTTAACTTTTAGTATTATGGTTTCTATTCAGTGCACATGCACCTATAAGTATGGCAAACTACTGATAATTCAATGGCTGTAAGTTATTTTTGTTTTAAAAAATAATCAATTATAAACAGAACGACTCATAGAAATCTATCTAGATTCTTTTTTTCATTTTAATATACTTTCATGGAAATGTTTCTGTTATGTAACAAAACACTATTTTCTTTACGCCACAAGTGTCTCGCTCATACATTAATTCCATAGCTAATATAACATACTTAGTCAACAGGTCACGGATAATCTAATATATATATATATATATATATATATATATATATATATATATATATATATATATATAATATATGCAAAATATCATAAGACAGTAATAAAGAATGCAAGACAGGTGTATGCTCAGTCCGTAAAGTCCAGCGACTTGGTTCCCACCAGTTTTGGAAAATAGCAAACAGAATCCTGAACAGAAGCGTGTGTTCTATCCCAACTATCATCAATGGACCTGAGGTAATCTCGTCACAATCAGACAAAGCCAAACTCTTTGCCAAGAACTTTGCAGCTAATTTTACCCTTTGCAACCAAGGCCGCCAACCTCCAATAGTTCATTAAGTATCAGAAACACGCTATGTAATATACATATAGCTCTACGTAGTGTTGCCAAGCTTATCAAAAACCTTGATTCCAGTAAAGCAACAGGCCTTGACTGTATTCCAATTATAGTACTCAAAAACTTCAACCAGAAGTAGCGCCCATACTTACAAATGTGTTTAAACGTTGTCTTAAGGAAAATAGCTTCCCATCGCCCTGGAAAATCTCATCGGTATGCCATGTATTTAAGAATTCAGGTGATCGCTCATCCCCCTCTCAGTACAGGACAATAAGTCTGTCATGAGTAAGTTGCTGGAATATGTGTTACATACAGAAGTAATCAACTATCTAAACAAAAATAACCTTCTTAGTGACACTCAATATGGTTTTCATTCTGCTAGATCTACACAGATGTGCTTACAGTTATATCTCATAGGATTAGCAAATCTCCCAATGGAGGCAAGATTTCTAGGACAATTACTCTTGACATATCAAAGGCCTTTTATAGGGTATGGCATAAAAGTATACTTCACAAGATCTCTTGCTAAGGTATAGCTGGAAATGTCTTCTCAATTATTAAATCATTTCTTTCTGATAGGTTCATAAGAGTAGGAGTTGAGGGGCAAAAATCAGAAGCTCACAGTATTTATGCTGGAGTCCCTCAGATGTCTATCCTGGGCCCAACTCTATTCCTGATCTACATTAATGATCTTCCAACTCACATCCTTTTATCATTTGTAGACATTTATGCTGATGATATTACCATTTATGGTAGCTCATCTAAGACATTAAACGACCAAGTTCTCTCCGATTCTCTCTCCTCTGATCTTCAGCACGTGGTACAATGGGGAAAGGAGTGGTTGGTTACTTTTAATGCATCTAAAACCAAGCTTCTCTCTTTACATCATCAACACTCTGATCCACATCTGGCATCAATTGAAATGAATGACTCTCGTTTTCAGGAGGCATCAAGTTTTGACAAGCTTCTGGGCTTGACCGTTACCCCGGATCTTAAATGGAACACGTACATCAAATCTATTGCAAAGGCCGCTGGAAAAATGGTGGGATCTTTCTATCGATCCAGTAGATATCTCACTGCTGATGCAATTCTCTATCTATATAAGAGCCATGCACGTCCAAGAATGGAATGCTGTTGCCACATCTGGGCAGGAGCTGCTAGAAAGTACTTGTCCTGCCTTGACAGAGTTTAAAATAGACTTCGTAGCCTCGTAGGAGATGTCCTTTTCTCTTCCCTTCAACCTCTATCTCACAGAAGCGATGTTGCGAGTTTTTCTCTGATGTATCGTTACTTTTATGAAAAGTGTTAGACTTAGCTTCAGTCTATGGTCCCCCCTCGACAAACTTTCACAAGAAACACTCGTCTAGCTGAAAACACTATCAATAATTCCCCTACTCTTTATCTGTGCTTAAACCTAAACGTAGATTCCATGAACAAAACTTCTTTCTTAGAACTCCACGCCTGTGGAATTGTCTTCCGTTTTCCTGCTTTCCGGCTGACTACAATATGGTTGTCTTCAACTCTAACGTAAACAAGTTCTTGGTGAGCTATTCCATATAAGTAAACAAATTTACCGAATTGAATACTATATTGCCCAAGTTCTACTGTACACTTTTAACCCTTATCCTTGAGTGGCCTCTTGGCCTTAATAATGTGGTGATGCCTGTGTATAAAAACATATATGTATATATACACCCATCATATATACCTGTACATACATATATATATATATATATATATATATATATATATATATTATACATTATATATTATATTTCCGTACATATCATACGAGGTGTCTTAAATAAGTTTACAGCCATTTTTACAGATATTTACAATTGTCGTAGACACTTGGAAATTTTGTATGTTATTGCTATATATCTTATGTGATGCCGTACCAAGTTTATGGTTTCAGGTTAAATTGATAGCTACAGAACGAATTAGAATACACCCTACTGAAGCCGGATTGTCACAGCTTATGAATTTCAAAAATGCTATCTGGACATGAGGTGAATTTAGGAGAACAATAAAGCGTCACTTTTGGAGTAGCAGAGGAGATTAAAAAAAGATCAATGCATATATACCTGATAATCAAAACAATGTAAAAAAAATGCTGTTGTCATAACCCTGATGATAACTAAGCACAAAGAGGATAGCGCATTTGCTCACAACTGATAGTGTCAAATATACGTCGATGATTTATTGCGTAGTGTTCATCTAATTTCTAAGTTGCAAGCGGTGTTCAGTTGTTTATGGCATATCGTCCATCCATGGGTTATTTAATAGTGAATAAAGTTGTCAAATATAAGTCAATTGAAACATTCGACACATTGCTATAATGAAAAAAAAAATGACTCCTAAAAATCTTAAATATTAGGAAGGTATTTTATGATAATAGTAGGAATGCATCGCAAGCATTAACCCCAGAAAAATGACCCCTAGAAAACTGTACCCCTTTGAATGGAAATTTACAGTAAGTTGGAGAAATATATCTATCGGAAAATACTGCACAGCACGTCAACCACCAAAGAGTTTTAGAAAACATAGCTTCTAGAAACTATTAACCTATAATAAGAAAACCGTAACATTGAGAGAGGAACGCTACTCTTGCGAAATCTAGCGTTTTAGTAGTGATACACTTTCCTTAATAAAAACACGATTTACCACCAGCCAAATCCCTCTAGTATTTAATCGTGAGGGAGGGTGAATGGAATTAAGAATAATATTTTACTTGGGGACGAACTTAAGAATATTATGGCATGACATTACCAGTTGATTGATATGATCGATTCTTTTCGGCCATTAGTTTAGACGTTAAGCTGCAGTGGATTGTTGAAAGTTACCAGGCGACAGATCCATTCAGCTACCAGGACCACGTCCGACATCATAAGGGCACGCCATCCACCACATTTATGTGGCTCTGTTTCGAAGAATGGAAGTGCCTATCTGCACGGGGTGGCAGTCGGCAAATTCGTTGCCCCGCTAATAAGGAAGGCAGCAAATAAGGGATCGTGCATCACTTTATGACAATAGATAACGCGTTGTTTGCTTTCTTTGTGTCTCACGTTCTTAATATTTTAACAGAGAGATATATTAAAGCCCATAAATGTATATGTTCGATCATCGTAACAGTGCAGTCAGAATCTGATCAATTAAGGCGGAATAAGGACGAGGGCACTACTTTTAGAATGATATTCGCTTTGTATGAAATGTTGCGTACTTTGGGAACCATCTCATCTTTGTAGCTTGTATCCATTTTGTTCACGACTCACACGCGAACGGAAATATTAAATATTCGACGTTTCGTTGATATGACATTATTATTAGGCTGAAGCAATATAACCAACCATCTGAAAATTAAACAATATTTGACCCTGTATCGATTCATGGCGAATATATTTGTCCGATTTCTCACCTTTTCTATTTGCCTGAATATTAAAAAAAAAAAAAACCCGTGAAGAATTTATTAAAACGAATGCAGATTCAATAATCTTTGCAAATTTGTTGACAATGATAAATTACCAGGATCTTCCCGCGGCTAATTTGGAATATTGTCATCCTTGAGGCGACAATTTCGAAACCGACATCCCATTGTCCACGAGTTTCATTCGTCATTGTTGAAAATTCTAAATTAATGTTTCTCTTCCTTGCTGCTGAAACGAACCTTAATTCAAACTCAAACAGAATTATTATGCCTATTTGTAGAAAAAGAGCTTATTCACTGAACAGAATAATTAATTTGTGTCGACATCTTCTTTTGAATGGAAATGAAAATAGGGTTTCGAGGAGATTGATTAACGCACGTGAGGGAAACATTTATAGACAAATATTCAGCTAATATACAAACTATTACAATTGAATACACTGTGCACAACAACCTCAATAAACCAGACATATCAAATAGAAACATACTTTATAGTATTTATTTAGAAAAGTTTAAATTATAGCAATAAAAAATCACCATATAAAAAGATAATCTTCTTGAAATCTTTATTATTTTATCATTATTATTTTATTATTAAAATTATTATTAGTATGCTCAATCTGTTAAGTCCAAAGTAGCTGAGCAGCGGCTTGGTTCCCACCAGTTTTGGCAAATAGCAAACAGAATCCTGAACAGAAGCGTGTGCTCCATCCCAACTATTATCAATGGATCTGAGGTAATCTCGTCAGCATCAGACAAAGCCAAACTCTTTGTCAAGAACTTTGCAGCTAATTCTACCCTTTGCGACCAAGACCGCCAACCCCCAATATTTCCTCTTGTATCAGAAAACACGCTATGTGATATACGTATATCTGTACGTGATGTTGCCAAACTAATCAAAAACCTTGATTCCAGTAAAGCAACTGGCCCTGATGGTATTCCAATCATAGTACTCAAAAAACTTCAACCTGAACTAGCGCCCATACTTACAAAACTGTTTAAACGTTGTCTTAAGGAGAATAGTTTCCCATCTCCCTGGAAAATCTCATCAGTATGCCCTGTATTTAAGAATTCAGGTGATCGCTCATCCCCCTCTCAGTACAGGCCAATAAGTCTCCTGTGCGTCATGAGTAAGTTGCTAGAATCTGTATTAAATACAGAAGTAATCAAACATCTCAACAAAAATAACCTTCTTAGTGACACTCAATATGGTTTCCGTTCTGCTAGATCTACAGCAGATGTCCTTACAGTTATATCGCATAGGATTAGCAAATCTCTCGACGGTGGCAATCTTTCTAGGGCAATTGCTCTTGACATATCTAAAGCCTTTGATAGGGTATGGCATAAAGGTTTACTTCATAAGATCGCTAGCTATGGTATAGCTGGAAAAGTCTTCTCAATTATTAAATCATTTCTTTCTGATAGATTCATAAGAGTAGTAGTTGAGGGGCAAAAATCAGAAGCTCACAATATTAATGCCGGTGTCCCTCAGGGATCCATCCTGGGCCCAACTCTTTTCCTGATCTACATTAATGATCTTCCAAATCATATCCTTACATCATTTGTAGACATTTATGCTGACGACACTACCATTTATGGTACCACATCTAAGACAGTAAACGAGCAAGTTCTCTCCAATTCTCTCTCCTCTGATCTTGAGCACGTAGTACAATGGGGAAAGGAGTGGCTGGTTACTTTTAATGCATCTAAAACCAAGCTTCTCTCTTTACATCATCAACATTCTAATCCACATTTGTCATCAATTGAAATGAATGGCTCTCGTCTTCAGGAGGCCTCAAGTTTTGACAAGCTTCTGTGCTTGACCATTATTCCTGATCTGAAATGGAACACGTATATCAAATCTGTTGCCAAGGCCGCTGGAAAAATGGTGGGATCTTTCTATCGATCCAGTAGATATCTCACTGCTGATGCTATTCTCTATCTATATAAGAGCCAGGTACGTCCAAGGATGGAATACTGTTGCCACATCTGGGCAGGAGCTGCTAGAAAGAACTTGTCCTGCCTTGATAGAGTTCAAAATAGACTTCGTAGCCTCGTAGGAGATGTCCTTTTCTCCTCCTTGCAACCTCTATCTCACAGAAGAGATGTTGCGAGTTTGTCTCTGATGTATCGTTATTTTCATGGAAAGTGTTCAACTGAGCTTCAATCTATGGTCCCCCCTCGCCAAACTTTCACAAGAAACACTCGTCTAGCTGTAAACACTATCAATAATTTCCCCCACTCTTTATCTGTGCCTAAACCTAAACGTAGATTCCATGAACAAAGCTTCTTTCTTAGAACTGCACGCCTGTGGAATTGTCTTCCGTTTTCCTGCTTTCCGGCTGACTACAATATGGTTTTGTTCAAGTCTAAAGTAAATAAGTTCTTGATGAGCCGTTCCATATAAGTTATTTAATTTACCAAATTTTCATTACTAATGATTACTATATTGACCAACTTCTACTGTACACTCTTTAACCCTTATCCTTGAGTGGCCTCTGGGCCTTGATAATGTGGTGATGCCTTTGTAAAAAAAAAAAAAAAAAAAAAAAAAATTATTACCATCATTATTATTTTATTTCGTTAATATTATATAACATAATGATTCATGATACTATTTTTCTGTTACAAACATTCAATTTTCAGCTAAATATATATATATATATATATATATATATATATATATATATATATATATATATATATATATATATACTCATTCAGAGACAACTTTCAACAACATTCCAAGAATTGGATGGACTGAAATAATAACAAAGTTTAAAAACGGGTGGAGAAAGGAATATCTGTTTTAATACAAAAATACTTGTTTATTTTGGTGTCTTACCCCCCACACACACGTTAATGAGGAGACTTTGTTTGAAGTCAAACGTATTATTATATAAACATATAGACATACGTATATACGCATAAATATATGAATATCAGTATACGCAGATATACATACATATATTTACATGCGCGTATATATTTACATAGTTACATACACACACATATATATGTATATACATATATATAACCCCACACTGATGAAGCTCGGCTAGGACCTCTATTTGTCTGGAAAACCGGCTCGGATAGTCTGATTCCTCTCTGAGGGGTGTTACATTGAACCCTGTATGCTGAAAGCCAATATCGAGGCCGCAGGCAGAAAGAAAAACAGACACGTGAATTCTATTCTACAGAATGAATTCACAAACTTATGTACAATTGTACAATGATTTTACAAATATCGTTCAGTTCCTAGTAAGTTTTTCAAAGTTTCAATCTCTCTTCACAGACAGCGTCAGACGGGCTGAGGAGGGGGAGCGTCTTCAGGCAACGGCGGTTTACTTTGAGTATCGCGCACAAACTCCTTCGGAAACTGCTTCGAAACTGATTAATTTTTGCGCGACATTATTATTGATAGTAGGGTATGGGAACGCGGTGGAAGTTTCCCCAGCCAATCAGATCACGCCACGAAATCAGGAAAAATACCCACACCGCGGGCGTGCGATTCAGCCCCGATCTGAGATTCAAGTCAATATAAAAATCCCATGACCCCTAAGGTCACACTGTCTATCCGACATCTGGATTTGAGTTCAGCAAGGCCAGACCCTATTATGCTCCACGTTTCCTGTCATCAATTTTAACTGTAAAATATATTCTCTGATTTCAAACAATTTCTTTTTTGACAATGAAATGAAATATATATTTATATTTTCTATTTCAACTCCTTGGACATCTGCAGCTACCCAAGATCGATTAAAATGGTCTAAGCATAGTTATTCGGCCCTCTTCAGCTCCCCAATGAGGGCAAATTGCTCCCTCACATATATATATAGAGTCCCACAGGCGTGCACTTCTAAGAAAGAAGCGTTGTTCATGGAATCTACGTTTTGATTTAGGCACAGAAAAACGGTGGGGAAAATTAGTGACAGTGATTTCAGCTAGACGGGTGTTTTTCGTAAAAGATTGGCGAGGGGGAGCCAGAGATTGGAGCTCAGAGAAGCACTTCCCATGGAAATAACGATAAAAATACGACAGGCTCGCAACTTTCCTTCTGTGGGAGAGAGGTTTCAGGGAAGAGAAAAGGACATCCCCCACTAGGCTGCGAAGTCTATTTTGTGCTCTGTTAAGGCAGGGTATATCATATATATATATATATATATATATATATATATATATATATATATATATATATATATAAAGAATAGTTAGCTCTATATGTTACTTAATTGTTGTACGTATATATATAGGCCAGAAGTTGAGAGGTAGAACCTATTGAATTAGCGGGCAATCTTCAAAACTTTTCACATTGTAAAAAGGTTAGAACAATTTTACCCGAAGTATACTCATTTTTGATTCGTAGTGAAATGCTGTCCAGTTTTTTCTAAAAGGGGGACGCACTAGTAACTTTTTATTAATTTCTGAATGACAAAAGTTATAGAGCAATATTTAAGACTGTTCGAAGTGTCTGTGGTCAGAAAATAACATGTCTTGTGTCCCCAAAATATCACTCACAAACAGATCTCAGATCTCGTCAATGTGATGTGACAGTATTTTCCGACAGGCTTTATAATTACATTGACATCTAGACAGGACACGTTATGGTTTCTTTTTCTTTGTCATATGTCTTTATGCTGCTTAGTCTCCGGCGTTTGGATTCTTCTATTCTCTACAATATTTTCTCTATATTTCATATAATTATATCAACAGACATATATAAATATACGTATATATGTAGGTATATGCATATATATATATATATATATATATATATATATATATGTATATATATATATATATATATATAGTAATTTATAAAATATATATGGCGATTAAGCTACACTGAATATTCTGCGTATCATTCACTGTAGGATTCTTCAGGCTTATGCGCGAATTTTGTGGTTGCTTCTTGTTTTTATATATGTTGAGGATTTCTAGTTAGCCAATCATCTTTCTAGTATCCACCTCGCCCCCTCCTATCAGCCAATGGGCATGTATTTTATCGAACAAAGGATCTGTTTTAGAACTAGGTTAGTGGTTTAAGGTAGATCTAAATCGCCATATATATTTTATAAATTACTAACCAGCTCTACCTACGTATTGAGCAGTTTTGAAGTAAATACTTAAAGTTTACGCATAAATCTATACTTTCGTATATTAAATTTGTGTGAGTAAACGAAGTAATTATATATATATATATATATATATATTCCTATGTAAATATATATATGCATGTATTTGTGATTCCGATATATATATATATATATATATATATATATATATATATATATATATATATATATATATATATATAAAATATAACACGGAAATTACATAATTGTCGATGCAATAATTTATTTCAACCCTGTGGTATTTTCAAGCATCTAAACTAGACAATTACATTTTTGATACTTTTGAGTATGAAAAATGTAATTGTCTACTTTAGATGCTTGAAAATACCACAAGGTTGAAATAAATTATTGCATCGACAATTATGTAATTTCCGTGTTATATTTTTATGTTATTGCTCTGTTTACCACATTGAGCTCTCATACCCGGATTTCCTCCTGGAATTATTCCCGTATAACACTATATATATATATATATATATATATATATATATATATATATATATATATATATATATATATATATATATATGAGTCCAATTTTGATGAGTGAGACGAAACATGTCAATTGACTCGTTTTGATTTTTTTCTATTTCCCTACTTTTAAGTATTTTTTAGTCGCTATCCATTTTCCTTTTCTCATCGGTCTTTTTTTTTTTAATATGAAAGGAATTCCGAAGGCATACCTCTTCCCTTCATAATTGCCTTAATATATGTATGTGTACATATAAAAGTTAAATATATATATATATATATATATATATATATATATATATATATATATATATATATATATATATATATGGCATAATCACGTGGGACACACCGTATCCCGTCAGATCATCGAAGATAAGCAACGTTGAGCCTGGTCATTACTAAAATGAGTGACCAATTTGGGAAGTCTAGTTGCTGTATGTAGGAAGACGTCGACACCTCCCTGCAAAAAGTTGCAAACACCTAACGTCGCCATCTCCCATAACGGGGATATACATGCGACTGAGGACCGTTTGTCAATTTCATACTCCCATGAAACCTTCCTCCGAAGGAGGAAGATGGTTAAACCCTGATTAGGGTTGATACTGTCTGAACACACACACACACACACACGCACACACACACATATATATATAATGTATATATATATATATATATGTATAATGTGTGTATATATATAATGTGTGTATATATATACATATATATATATATATATATATATGCTTGTTTAGAGTAAAAGTTATTATCCTATATACATCTATACATATATATATACACATAAATATATAAAAATGGCAAATTAAATACGGAAGGTTCAAACGCAAAGTAGGACAAATAAAAAAAGGTTAAACTATAACGCAACTCGACTTATGTGTCTTTTTTTTTCTTTTCCTATAATATAGATCTTCCTCGTTTGTTTTTCTTATAAAGAACATATATATATATATGTATATATATATATATATATATAATGTGTATATATGCATATATATATGTATATATAGTGTGTGTATACACACACACACACACACACCCATATATATATGTATATTCTTTATAAGTAACAGAAAACACGGAAGAGCTTCTATATTATATGAAATTGTTTTTTATTTTTGCTTTTGAACTTTTCGTATTTAATTAGCCATGCATTGTTTTTATTTTATAATTTGGAGTTTAAGTCCGGACATTTATTGCAATATTTACGAAATTTCGTTAGAGGCTGAATTGTTTCTTTTTTTTTAAGATAAACAGTGTTGATTTCGCATTTAAAAAAAATGTTTCTATTTTTATTAATTGTAAAATATTTTACTAATTAACATGTTGTATTTTATATATTTTCACATATGTTTTTTAGCCTTTATTGTTTTCTCTGTTTATAATCCATTTTATAACTATCATGTAACTCTCTATGAAGTCTTTTCAAAATCAAATATAAAAAACGTTTCCACTTTTAATCTGACTATTATCAAATTCAGTGTTGCCTTTTTATTTTACATTTATATAATGCTGATTTGTTCTCCTTTTCTGACGAGAAGCATTTAGCTTCGAAATGACACTGATAGAATTGACTAATTTATTATCCCCTTTTCTAAAACTCTTATTTACTTAATAATGTAATAAAATTCCTAGGTAGCTTTACTCTTTATTTTCTAAACGTGTTCTAGGACACTCTACTATTATATAAAGTCAAGTTGTGTGTCTGAGTTCCTGCCTCATGGTTCCGAAACCGCTGAGTCTATATTTTTTTTTTTTTTTTGCAAATTTCACATAAAGGTAATTTATGTAAGGCAGTGTTCTGATATATGTCTTGTACAGAAATCCCCCCACTTACTATAGAACATCTAAAAAAAAGCCGATCCTGAAAATAGTTTTTATTTATCTCATAGATAAAAATACATATCCTTAAAGGAGAATATTTTATGTTGCACCAGCCGGTGTAAAATAAAATAGTCCCCTTTAATAATTCTTCTTTTCCATATATAAGTGAGAATGAGTTAAATATAGTCTGGCTCAATTATACTCTGACGTGATAGTGTAAACATATACTAGCAGAATTTTATTAACTAGATTGTTATTATTATTATTTTTTAAAATATTTCTTGTTAATTAGTTAGCGGACAAATTATTCCTAGTAATATACATTATTAAATATAGGATAGATTCTATATTATTTCATTAGAAAATTGCATAAATAAAAATATCATGTTTAAGTGTATTGCCTGACCAGGCAACGCCAGGCGACTTACTAGTGTATCATACACACATATATATATATATATATATATATATATATATATATATATATATATATATATATATATATGTAGTAAGTTATAAAAATATTAATGGCAATTGAGCTACAGGGAATATTCTACGTTTTATTCTCGTGAGGATTCGTCAGGCTTATGCGAAAAATTATGGTTATTGTGCGTTTCTATATAAGCACATGCTATTGAATTTTCTCGTTTATCAATCAGCTTCCTGGTTGCTATCGCGCCCATCGTAATCAGCTAATGGGCGGGCACTTAAAGGACAAAGTCACTGTGCAGACGGATTGCCATATATATTTTTATAACTTTCTACCTAGCTCTTCCTGTGTAATGTGCATCGTTGAAGCAAATACTGAACGTTTACGCATAGAATTATATCTTCGTATATTAATTTATGTGATTGAATGAAGTAATCGTATATATATATATATATATATATATATATATATATATATATATATGCATATATAAAAAGGTGAACATGTCTGTGTATCTGAGTGTCTGTGTTTTTTTTTGTTTTTTTTTTGTGTGTGTGTGTGTACATTTCCCTACGTAATAACTTTGCCAATTTAAAGTCAAAAGACTCGAAATTTGATATACATTTGGGAAAATCTATGTGATCGTTTTCGGCCAGAAATTTGGGTCAAAGGTCAACGATTTGACTTTTGAGAACTCTACCAAACTCCTCCAACAATTTTGGGTCTAAACACTTGAAATTTTAGATAGAGGTTCCTTGAACATGGACCTAACTTAATAACATTATTTGAGCCTAACACAATAAATGTTAAGGTGTCATAATAGGGGTCAAATTAAAAATTTGACCTCTGCGGTCTCTACCAAATTACTCAGATATTTTTTGGTCTAAACATTTATAATTTTACATAAAGGATAGTCAGAAATAAGGCAAGCTTTTTCATCGTTTAGGTCGAAAATTTTCAGTTACTAATATATAAATGTATGTATGTATGTATGTTTGCATATGTGCCTAAAACCTCCGACAACGGCGATAGATTTACCCAAGATCAGAATCCTTTCGAAGTACGACCTTTCATACGACAAATATCGAAAAAATTGGCTAAAAACATAAATATCTTCACCTTAAACTAGGCACTTTTTTACAGGGATGTCGCTTTTTTTTCTCCGCTATTTTTGAAAGTTATCCTCTCCTTTCGATTGTCTAGCCTTAATTTAAACATGAGTTACCTCAGGATTGGCGGTGGTCGTAACCGCAAAGGCGTCATGTCCCCCCCCCCGTTCTTTTCCTATTTCGCGGTACGGGTTCGAGCCTGCCTTCCTACTACCACTTTTTTTTTGCTCAACATACACATCCAAACAACCGGGCAACACCGGGCTGAAATGCTAGTATATATATATATATATATATATATATATATATATATATATATATTCCTTGTACTAATACTAACATGTCACTCGTCGTTGCTACCTCTAAACTTCTACTAATTATGTTATGTTTGTTTATGCAGCTTCCGAAATTATATAATAATAGCATGGGTACCCGGCGCTGACCGAGTCGACAAAAAGTTCCGTTTTGGACACACCTTCTATGCTAAGAATATCAATTAGTTTCATCGTGGGTAACGTCGATCGCTTGCCCACACACATCAATTCAAAAAATGAAAGGACATATAAAAACATGTAAATGTAATCGCCCCCCCCCCCAAAAAAAAAAGAAGTACGTGATACTTTCTTTAGCAGGTGTGAGTTTAACAATAGTAAACATCATTTCTTATGGGCGTCCGAAACGGCTACCCTTAAAAATAGGCGATGGGAATGCTGTATTATATCGGAGCACACTTACATATTTCCTTTGCCTTATCTCATCCCTGTTTGCCGTCGATGGCCGTTCAACAGTCGAACGAATAAAAGATTCCTAAGTAATGAACCGCCGTAAAATAAAATAAAAGAAAATAAAAATGTTTAGTTTTCTTGAAAAAAAAACCCTAATTTTTTTCCTGTACTTTCATCGGTAAATGTTACCTTACGCTACAACAGAACACCGACCCCTCTGATTTGGGTGTTTAGGGGTATTCGAGGTCGCGGACAACGAATCTGATACTCAAACCAGCCACTAATTTACTGTTTGCATGGTATGAAACCCAATACATTGGGACTATTTTATGCCATTTCGCCGCCTTCGGTAGTGTTTTTCTTATATGATACGTTAGCTTGCGAACGAGCGTAGTGGTGTGTTATCATATCGCGTAGGAATCGTGGCATGCCGTAATCGTTAAACGGTTATTTCAAATATTTTTTTTTAAAAAAAAGGTGGTTTATTTATTGTCTTATTTAGTTTTAATGCTTTTTGATTGATCTAAAAAAAGGTTTCACGAGGTTTACAAAAACATAACCATCAAACATATTTGATGTTTTTCGGTCTTTTTTTTTTGGTTTGGGGGGAGGGGAGGTATCCTATTATAGGACTTGTGTAGTTTAACATGGGTTCTGCGGTTTAATTAACACTTTTTTCCGTACGTAACGCGCCGACATTTACTATTTCACAAAAATTCTGCATCCACCGCCCCCCTCCCCAATGTAAATAGATTTTTTTTTGTTAAATGGTAAATGTCGGCGCTTACTTTCGGAAAAACGGTTAAATAAAATGCAGAGGCACCTGTTAATACAATACCCCCCCAATTATAAGAACGAAAAACATAAAAATATGTTTGGTGCTCATGTTTTTGCTAACCGCTCGTGAAAACCTTATTTTTTGATCAATTAAAAAAGCATTACAAACAATGTACGCTTTTCGTAAACAGATTTTTACGTATTTTCTTTAAAAAGAAAATATTTATATATAAAATTTCTGTGTCTCCCCCTCCACAAAAAAATTGATTGAACAAAGAGTATTAAAAAACTAAAAACTTATTCTTACACCTAAGAATTTACGGTGAAAAAAAAGTAAAACTTCATTTTTTCATGAAGGAAAAAAAACAAACATTTTGTTGAAAAATATTTGGCAAAAAGAAAAAAAAAAAAGAACAAACGAATTATATAAAATAAAATAAACCAAACTTTTTCAGTCCTTTAAAAGGAAGGTTGTCGTTATTTTTTTTATTATTTACATTTGTATTTTTCCGGGTTTTTTTTAAGCGTCTGTTACAACGCTCGGCTGAAACCGATGATTGCCGGTCTCGCCCGATCTATGCTTGACGGGAATTTCCGAGAATCCGGATCCAATCATACAAGATTATCAAATATTTAAAAATAAAGCAAAACATCGTTCTGTCTACATGAAATTATTTATTCACGCTAGAAACGTCTTCCGATTACCAAATTAATTTATTTGGGAAGAGTTTATTTTTTTTATATTTCGAACTTCAGAAAGTATAAAAAAACTCACCAGGGGAAATAACTCTATTCGTGTCATAAAAAATCGATGTCGGAAGCAATAATTCCAAATAAATGTAATTAAATATATTATCAATATAATTGTTATTTAAGGTTGATGAAATAACAATCTTAAATAGAACACTTAAAACAACTCTCTCGCTAGAAACTTAAACTAACACACAGCTATTTAATAAAATTTTCCTTGATATAATAAAGAAAATGAGGTGACCTCTTAATCGTATATTTTTTTAAATAATCATAATATATATAAATAAATAAAATAATAAACTAACAAGCATTTTGCATATGTTAAGCAAATTATGAACAAACAACTAGACAGGAATACGAATTTATATGCGGAGAGTTCGCCAACATTTTATTGGTTATTTTATTGTACCTATCAATAACTTTAAATGTTTAAAAACCTGAGTTGAGTCGTCAGTTAGAAGCGAAACCGAATCGTGTAACACTCCAGCGTTATACTTTTAACCGCGCTAACGATAGGTGGATCTCAAAGCTTTACAAATTAACTGACGTTCACGTATAAATGTATAGTTACGCACTGTAAGGAACAATTAAAGTAAACTTGCCGACTTCCAATTTTTTAATCTTACCGTTTTAACAGCTATTTTCTTACAGGCTAAAAAATAACTTCCACTGGTTTTTATTTCTATATATCACGCTTTGCGTCTGTAGACATAAAGTGACATAAACGTTTCTGCACACACGCAGACGCACATGCACTGTAACTTTATATGTATATATATATATATATATATATATATATATATATATATAAATATATATATATATATATATATATACTTGTATTTATTTATACTGAGTTTTACTGGGTTCGTGTAATTCAGTAAATTTTCATATACAAATAAGTTTTAAGCCAAAGAGAGATGACTACAAAGTAAGCTACAAAATTATCATATTTCATAATTGAGCATAAATATACTGTAATACTAAAGCTAAGACTTCAAAAATAGTGTTGATAGCAACGGAAAGTGTGTTTCATTGAAAGTTACAATTGTTTCCACACCAGTCCGACAATTTCTAGCATTATGGCGTTTGAAAATTTTCATACAACCAGCATTTCTTGACAATCGAAAATTGTTTAAAAATAATTCCCTTAACGGAAAAGACGCATGTTACAAACACATATACATACACACACACACACACACACACACACATATATATATATATATATATATACATACATATATATATAAATATATATATATATATATGATATAAATTAAATAATTATTTTTTATACCAACAGACACTAGTGAATTATGCTAACACAATCACTACTGTATGGTAATGGTTCCTGTCGATCGCGAAGTTCGAACACAGCCAGAAAGCAACATTTAACTTTATTTCTTCAGACTTTACATCCTGGTTTCAAAACACACGTAACGAGAACGAAATAAATTAATAAATAATAACGGGACAAATGCGAGCACAATATGGGACAATCCACCGTTTTCGAAAAGGGGCGTCAGGAACATTGCATACCCACTAGTTAACTGTCCTCTACTTTAGACTTCACGGACAACTCCAACCCTTTAATATTCTTACAAGTCGTGACTATTCTAATTAATTAATAATAGTTATTTCTCACCTATTATATATATATATATGTATATACACGCAGATATATGTACATATATGTAAATATATATGTGTGTATATATATGTATATATATGTATATATAAAAATGTATATATATATATGTATACATGTATGCATACGTATATATACATATGCATACATGTATATACATATATATACGTATACATACATATACATATATATACAAATTTATGTATACATATATACATATATACATACATATATACATATATATACACACATATATCAACTTATATATACACATATATACATACATATACATACATATAAATACATACATACATATATACACACATATATATATATACATAAATACATATATACGCATATATATACACCTATATATATATACATGTACATATATATACACATATATACATATATACATATATATATATGTATATATACATATATATGTATATATACATATATATACATATATACCCACATATATACATATATATGCATATATACATATATATACATACACATATATATATACATATATATACATATATATACAAATATATATATACATATCTAGATATACATATATATACATAGATATACATACATATATATACATATATATATATAAATACATATATATATACATATATACATATATATACATATATATACCTACATATATATACATATATATACATAAATAGATGCATATATACATATATATATATACAAATATATACATACATCTATATACATATATATACATAGATATATGCATATATACATATATATATACATATATACATATATAAATATATGCATACATACATATATACATATATATACACATATATATACATGTATATATACATATATACATGTATATACATATACATGTATATATACATATATATACATATATATATACATACCCATATATACATAAATATACATATATACATATATATATATATCCATATATATACATATACATACATATCTATATATACAGATATATCCATATATACATATATATACATATATATATATACATATATATATATACATATATATAAATACATATGCATATATATACATATATACATATATATATAAATACATATATATTCATATATACATATAAATACACATATATATACACATGTATACATATATACATATATATACATATATATATACATATATACATATATATACATACATATATACATATATATACATATATATATACATACGTATATACATATATACATACATATATACATATATACATATATATTATATGATTATTGCAACGTCTTGTCAGACGAGTATCACTCCCTCAGACATTTAATATCCATGAGCCCAAATGTCTGAGGGAGTATCTATACAAATATGATGTTACAGAGTCTTACCTTTGTACGGTTCAAAATGTTGAGATACAACAAAAAGCAAGAGCAAGATAACCAGCAACAAATAAAACTGCAGACCAGCTTACTCTGGGTACTGGTCTTCCGCTTTATTGTTTTTTTAAATCAGAGATTTGTTTCTCCTAGAAAGGTTGCTTTCTCCACGGTTTACGGGAGCCCTCTCTACCCCAATACACATATACACACACACACATACAAATATACATAAATATATGCATATATATACATATATATATATATATATATACAAGTATACATATACACATATATATGCATACATATATACATATATATGCATATATGTATGCATATATATACATGTATATACATATATATACATATATATATGCATAAATATATATACATATATATATGCATAAATATATACATATATGCATATATATACATACACATATATACATACATATACACATGTATATACATACATACATAAGTATATATATATGCATAAATATATACATATATGTATATATATACTTATATATACATACATATTAACACATATATACATATGTATATATACATACATATATATTTACATATATATATACATACATATATACATACATATATATACATAAATATATATATACATACGTATATATACATACATATATACACATAAACATATATACATACATATATATACATACATATATACATTTATATACGTACATATATATATACATATATATATATACATACACATATATATACATACATACATATACATACATACATATACATACATATATATATATATATATATATATATATATATATATATATATATATATATATATATATATATATATGATTAATTGAAAATGAAAACCGAGTATTTATAAAATAATGTTAATCAAGTTTTCCTCCATATTTCAGGAGTCATCATCAGGATTTTCGAGGTAAAAATTATTAGAAAATGACCATTTTACATCGAAAATCCTTATGATGTCCTCTGAAATAGGGACGAAACGTTGATTAACATTATTTTATAAATTCTCGGTTTACCTTTTCAAATAATCATAACGTTTACCATCGCTTGTATTTGTACTGATATATATATATATATATATATATACATACATATATATATATATTTATATATATAAATATATATATATATATATATATATATATATGAATATAAAGCACCCCTACCCTTACTTCAGAAGAGCCAGTCCCCCCTCCCCACACATATCATTAGTAATGACCTCGGACCACAGCCGCCTTCCTAAGGAAGCAAATAACCCCCAAATACTATAAAACAATATACACATTCCCAAACCAATAATAGCAAACATACACACGCACACACACACGCACATACACACATATAAACACACACGCACACACACACACACGCACACACATACACACACCCTACACCACCCTAAAGGAAAAGAAAAAACATTAGCAGAAAGAGATAGCGACTGACTTCAGGGAGGTCAACGGCTCCCTGGACAAACAAAATAAAAAAGCACTAAAAATCCACATAGCAATGTATAATAAACACTTACAAGCCTCCACCCCTTGGAAAAACTTCAAACTAACTACGAAAATCGCCATTTTTACACATTTGAAAATAATTTCTGACGAGGACGCACCACAGACCGTCTGAAACGCGCGTAAACGATTTCAATGACTTAAAAACATTATTACAATGATCCAAACATAATACTCAATTAAAAACCAAGACACGGAATAATAAAATAATGTTAAAAAAATACACATTGTTGGTGACTACTCCCTTATCTAAATATATGTATATATATATATATATATATATATATATATATATATATATATATATATATATATATTGCGAGAGGAAGAATGGGGGAAGTTTTACTCTCCTTTTTTTGTCGCATGATGCTTATTTATTTCTTTTTTTTAAAATGATGTACCGCTCTAAGTCAACTAGCATGCCTTTAAAGAATTGTTTTGTCGTTTTTCGTTAATGCCTCATTTGATAAATCACAACTGACTTACGTGTTTTCTGACTGGTCAACCCACGAAGTCGACCGTAACGCACAGAAGTTGATTTGTTTGATCAAGAAGCTATATGGACATAGGTTCAAAAAAATAAGGCAGACTTAAAAGCCGAATCGATACAAGAAAATACTTTTTTTCTCTTAATCTGTATTACTGTGCTATAAGTGAAGAAACGCGATGGGAGACTAAGAAATGCCGAATGTGATTGGATGCATATATCACGTAATGGGCTAATCCTAATAAATGTCAATTTTTCACTTGTCCTATATCAGAAAAAAATATTGTTATAATTTTTAGACTGTGTGTGTGTGAAGAGAAATACAAAAACTTCGTTATGTATATTAAATATACGCTGTATGGACAAGCTCATTTACCCAACCTGTGTATTTTATGTAATTAAAAAACGTCTAACTACATTATTAATAAGATAGCATGTGTATTATTTATTTTGTGTGTCACGCTTACATTCGAGTGAATTATTTATTGCAAGAAATGGATGTGCATAACAATTATGGTATAGACATCCATTTCCTGGAATAAGTAAGTTTACAAAGAATTCTTCATAACGTTTGTTTCGATTTCGATTATTGCTGATGCCACTTATGGCTTCCATGTTTTTATGAATATTTTTTCCAAGAATTCTTTATAATTTTTGGTTTCATTTTCGATTATATCTGATGGCACTCCAGTGTTTTTTTTTTGTTTTTTTTTTAATATAAATAATTTAATCATGAGTTCTACATAATTTTTCGTTTCGGTTTCTATTATAACTGAAGGAACTCGAGTCATACACACACACACACACACACACACACACACACACACACATACATATATATATATATATATATATATATATATATATATATATATATATATATATATTTGGTTTCGGTTTAAGCTGATGCACTAAAGTCATATATATATATATATATACGTATTTTTTTAATCTTTGAAATTTGCTACTTTATCATATATAAAAATCAATAGAACTATTAATCTGTAATAATATATACGAGTTCTGCTCACATGAAAACATCATATCTAAGCTTATTTTACGACCTGGCTACGCCGGACGTCCCTGATAGCTTAGATAAATACTTTTGCAGTTTTAACAAAAGAGCTACAATAATATCAAAGCGTCTCCATATTCACTTAATATCTACATAATGCCAACATCAATATATTACATATGAATTAGCCCTCTGTAGAATTTCCCCAGGGCTGGCTAGTGATAGATAAATATATTAAATAAGAAACTGACATGTATTATCTCTATTTCTGTATAGAGGTAGTTAACATCAAGCATCCGTTTCTCAATCAAATTTCTTGGGGAGTCTATTGTAAAGCAAATGCTGCCTAATAACTGACAGCTCTTTGAAATATTTATTTTTTGGGTAACATGAATTTTAATAAGGTGCTTCTACAGTGTAGCATCTACATTCAAAAGAATATAAACAATTTATAATGAAACCATGTATTTCCAAAAACTGCTGAGTACGATTATGTTACTTTCAAAAGCTAAAATCACTCTGGAGGCCGCTAGGGATTAGCAAACCTTCTTTTTAGGTGCGGTTGGGGTGTGGTGAATGAGTGCCTGTTCATTCTCCCAAGCATTACCATCACTTTTTTTCTGTTTATGGAGAGGGGGTCAATAGATGATTTCGATAAAATAGTGCATCAGAACAGATACTAAACTTTTATCTTAGCCAAAAGGCCAAGTTAGTGTAATATAGTTTTCTATAAGGGATTACTTCCTCCTTAAAAAAAAATACTAAATAATCGATACAACATATATTTTAAGAAGAGGGGGGGAATATGGAGTAAGTCCTGAAAAAGGCTGAAGCAGTTGATGATCTCAAAAATACTTTAGTTCATATGTATTTTAAAGGAAGGCGGGATACGAAGTCAGGCCCGGAAAAGGTTGAAACAGTTTACGATCTTAAAATTACTTTATTTCACATATATTTTTAACAGTGAGGAATGGGGATATGATGACAGTCTGGGAAATTGCTGAAACAGCTTATGATCTCAAAATTACTTTATTTCATATATATTTATAAGAGACAGAGAGGATATGATGTCAATCTCAGAAATGGCTGAGGCATTTTATGATCTCAAATTCCCTTTATTTAATATCTATTTTTAAGAGAGGGGGTGATATGGAGTCAGTCCCGAAATGGCTTAAGCAGTTTACGATCTCATATTTACTTTATTTCATATATATATTTTCAAACAGGGGGGGGGTGACATTCAGAATACCGACGATGCTGAAATAATAACATTATTTAGAAAGCCATTCCTGATATGGGAAGGGATTTTTAACTATTCTTCACTTTCACCTAACAATTTTGTATAGAAAATCTGGCATGGAATACGGACAGTGCTGAAATAATAACGTTACAATTTAGAAAGGCATTTTAATATAGGGAGAGGAGTGTATTTTTGTAAATTATTCTGCACTATCACCTAACAATTTATTAGATAAAAAGCTGAAATACGGAATACGGAGCATGATGAAATAATATTTACATATTTATCTGAAAAATCTGCTGAGTCCTATTCTAGAAAGTATATAAATTTACTTAAAATTATAGTGTTGGTGGTCGTTTTGGTGGGATAAGAAACACAGTAATGACGAATTTTCTGTTGAAACAAGCGTTGCCTAATGACCCTCTCTCCATAACTAGAAAAAAAGTGGTGGTAATGCTTGGGTGAATGACAGGCACTAGTTCACCACACCCCAACCTCACCTAAAAAGAAGGTTTGCTAATCCCTAGCGGCCCCCAGACTGAAAGAGAGATATAAATTCGCACATAAGCCTTAAGAGTCTTAGAGTGTATGAAACGCGGAATATTCAGTGTAGCTTAATCGCCATATATATTTTACAACTTAGTAACTAGCTCTACCTACGTATTGAGCACTTTTGAAGTAAATACTTTAGGTTTACGCATAAATTTATATTTTAGTATATTAATTTTACGTGAGTAAACGAAGTAGTTATATATATATATATATATATATATATATATATATATATATAACTACTTCATTTACTCACATAAAATTTGAGTAAATGAAGTAGTTATATATATATATATATATAACTACTTCATTTACTCACATAAGATTTATATATATATATATATATATATATATATATATATATATATATATATATATATATAATATATACAGGGTGACCCCCCAAAAAAAACTAAAGCTAAATGGAGGCCATCTAGAACATATGCTGTAGAACGGAGAAAAAAGGTCAAATACCCTAGTGTTTTGATGTGATGTTTTGAATATAAAACACTAGTTATGGCCAAATTCTCATTTCCTTCGGACAAAACACTAAGAAAGGGGGCCTAATAAGAGTAGGGGCCGGTTTTTGGGCTACCCTGTATATATATGTATGTAGTTATATACATGCATACATATATATATATATAACTACCTCCTTTATTGCAAATCGGAAAGCCAGTTTGAGTCTGGTATTTCACTTGTAAAATGCTGATATCCTATTTAATTGTATTTTAATTCTTTGAAAACTAAGATTTCAATAATATACGTATTTTTGTGTATTAATTTTACATTAGATAAGTATAGGACTAACTTATTCTAAAATTATCACAAATCTTGGAAATGTTTTCAAAATTATCATTTTTCTCTCGAGAAGAGTGAGACTAACCTACTCGCGTTGATTTTATAATGGATTTTGTTTACGAATTCACCAGATTACCGAGTTAGACAATACTTACACGAACACCTTTGGAGGTTATATCAATCAACTTTTTTAAGAAAAGACCGCAAAATGAGAACATTATTTGGAAAAATTTAAATTATATCAACAAAAATTATGAGCGTACTTAATGAAATGAGTTTCTATGTACTTCATTGCGTTGGTATGTTGTTAGCTTAGGGCGTGACAATAACGCAAACCAGGCTTTCAAGTCGATGAAAAGTTATTGACTTCACAATTGTCCACAGCATACATATAGTGAAGATTGTCTTGTTCTTAATTCAACACGCATTATCGACAATTTAAAATAATGCTGACATTTAGTCAATCAACAAAAAAAGCAAATATCAAATATTTGAAAAATGTGAGCAAAATTAAAGCTCACTTGGATTACATGTCGGAGATTTTATTTTGAAAGTGATGGAATATGTGAAACTCACATTCAAAGCATTATCAGACGTAGTTTTATTGTATGTGTGCTAGTTCAAGGTTGTATTTATTTTTTATTTATGTTAGAAATACTAGCTAAAATGTACATGTTTCTGTTGAGTAAATAAGAATCGATTTTAAATCGATGCTATAAAAATTAGACACATTTAATTTGTTTCAAAAATTAGAATGCAATATAAATTGTATTACTAAATCATAAGTCATTTATAAGTTGAGAATTTTACTAATGAACCATCAATAATTAGTAAAACAACTGACTTATTAATGCGAATAATAGTCTCTTTCTTGAATGAGGGACTGCTTGAAACGCTTCACTAAAATTTGTAGTTTTCCACCGATTTATCATTTATTATACAAATCTCACCTGTCTTTTAAAAATATATGTATGTATGTACGTATTTATGCATGTGTGTATGTATGTATGTATGCCTGCCTACAACTATTGATAGACACATTGGTACGTAAAGAAATCAGTAACGTATTAAACGAACGATAGATATCGAAAAACTGGCCAAAAACATTAATGTCTTCACCCTCAACGGAGCAGTTTTCTACAAGGACGGGTCGTTTTTTTCGTAGATATTTTCGAAAGTCATCCCCCTTTTTCCAACTGATTTATCTTAATTTTGACGTTCGTCGCTTCCGGTTTTGCGATGGACACAACAGCAAAGACGTCACTTTTTTTGCGTTCTTTTCCTCCTTCGCCTTACGGGCTCACACCTGCCTGCCTACTACTACTTTTTATTTTTTTGCTCAATACACACTTTTTTTCTCAACATACATTTCAAAACACCCGTGCACCCAGGCTAGTTAACATATAAATTCGTCTTACTTTCTTCTATCACGCTTTAATTGTAGTGAAATATCCCATTGATATGCTTGCAAATAGTCAGCAATATCTTTAATTTAAATTTGACGTTCAATTCATCGCTGCGTCAGTTGTTAAAAACACCTATATTTCCCAGTTGTAGACTTTTTTCTGATTGTTTTTTAACGTATCAATACTATATAACATTCACATAATTCACATACGTGCTGCAGATATCTGCCTTATTGATAACTTTATACCGATTTCATCTGTTAGTGACCATCCAGTTGCCGGCCGATTTGACTTTGACGTAATGTTGTTAATACTGGTGTAATCTCGTTTACAGAGTGACTCTTTTTTTATGGTAAAACAGTTGCAATATACACTCTTTATCGTCAACGCGTTGTAGTTTTTGAGAGAATGCAAACCTAAGCGAAACACATTGACAACAGCGTTCTTATTGACAAATGTTCATGGAAAACTGTGTATGCATTGCCTTCTTATATCTGTACTTGTTTGCTATATTCCGAAACTCAATTTCACTCTCGGATAAAGCGAGTTAGGTGACTATTTGATGTTGGCTGAACGACTAATTTATTTGAGAGATCGCGGTGGTCAATAATATTTGTGTCTGTAGAGTCGCGTCTAAAGCCAGTTAGCCATTTCTTAACAATTGTTTTGGACGGAGCAGAATCGAAATAAATATTTATCAAGTATTCGATTCGCTTGAACTGCAATATCCCATATCAGAAAGCAATGATTTATCAACACAGGTAACTTAGATAATCCCATTGTTTAGAAGCCACGTGACATACATAAATATTTATAAATTTATAATGAAGTCATGGTCAAAGTTTTACATGTGCTATTTGAATATTAGTTTATTAGGAAAACCATATGGACAAGCGAGATCTGTGAACATTCTACAGCGATCTCGTTCATATGTATAATATATTGTTGTCGGCATTCTGTGGATGTTCAGCCTAATATTATTGTATCTCTTTTGTTAAAACTGCAAAAGTATGTATCTAAACTAATATGGACGCTCGGCGTGCCCCTGTCGTTAAATAGGCTTAAATATGATAGTTTAATTTATGCAAATTTCGCATATATTAAATAGAGTCGATTTTCTGTCGATTCTAATATATATATATATATATATATATATATATATATATATATATATATAACTACTTCATTTATTCGCATAAATTTAATATACGAAAGTATAGATTTATGCGTAAACTTTAAGTATTTGCTTCAAAAGTGCTCAATACGTAGGTAGAGCTAGTTAGTAATTTACAAAATATGTATGGCGATTAAGCTACACTGAATATTCTGCGTTTACATGCGATTACATAGATATAATAAATACTGAAAGTAAACAAATTACCGATAAACTAAAAATTAGCGATAAAGTTGGCAAATTGAAACCTAGAGAGTCATACATTCTGTTTAAAGACAACAAATGGGACTTTAATAATAATCCCAGCACCCGCCTGATAAACCCAACTAAACCAGAAATAGGTACAATTAGCAAAACTATACTTTCTAGAGTAAACAAACAAATCAAACAGGACCTAGAACTAAACCAGTGGGCAAATACTACCGAAGCAATCACCTGGTTTAAAAATATAGAAAACAAAGATAAATGTACGTTCATACAGTTTGACATCATAGACTTTTATCCCTCGATATCCGAATAACTTTTTAACATTGCCCTAGAATTTGCCGAGGTATACACTGATATATCCTCAGAAGAAATCAAACTAATTAAAAAATGTAGAAAATCAGTTCTAATAAATAACAATAACCAATGGATAGAAAATAAAATGAAAAATTCATTCGATTTGGCGATGTGTGCCAGAGACTCTGCAGAGGCATCAGATCTTGTGGGATTATTCATTCTATATACCCTCACAAGCATATTCGATACTACGGATATCGGCCTATATAGAGATGACGGACTAGCTATAATAAAAAAAAAAACTCCAACAAAGTCAAGGGAGAAAACTTTAAGAAAATCATACACAAAGAAATGAAAAAATTAGGCCTAAAAGCGGACAAATCAGCTAACATAAAAATAACAAACTTCCTGGACGTCATGTTAAACTTAGATAAACACACATATGAACTATACTTAAAAGATAACGCTACTCCAATTTACGTAAACCCTAAGTCCAACCACCCACCATCAATTATAAAAAATATTCCTAACTCGATCGTAAGTAGACTCAGTAATAACTCAAGCGACGAAAATGCATTTAACAGGTCATCCAATATTTACGAAGCAGCCCTAAAAAATAGGGGATACAAAAATATCGATATCAAATATAAGCAAGAAAACACCAACAACTATAATAAAATTAAAAACAGAAGAAAAAGAACTATAATTTGGTATACGGCCCCATACAATCAAATGTTAAAAACAAAACTTGGCAAGAAATTTCTAGATCTTATTGAAAAACACTTTCCCGCAACCAACCCCTTACACAAAATCTTCAATAAAAATACCTTGAAGTTATCTTACAGTTGTTGCGAAAATTTAGAGATGATAATTAAGGCACATAATAACAAAATACTAAATGAAAACAATGTAAACAACAACAAAATAAACAATAAAAAAGTAGACACCATGACAGAAATAAAACCAACACTAGCAGAAATAATAATAATAATAATAATAATAATAATAATAATAATAATAATAATAATAATAATAATAACAAACCAACCCCGGACAAGAACAACCATACCATAAATAAAAATACTAATAACGAACAAGATAAATGCAATTGTAGACACCGCACACTTTGCCCAGTCCAAAATAAATGTCTAACAAAAAGCGTAGTTTATCAAGCAACAATATTTGCGAAAGAAAACCCGAATAACAAGAAATATTACATAGGCATGCCTTCCTTAGATTTCAAAACCCGATACTATGACCACAAAAGCACATTCAAAAATAAAAAACACCGTATAAAAACAACACTATCGAATAAATACTGGGAACTCAAAGAAAGCAGACATTCGCCGGTAGTCGAATGGAAAATAATGAGACAAGCTACCACATGCAGACATTTAGACGACCCATGTAAATTATGCCTCCATGAAAAGTTTTCTATCCTGTACTTTAAAGAACCTCAAAATCTATTAAACTGTAGGCGGGAAATAGCAAACAACTGTGTTCACAAAATATAACTTACTCTAGGATAGCGATACAAAATAGCTTTAAAACTAACAATAATAATAGGAAAAAAACAAATAAATAAATTAAATAAACATGAATATACATAAACGATCACATACATATATGTATATATATGTATATATATATGTATATATGTATATATATGTGCATTGTTGTGTGCACATAGGTATATTTATATGTATATAAAAAAAGGAGAACGCCCACCTAAAACCTAGTTCTAAAACAGATCCTTTGTTTGATAAAATGCATGCCCATTGGCTGGTAGGAAGGGGCGCGGTGGATACTTGAAAGCTGATTGACCGACTAGAAATCCTCAACATATATAAAAACAAGAGGAAGCGACAGAATTCGCGCATACGCCTGACGAATCCTATAGTTGGATGAAACGCAGAATATTCAGTGTAGCTTAATCGCCATATATATTTTATAAATTACTATATATATATATATATATATATATATATATATATATATATATATATATATATATATATATATATATAACTTGAGTTCCTTCAGCTACAATCGGAGCCACAACCAAAGCTTATGAATAATTTTTTGTAAAATTATTTATTACAAAAATACAAGGTCATAACGATTAAATGACAGTCACGCAGAAGAACACAAATATAAGCGTGACACACTATCGTATTAATACATTTATTTCTAGTAGTTTTGCTTTCTATATGAAAGGTCCGAACTTCTTGAGTGATGTTCCACAGCTAAACATACAGTTGTGATTATAGTCCACATAATATAGGGTTAATCATTAAATGCCCCCTCTCTATGCATAGTTTGGTACATTTAGCAATACTTTAGATAATTTATCTATATCTTTACTAATATATATTACTCATATTGTACATAAGTATATGTGAGAGTTTTTTCCTCATTTGTTCCGAAATTGCTGAGCCTATTTTTCGCAAGTTTCACACACAGTTAATTTATATGCCTTTCAGAGTTTGTAGGTATTTTTGTACAGATATTCATTCAGAGTATCAAAAAACGAAAAAAAAATCGATCTTAAAAATAGCCTTATTTTATCTTATAGATAAAAAAAGAACAGATTTTACAGGGAAATATTTTACGTTACACCGGCAAGGGAAAAATGAAATTTAAATAAATCATTTCTATTTAAAACATATTTTTTTAAATTATGGATATATATATATATATATATATATATATATATATATATATATATATATATATATATATATATATATATATATATATATATATATCAGTGGTAGACCATTCAGATCGAATGATGTCCCTTTCCAACCCCGGTTGTGCCTCATAATTTTATTTTTTTATTAATGAGTACAATTTACGATAAAAAAAAACAAGTGTCATTTAAAATAGCCGCAAAGCATTTCTTTATTTCCACTTTTTTTAAAATAAACATTAATCAGAAGTGACTTTTCCAGGGCATCCATCGTCAAGGCAAAATAACAACTGACACCATATTGTAAACAAACACAGACGGAATTTCATGAAATACATTATCATTATAATTTCTTTATTATTTATTTTTTTGGCAAATTGGCTTATCGGGCAAATTATTTCTTGTAATATATAATAGTAAATAGAGGGTTTTTCTATGATAATACTTACGAAATCTGCATGAATTAATACATCATTTCTAAGCGTATTTTGCAAGCGGACAACACGGGGCTGCCAGCTCGTTTTTTCGTTAATGGAGTTAACATTAAATTATGAATTTCTATCAGTTCCAATTTTATCGCTGTCTATTATATATATATATATATATATATATATATATATATATATATATATATATATATATATATATATATATATATACATATATAAATCTAGAAGTAAAACTCTGATCTACAAACCACCTACGGTGTACTGTATGCACTGGGCTGTGAGAGTCATCTGCACCGAGAAATATAAGCAGTAATACCAAATATTGCGGTTCGTTCTACATACAACCTCAATCCGGTCCTGGATATGACCTAAAACTATATCCGATGGTGAGGCCCCACCTTGCGGGCTTTGGGGAGTGTGGAGCCACCTTTTAATTGGCATTGCTTCCAGGTCCACTCTGACCCGGAGTGGTAGTACCTGTTAGGGTCCCAACTATGGGTTGAATATAATCGGACTTAAAAAAAAAATCTACTCCATTAAAAATCGTTCCTAAAAATAACTAGATACGGCATTAAGTAACCTGAAAAAGGTTGATATGCCGTAAAACAAAAACAACCAACCAACAACCTTAACCAATATACACCTTTATCTTGGTGGATTTCTGAATAACTTAGTTGTTGTTGCAGAACTTCATACGTCGATATCTACGGGAGAGTCCATTTGTAAAAAGAAAAAAATTAAGACTGTAAAAATATATTTTACTTAATTTATTGTTCCATAGAATACCCAATATAAGATACTAGCGGGGGTACCCGGTTTTGCCCGAGTGTTTGTTTCCGGGACGGGGGGGGGTTTAAAAAATGTTATGGTAGGTAAGTAGGAAGGCTCAAACCCGGAGTCATGAGTAAAAGTAGGAAAATAAAGTGTGAAAAAAAAAAACATCTGCAACGTTAACAGTTCGGCCACCAAGAAAACTCCATTCCAGTTGTTTAGGAAAAAAAAAACAAAAAAAAAAACGACTACGGTAGGTCGGCGCGAACGTGAAAATATAATGTGAATTGTCCAGCACGCTAACCACTACGCCACAGAGCACTGCATCCTAGTTAATGATTTTAAATAACTTCACATGAAAAAACTATGAAGCCAAACCGGTGTTCTCTTCTCAACTGTTCCTTGTGAACGATCCCCAAACGGTGTTAAGTGGTGGCAGGGGGAGGAGGAATTTATTAGAGAGAAAAATATTTTACCACTTCCATTGATCTTAACCGATTTTGGCCGTGACTTTTCAGCAGAAAAAGTATAGAAATCTAAGATTATCGAGGAATTTGAGAAATAATAAGCCTATAACACACCTCAGATATTGTTCTGCCGTTTGTGCATATTATATTTGCATGAAATATCTTGATTTTTAATCCTATTAATGTCAAAATCAGACGGGAAAAATGAGTTCATTTTATTTATATAGAAGATAGAAGAGAAGAGATAGAGAAGAGAAGAGAAGAGAACATAATGAAAGTCTCTTAATCTCCGGAGAAGTAATGCGTTCATATCATCATCATCATCATTATTATATATATATATATATATATATATATATGTGTGTGTGTGCATATATATATATATGTGTGTGTGTGTGTGTGCCATCGCTTTATTGCAGATTTGTAAAATGTCAATATTTCACTAAATATACTTCACACAAAAATGAAAATTGTATCATCAAATGACTGTTTCTAGGTTAGTTATTTCCCAAAATTTTATTCAAATCCATGCGATATTCACGAATTTATTACATTTTATTTATTATCAAGTAATTTATGCTCTCAATCGCTTTATTGCAGGTCTTTTAAAATGCTAAAAAAGGGGCGATTAACTGTTATCGAAAAGGAAAGGATTGTTGCTGGACTTGCAGAAGGATTGTTCATCAAATACTTAGCTGTGGAGCTGGAAAGTGACCCAAGAACTTTAGCTTCATTCATTACCAACACTAACACAAAATCCAGAAATAATAAGGGCACCAAGAGAAATCATATACATCGTTATATTCAGAAAATTCGTAGGAAAATAAATCAAAACCCAAACGGCACCAGTGCTTTCATTTTTGAAAGAGCTGGAATCGCTCCAAGATCCAGAAAGTCCCGATGTAATATATTGAATGATATGGCAAGGAACATCCAAACTATTCCAAGAACTCCATTGAGCAAACAACATAGAGTAAAACGAACGTCTTGGGCACAGAATTACATGAGAATTGATGTCCATGCTACTCTAGACGGTCCAGATGGATGGGTCCAAGTTAGGAACCGAAACGGAACTTCAACCTTTTACAGAGTTACACGTCAATGAGGAGTTGGAGGTTTTAGGCGAGAATCATTAAAGAAAAGTTTGTCTAAACATTCCGAGTACAAGAGGGTGTAAAACTTACAAGCAATGCGTACACGGCCTTTTGTATGTAACCAAATTACTTCCCATATATATATATATATATATATATATATATATATATATATATATATATATATATATATATATATAAGCAAATCAATCTCCATATAATTATCTTTTCGGCGATTTCGCAGT